>NW_024962283.1:1518948-1940846 GCF_019238085.1 Lagopus leucura
GGGGAAAAAATCCCTTCCTAGATGCGGCTCTATGGAGGCTGCCCCACAGGGCAGCACTGCGCAGGCGCAGCAGCTGTGCTTTGGCGCATGCGCCGAGATAGCCAGGCGCCTTACCACTTCCGGTGCGGCTGCCTTCTGACTTCCGGTTCGGGGGCCGTGAGGGGGCTGAGGGAAGCGGCCGGCAACTCCGGGCCGCGCCTCGGCGGGAGCAGCTCCGGCAGGCCGGGTGCTTACTGGGCGGCGGCTCCCCGGCCTCGCTGCCGGTGGAGGAGCCGTGCGGGTTCCGCTGAGGTGAGGAGGCGGCCTGGGCGCGGGGGAGGCGGCCTCCAGCGCTCGGTGCGGGACAGGCGGCCCGCCGAAGCCCCCCGGCGGTGCGTGCCGCTGTGCCCGCGGTCGGGGCGCGTGGCGGGGCGGTCGTCTCTGCTCAGCGCCGAACCGCTGTCCTCTGCGTGCCGTGCGATGGGAAGCTCGGGCAGTTCAGTGTGAAATACCCATTTTTGTCCTGTTTTTTTTTTCTTCCCCTTCACTTGCTCTGCGTGCTTCCCCCCCTTCGGCCTCTGCACAAAGCCAAGGGAGACGAGAGCTGAGCTGCGCAGCTGTTTCCAAGTCCTGTGCGAGGGGAGCAGGGCCCTCCATTAAGCCCTGCCTGCAAACAGAGCTTGTGGAAAGCTTGAACTTAGTTTCAGTGTTTCGGTTTGCGTATCAAAGAGGTTTGCGTATCAAAGACTCTCCAAAAAGATGAATGTAGTCACTTTATCGTGATGCTTCGCTCCGTATGTGGCAGCTTCTGCACGTAGGAAGCAGTGTGAGGTGATCAGCTGTGCTTGTTGGTGTTACGTGCTCACTGGAAAAGCATTCCTCCGTTGGCACAGTGTGTGCTGCAGTTGAACATCCTTTTGTGTTTCCCTCTGGTTGTGTCCCTTGGATTGATGGTGTGATTTGCGTTTAAACAGCTGCTTCATCAAATGTGACCCCTCAGATGTTGTCAGTGTGGGGCATAGCTGGTTTGGGAGCTCTGGTACTGGTGGGTGTGCTCAGGGTTTTGCTGCTGTTGTTCAGGAGCTGGAAAGAGAAGAATGGACTCTCTGGATCACATGCTGACAGACCCCTTGGAGCTGGGGCCATGCGGGGACGGAAATGGGGCGCGGATCATGGAGGACTGCCTGCTGGGTACAACCAGAGTCAGTCTGCCCGAGGACCTTCTGGAGGATGTGAGTAGTGCTTTGTGTTTGCAGAGCCTTGACGAACAGCGTGTTTTAACTCCTATTGTGGGGATCACAGAGGAACAGAATTTTCTTGCTACCAATCTCATTTATTTCCTCAACTTCTGTACAGTGTTGTTTGGTTCGGTGTGAGACAGCCTTGTGTTACTTAACCAGAGAAAGCCTTAGGAGCTTAAGCTGCTGAAGATGCGTATGCATTTCTTCTCATTGTTGTTATTTCCCTTCTTTAGCCTGAGATCTTCTTTGAGGTTGTCAGCCTGTCTACGTGGCAGGAGGTGCTGACAGATGCACAGCAAGAACACCTCAAAACGTTCTTGCCTCACTTTCCTGAAAACAACCGCGAGCATCAGAACAAAATCATCTCTGCGTTGTTCAGCGGCGAAAACTTCCGCTTTGGAAACCCACTGCACATTGCCCAGAAACTCTTCCGGGGTCAGTGAGCACAATAATTGTGGTGTGTTATCAGAGTTAAGTTCTCAGGCTGAAAACTGAAGGAATATTTACCTCTGTACCACAGATGGGCACTTCAATCCCGAAGTTGTGAAGTACCGGCAGCTGTGTTTGAAGTCGCAGTACAAACGCTACCTGAGCTCTCAGCAGCAGTACTTCTACAGGCTGCTCAAGCAGATCCTTGCTTCCCGCAATGTGAGTGTCATCAGGGCGCAGCCATCGCTGTCTTGTGCTCTGTAACTGGCAGGCTGTCTTTCCAGCAGTGTGCCTTGGTGTCTGTGCATTCGCAATTCTCCAGTCTCCTCCTTTTTCTTCTTTTCCAGTGGCCTGTGTAAAATAAGAATGCTAGAAGTTCTGTTTGCAAAGATGCACCTCAAACTTAGGTTTTAAAATTCTCATAGCTCTCATTTGTGTAGTGTCCTTTTTGTGCCCACCTCACCCTTGATTTGCTTTTTTTTCACTGTATTTTAATGAGTCAGTCTGCTGTGATTTTTCTACATTTGTCATTGTGAAACCAGAAGTTTGCTAACAAAGCCTTACAAACCCACTGCTTCGTTGGAAACAGTAGAACAGCTTAGGATCTCTGAAGTCTTGTATGGATACTACTGTCAGCCAATCTGCCAACTGAAATATATCCTTTGTAAATGCTTGCTTATTGTT
The DNA here is from genome assembly GCF_019238085.1 of Lagopus leucura. Taxonomy (NCBI): domain Eukaryota; kingdom Metazoa; phylum Chordata; class Aves; order Galliformes; family Phasianidae; genus Lagopus; species Lagopus leucura. The sequence goes on from NW_024962283.1 coordinate 1,521,282, forward strand.
GCATTAAGCTTAAACATTGAGGTGGGTGAAGAGGGAAGTCTGTATAAAATGCCCCACAGTTAATGAATGTGGGAAATGAACACAGAACCGTGCAGGAGCTGATCTCCTCTGTAGCTCTCACAAGGGAAGTTTTTCATGTTTCATTAGGTGTGCAAACTGCACAGTACATCTCAGACCAGTGGTTTGTGTCCTGAACAGTCCACGTATTGCTGGTCTGTGGTCGTGCAGTGTTTTACGTACCAAGGAAGACGCAGAAATCTCTTACTAGATCTCTTCTTCTTCTCCTCTGCTTGAATGATTGTTTATAATGCTGATTTTAGAACTGCCAACAAATTGTGATACTTTGCAGTGGTTGCACGTAGCTTGACCATTCTAACTTACAGAGCTGTAACTGAGATAACTCATACCATGCATATCTTCTCTTCCAGCACTTGCTGGAGCTAGCTAGGAAAGGAGGCCCTGATATGATCCTGAAGAGGAAGCATTTCTCACCATCGTATGACGCAGAGGAGCGGGAGAAACGCACGCATCGGCGCTACTTGAAGATTCTGAGGGAAGTGAAAGAGGAGTGTGGAGATACTGCTTTGTCTTCTGATGAAGAAGGTAATGCCCTGGGCTGCAGTAAGGATGTGAGTTGTGAATAGAGAAAAAGGCTTTTTTTTTAAAGTGAGGATAATGTATTTGATAGAGGAATGAGAGGTGAACTCCAGTGTTACTGACCGCCAAGCACTGAGGAACAGGATTAGCTGTGTTTGGGGCTGATAAGACTTGCAGAAATTTATTTGATTATTTTGTTTATTGAAGATCTAAGCTCCTGGCCCCCGAGCTCTCCTTCACGTTGTCCCAGTCCACCGGTTCCCCTGAGGGTGATACCCACACTGTCAACCATGGACATGAGAACAGCAGGTGAGAAACAACCTCGGTGTTGGGGTATACCAACCTCAATAAGGATTGAGGTGTGAGGATTACTTTGAGAATCCTCTGAGAGCCTGCAATAAATCTGCTGTGAGAATCTGTTGTTTCATGAGAAATCATGTAATACTTCAATTGTGTGGTCCCCACAGTATCCAAATCTTCTCATGCTTTGTTTTCACTTGAAAAAATAATAGTATTTTAACAGAGGATCTGCAGTTTGTTTAATATTGCTGATTTTTTTGTTGTTTTTTTGTCTTTGATGATTGAAGCAGTAGCATGGTACAGTTGTAACTGTTTAGCTGTATGTGGCAAGGGAATTCCTCTGAAGGTTACTGTAAGCAGGGCTGCAGAGCCTTTGGTGCTCACTTCTTTTCACTTCCATACCTGCGTTAGCAGGGAAACCTAATGAACAAAGATAGAAACTGTTGTAACAAACTGGTCGATGAAAAGAGTTTCCAGTTATCAAGGGATATTTATTTACTGTAAGTTGGAGGTTTTGAGAGTGAGAATGAATAGAAAATTGCATTCTGAGTCTGTAAAGTAACCAAGCAAAACAAGAAAGGCATCTTATCTCTGACTTTTTTCACTGCAGACAGAATAGAACTTGGTGAGAGTGATCTGAAGATGATGCTGAGGAAACACCGCGAGAAGAGAAAATACCAACCTGTAAGAGAACAGGAAATCTTGGGGTCTGACAAGGAGGGCGTGTGGCCACCTTCAGTTCATAGCATCACACGTGTAGTTGTTGATGGATATTTGCACCCCTTGGGCATGGTTACCTGCTTAGAAGTATTCTGTAACTTCCACTGTGTGTTGTTGAGACACAACATTTTCCACTTGGGGATTGAAGACTTCCCTGTTTCTGTTGTAGTGATTCACTTTTTAAGCTGATCCCAGACAGGGTTGAGGCGTTTCAGTGTTTGATTATCTTCTGTATCTTTGTTGCTAACACGGCATTTTATCCATTCCTGACTTTCCTTTCTGTCCCCTTGTCCCATGTAGGACCACCCGGACTTGGTGACAGCAGATATTACTCTTGAGGACATTATGACTCGTGTAAATGCTGGCAGGAAAGGTTCCTTAGCAGGTCAGTGGCTGGAAGCAGTGCTTGCACACTGCATAAACATGGGGTGTTTGTGACTGTGAAATCTAAGGATGGAGGTAGGCTCTGCTGAGTGTTGTATTCTCTTGCTCTTTGCATACCTGGCTAGCTGCTGTGGGATTGTAAGTTTGGATTGCACACAGGCAATCCCAGTTTCCATTGAATGTGCTTCCAGCTAATTGATTTTAAATTAATTTGTATGCCTGCTCTGGGCTGTTACCTTCGCTTTTCTAATTTCATGTATGTTGGCATAGAAACTGGGATTTTCCTGATGAGGGTTAAAAAGAAAAAAGACAGGTGGGAGTAGGAGGATGGGATGAGCAGATAGTGAATAAGTTTGTTTCATGTGTGGTTTTGAATATATGTTTAATGATGTTGTTATTTTATGGTCCCCACTGAAATATAGTAAGATGCTTTCTTGTTGTTTTTCTTACCTTTTATCATTTCTGAAGCTTTATTTGACCTTGCAACCTTCAAGAAAAAGGTGAAGGAAAAGGATGACAAAAAGAAGAAAAAGCTGAAGGTCGTTAAGTCAGAGGTGGAAGATTTGGCTGATTCTTTCAGTGGTGCACATGGGATCCCATCACTGTCTCAGGACCATTCCCCCATCCCTCTGTCATCTGTCAAAGAGGAGTAAGTGCTTCTGAATGCCCTGAATGCTCTGTACTGCTTGGAGGATGTTCAGCTCCATATACTCTGTACATGAAGATGGGCTTTGTATGATGTGTGATCTCAAACTCAGGATGCTCACACTCTGCTTGTGTGTTCTTTCATTTGAAGACCTCTTGAAGAGATGAAGCCATGCCTTGGAGTCAATGAAATATCTTCCAGCTTCTTCTTCCTTCTGCTGGAGATACTGTTTCTGGAAGGTCCTGCCAGTCTCTCTGTGGTGAGAACCACCCACATGGTTAAGAATCTTTGCAGAAAGTAGAATTAGAGTGCAGAGTTTTTTGTAGCTGTGTAACAGAGATTTTGTCTGGAAGCATCTTGCTGTAAATCACATCCTGTGTGGTTCCATATTAAAAAATGACAACCCACATCTGTTTGTAACAACTCTCACCTGCCTTCGTGAGTCTTTCCATATCTGCTGTTTAGGCCATGATTACATAAATTCTGTGTATTAAGCCTGGTGATGGGGGGGAATTTTTTCCCCGTTTTTGCTGTCTGTTTTCTGAAATACCATCTTACAGTTACTTGAAAAAGTCAGGTGATCTTTTTTTGTCGGTATGGAATCTTTTTTTCCCATTAAATGTTTGGCTGTTTTGGTTGCTATTCGAGCATTCATAGCTTAGGTCATTCAATCTTTAACAGAATGCTTGTTTTTTCTTTCCAGCTTGAGGATAAAGTTATAGATTGGCAAACTTCTCCTGCCAGTGCACTGAATACCTGGTTCTCCTTTGCCCCTAATTGGTCTGAACTGGTTTTACCTGCCTTGCAGTATCTGACAGGTGACAGCAGAGGTAAGAATAGCTGTCAGAAATACTAATGGTGCTTGTGCATTTGTTCTAATCAGTGCTGGTTTGTATTATAGCTTCAGTCAGTCTTTAATTCATCAGTACAGGAAGTCGTTGTATTGCTTACAGTGTTTCTGTAATAGGTCTTAGGTTTCTTTCTTGACTGTGGTAGACTTTGTATGAGGATAGTAGGTAAGACCCAGCTTGGTTCAAATGAATGTGAAACTGAAACAGGCTGTTTCTCCTGTTTAAATCATGTCTGTAAGGCAGCATGTTTGAAGCAGGTGCAAAGAGCTGTGGTTGCCTTTGGAGATAATGACAAACAAATAAGATGCTGCTCTGAGCAATCCACTGGAAACATGAAGTTGGCCCAGCTTTTACCTGGGGCTTGGGCCAGCTAAGCTCCACTTGTTCCTTTTAAACTAATTTATTCTGTGGTGCTGATTTGCTTAGTTTTAAGTGGAGGGACAGTGTGGATTGCAGTGACCTTTGCAGAATGGATGCATGATGGTGATTACTGTGAATCTGAAGTTTGTTTCAACGTGAGCCCATGGATAGCCACCATGCAGTAAAGTTCCTGGGATCTCATCTGACAGCTTGGAGCTGACAGGGTTGTTACCCTGTTCTGTTCTTGGGCTTGCACTGTTACTCAGGAGATGCTGACCTTCCCATTGGGCAGGTGTGCATTTGGGGATGTAAGCACTTGAAATGCTCTCACTGTGAGTCTGACTCAACAGTTTGCATTGCAGCCATAGAACTGCAGGGGTTGTGTTGGTGTGTGATGATTCTGAACTGCACATCTCTCTTTGTAGATGTTCCATCCAGCTTCTCACCTTTCGTTGAATTCAAGGAAAAAACTCAGCAGTGGAAGTTGCTCGGTAATTTGCACTTCTCTATGATTTCTACTGTAGTAAAGATCATTTGTTTTCCCCAGAACTCTTCTGTTTTCCTTGTAGCCCAGAGATGAAGTCCAGCAGATCCACAATTTCAGTGGTTGGGCCTTTTGTATTTTGGCTGAGCAGAAATGAGGTTTACATTCAGTACTTTTGCTAGACATTATTTTCAGCAGTAGAAAGAGTAAGTGATCAAAGGCACTGAGCCTTTTTCCTTTATGTTGCTGGCATAGCTGTGTTTGTCACCCTTCAGATCTTTCTGAACACTTCCATATTTTCCATGCTGCAGAGCATGCTTTCTGATTATTCAGTCTAATTCTTAATTACAATTATAAATAAATTAAGCTTCTCTGTGAAGCAGGCTGATTTTATTCTCATTTTACAAGCAGGAACTGAAGAGCAAATTAAGAATAAATTTGCCCAGGCTCATATTGTGTGAATTACAGATGCTTTGCATTTTTTACTTTAGCTACTAGGCAGATCTTTCTATTCTCAGCTATTGTGACTGTTGGTCATATTCACAGGTTTAAACTGGCAAAGTTTTGGAGTCAGGTTGGACTTGGTGATCTTAGAGGTCAACATTAATGATTCTGTTATTCTGTGGTATTCCTCCAGTCCTTCTGCTAGTCTTTGGTGCAGGTTATGTAGACACTTGTTTCTGCTTGGGGTCTTGCTGACTGCATTTACTTTGGGAAGTGGAGACTAGCTGCACGTGTCAAGTATTGCAAGCAATGTCTTGTCTGCTGTTCTGGGGGTGAAGCATTGTCCTTCATCTGAGCACAGGGCATTTATTAGATTGCAGCCCTTTGCTGTGCCTGAGTGTGTTCAAGTAGTGAAACTGGAGCATCTGTGAAGTATGTAAGGTGCCTTGTGATGGTGACACGTGAGGTTAGAAGAGAGCAGGAGGTGACTGGAAACTGTGAGCAGCTGGCTTCGTAACAAATAATTTTCATTTCTTACGTTTCTTGGTTTTTGGACTAGGTTCTTGCCAAGATCATGAGAAGGAATTGGCAGCACTGTTTCAGCTCTGGTTGGAGACCAAGGACCAGACTTTCTTCAAAGTGAGTCAGAAGAAAATGGTCTTTCAGCAGCAGAAAGCCTGACTGGGTTGTATCCAACACTGACATTTCTGTTTCTTTGATAGGAGAATGAAGACAGCTCAGATGCCACAATGCCAATTCCTAGAGTGTAAGTGTACAGTTCTGCTTTTAAACTTTCACAGTATGTGCTGAAGCTGGGAGGTTTGGTCCTTGTACCTCTAGAGCTGGTTTCTTCAAAGGAAAATTTTGCATCATGTGTCAAGAGGGAATTTGTAGTTTATAGATGAAATAACTGGACACTGCAAACCCAGAGACTTCTGATCTAACATGTATCCTCGTTACTGGATTGCTTAAAATCCTTGCTTACTTTCAGGTAGACTGTAAAGAATATTTTATGGTCTCTGCAGGATTATTTATACCAGCATAAGTGCTTTCAGAGCCTTTTCTTTGGTGCCAGAAGAATTTGCAGTGAGGTGGCTAATCCTTTGGGATAGGTTTTGGGAGAACTGTGGGTTCGTTGCTCAAAACTGATGGTGGTCTTTGTTTCAGAAGGACTGACTACGTAGTCCGACCTAGCACTGGAGAGGAGAAACGTGTATTCCAGGAGCAGGTAAAAAGAGAATCTTCCTAAGAGTTGGCCATGGAAGGAAGACAATTTGTATTTTGAGAATTGTTTGAGAATTGTACACTCTCCAAAAAGTTTGTTGGTACAAATGATTCATGTGTTCCTTCTTATTGAAGTGGGTGTTTCAGCCTCAGATAGAACTTGCTAACAACATATCCTGACTGCTTATTTCAAAAACCCCTATGTTTCCAACGGGTATCAGGTAAATTAATTGACCTGAACTGTGTTTGTTCTACACTGTTTAAGTGTTTAATTAAGGAACTATCTAGAGAGTGATAGTAACTTAGCCTGTATTACAGTATCAGTTACAAGCCTCAAGACTTTGCTCTGTTTAAGTTCTTTATGGAGAGTGGTGAGGTGCTGGAACAGCTGCCCAGAGAGGCTGTGATGCCCCGTCCATCCCTGGAGGTGTTTGAGGCCAGGTTGGATGGGGCCCTGGGCAGCCTGGTTTAGTATTAGATGTGGGGGTTGGTGGCCCTGCTTGTGGCAGGGGGTTGGAGATCCGTGATCCTCGAGGTCCCTTCCACCCCAACCATTCTGTGATTTGTATCCTGCTAAATTCACTCCTCTTGTTTCAAAACAGGAGCGTTTCCGTTACAGCCAGCCCCACAAAGCTTTCACCTTCCGTATGCACGGCTTCGAGTCGGTTGTTGGTCCTGTGAAGGGGGTGTTTGACAAGGAAACATCATTAAACAAAGCCCGAGAGCATTCTCTCCTGCGATCAGACAGACCAGCATATGTCACCATCTTGTCCCTCGGTAAGGCGATTGCATGCTCTGACAGTTGTTTATTTACTAATTAAAAGGCACATTTGTCCACCCAAACAATGACTTTAGGAATCTACGTCGTGAAAGAAAAAGGTGGATGGACTGATAGGACATAAATGAAGAAGAAAAAAATGACCTGAAATAATGGTGATGAAATGCTGGGAGCTGGAGTTGACTACAGGAACAGAAGACAGCTGTGTTTTACTTCTTTTCTGAGAGAAAATGGGAAATGCAGAGGAGAGCTCACGAGGCTGGTGGGAGCTAAGGCTCAGATAACTGCAAGACAAAGAATAGTGGCTTAAGTGTGCTATTGTGAAGTTGGGGCATTGTGAAGTTGAGTGCTGGTCCCTGTGTTCATTGCTCCTGGCTCCACACCAGCACAGTCAGTGTACTTTAAAATGATCATTTGTAATCTCTGCTCCTACAGACATCAGGGGCTCTGAGGGATCACTGGGACTAGATTTTGTTGACTGAGAGGACGTTGTACAGTGGAGAGGAGAAAGGCATACAGAAATGTATCTGCTGAATTATTTGAATACCACTGCTTCTCTAGGGCTGGAAGTTTAAGCTCTGATTTTCTACTTCAGTTCGTGATGCTGCTGCTCGGCTTCCTAACGGAGAAGGAACTCGTGCTGAAATTTGTGAGCTGCTTAAAGATTCCCAGTTCCTAGCTCCTGATGTCACAAGTGCTCAAGTAAGTTGAATGTCATCTGGGAAAAAAGACCCAGAGTTTACAGCACATCATGCAATGCAGCTGCTTACAGAACAGATTCAGAAACAGTCGATTTTTCAGAGCCCTTGGATTTGTTGAAGCTCCATTTAATCCAAGAGGGCAAGCAGCACCCTGCAGTGAACTTCTGCTCCTAGTCACTTCTTGCATTTAGATTGCCAGCGACTTGCTCTGGTTTAATGCTGAATGGGTTTGACTTTTCTGCACGTGACCCCCAGCTGCCCCAACAGGGACCTGCTGTAATACAGTGAATTCTGAATTTTCAGGTTAACACTGTTGTTAGTGGGGCTCTGGACCGACTGCATTATGAGAAAGATCCCTGTGTCAAATACGACATTGGGCGCAAGTTGTGGATCTACCTGCACCGGAACAGGAGTGAGGAAGAGTTTGGTAAGCCTGCCTTGGTGGGACTGCCCTGTGCATCCTTACCTACACCACTGAAAATGTCCACGTTTCACCCTGTTTTTTCAAGAGCATTTGCTGTGCTCTTGAGCTTCTCCATCCTAGTTGAATGATGAACACTAATTCATCAGTCTAGCTTTTTTTCTCTAGTCTTTGCTAATATTTGCCCAGCAGCATACAGTCTTGCAGAGCAGTATGTTAGTATTCTTTGTGCAAGAACTGCAGATGCATGTACATTGACAACTTCAGCACATCTTCATTTCAGCCTTTTGGGCTAATTTTGTTTTGCCTTTTTTCATGTGCCATTACATGTACCTGCGTGGATGTGTGTTGTGTTTCTTGCCTGACGATGAACTGAGAGGTGGCCACTTTCTTAAGCACATTTGTTTGTGTTCTTTAACTCTTCTTTAACTTTCTTTTTAACTTATACTTGCAGAACGGATCCACCAGGCTCAAGCTGCTGCAGCAAAGGCCAAGAAGGCTCTCCAGCAGAAGCCAAAACCTCCAGCAAAAGTGGTAAATTCCTTTGCGCAGATTGGCATGGATTTGTGATTGAGAATGAGATATGGATTTAACTTAATCTGTAAATTTTGCATCTATTGAGGCTGGTGAAATTTGCCACCTATTCATTTAATTTCCTTTCTGTACACGTATGTGAGAGTTAGTCTGGTACCAGTGCACAGAATGTAAAAGAAAAGAGGGGACTTTGCTTCTCCCCATATTACCCATATTGATCTTGGCAGGAAGGTCAACAGGATTTGTGCTCCTTCTCTCAGAAGTGGTCTCTTTAGATCTTTTGAGATCAGTCTGTAGCAGGGCATGTGAAACATGCCTCTTCCTGTGCTGAAGCTGTGAGGATTTACATGTCTTTCTTTGATTTTTTGGCATTGATACCAAATATCTGTAAAATAGTCACAGCTGGCAAATTAACCAGAGTGGACATCTGACTGTTATGAACGTTTCTCAGTGCTGAGAGGCACTTCTCCCTTAGAACAGGAACAGCCAAACTGACCAGCCCACTTGTGGCTGCCGCTGAGGAAGGCAGAAAGACAGATGTCTTTGATTTCAGGATTCTGCACCATGGCATCATTTGTAATTTTCTAGTTGTTCAAAGTGCTCAGTCTGTCCTCCTTACAGTGCAACAATGACAACCATTTCTGTAAAAACTTTCAGTTTGACTTGGTTCCTCTGCAGAAATCTAGTAACAAGGAGAGCTCTGTGAAAGCACTCCCCAGCAGCACGTCAGAGCCCAGTCAGCTGAGCCTTAGTGACTCCAGCATGCCACCAACTCCCGTGACTCCTGTGACACCTACTGCACCAGCACTACCAGCAACCCCTATTTCACCCCCACCAGTGTCTGTGGTGAGCAAGAGTGTACCTAATGCTGGATCAGAGCCAGCAAAACCCAGCCAAAGGTATGCTCTGCTTCTGTCTTATCCTTGTGAATATTACTGGTTCTTTCTCAGTCATCTACACCTTTGCTGACCTACTGGCTTTATTTTTTCTGTAGCGTTCTTCTGGTTTCATCCCCTACCATGCCACAGCTTGGGACGTTGCTTTCCACAGCCCAGAGTTCACAGACCCAGTCTGGGCAGCAGCCACCTCCCAGCAGGGTGGTAAGTCACACTGCATCGTCAGTATTGCCGCAGGTCCGAGTGGTCAGTGCCCAGTCCAGCCTCCCAGCTGTGTCTCAAGCCCCAGTGGTAACACAGCAGCAGCAGCAGCAGCAGCAGCAGCCTACATCAGTGCCTCAGATCCGTGTCCCAGCTACAGCCACGCAAACCAAAGTACTGCCTCAGGTGAGACTGGCTGCTTGGAAATGCTGCAGTTGCTCTGATGTTTGTCTGTGGGTCTCTCTAGTTTGGTGCAGCTGCAGGAACAGAGCATTGTTAACAGCTGTGCACAACTACTGTTCTGTGCCCCCTTTTTTGTTTCCATTGCCAGTTTATGTGGCAGCATCTGTTTGTGTGTTACACTAAAAATACAGAATTTGCAAGCTAAGGCATGAGACAAAAGCACTGTGTATTAGTCTGTTAGGGTTGTGTTAGTCTGCTCATAAGCTGCCTCTTTGTTTTGCTGTAGGCTGTGATGACTTTACCAGTAAAAGCTCAAACCAGCCCAGTACAGGTGCAAAGACAAGGAACCTCTGTGACAGGACAGACAGGCATCACTGTGACAGGACTGTCTGCAGCACCCAGTCCTGCTGTAAAGGCAGTAACCAGCTCTCCAGGCAGTTCTGCTACAAGTACCTCCTCTACCACTGTCATCCAGAATGTAGCTGGCCAGAATATCATCAAGCAGGTGAGAGGGAGGAGAGATGAGAGCGAACTGCATGTCCCAGTTGTTTGACATTTGTTGTGACAGATGTGCATGCAGATGTGAAAAGAAAGTGAGAGGAATAGTTAGCCATCGTGTACCAGTTGATTGACCATGCAGACTCAGGCAATTGCTGGTTTGCTGTATTTTAGCCCCATTTTCATGTGCAGGTAAAGAATATGTTAGTGCAGGCTCGTTAACTTAGAATCTGCACCTGTTGTTCTTTTATTCCATTCCTTTTGTTTGAAGTAGAAACAATTTCCAGAACATTTCAGATGATTTTGTGAATGCTGTGTAGCAAGCAACCAAAACTATTTTCAGGAGTGCAGTGAGCACTTAGCATCCTGCTGAAGAGGAAAAGAACACTGAGCAAACATCGACCTGTTGGAAGTTTTACTCTTGTTTTACTGTGCCCTGGACTGTGTTCCAGTTTGATGCAACAAATCTGGTTCTCTGGTCTTTTCCAGGTGGCTATTACAGGGCAGCTTGGCATGAAGACCCAGCCTGGAAGCAGCATCCCACTTACAGCCACCAATTTTCGGATCCAAGGAAAAGATGTGCTGCGCCTGCCCCCCTCCTCAATCACCACAGATGCGAAGGGACAGACTGTGCTGCGAATCACCCCGGACATGATGGCCACCCTGGCCAAATCTCAAGTCACTACTGTCAAACTGACTCAGGACCTCTTCACAGCAGCTGCTGGAAGCAGTGCTAGTGGGAAGGGCATTTCTGCAACATTGCACGTGACATCCAATCCTGTCCAGACTGCTGATTCTCCGGCCAAGACCAGCACGGCCTCATCTTCTTCTTCCAGTCCAGCTGGAAGCACGGTGGTTAAAGTGACTCCTGACTTAAAGACTGCAGAGCCAGCGAGTTCTGCTTTCAGACTGATGCCTGCTCTGGGCATGACTGTGGCGGATCAGAAGAGCAAAGCCATTACTACAGTGGCATCCACTGAGGCCAAGCCAGCTGCTACCATAAGAATCGTCCAGGGGCTGGGGGTGATGCCACCCAAAGCTGGGCAGACGATTGCTGTAGCTGCTCACTCTAAGCAAGTACCTTCTTCTGCAGCAGTGAGCGTGCCTGGCTCAGTCCATACCTCAGCTGTCTCCTTACCAACCGTGAGCGCCACAGTGTCCAAAGCAGTTGCTGTTGCCTCAGGAGCTGCTGGGACTCCCATAACTATAGGCACAGGAGGTACTGCTGTGCGCCAGGTTCCTGTCAGCACCACGGTTGTATCCACATCACAGGCAGTAAGTAATGCTGAGGTTTTTCTGGAGTTGGCAGAGAAAAGGGAGTGGTGGTTTATTACTGATGGCTTATCTCTAAAAACCTCTTACATCTGCAGAAGGTCAAATTAAGTAGTGTAGAATGTGAGTCCACAACTGATTCTGTGGTGTTGGAATTGCAGCTAAGTATTGAATGACCAGAATACAGTTAACTGTGTGTCTTCCAAAAACTCCTTTTGAGACAGTGAGTGAAATAAATTGGGTTTATCTGAAGTCCTCACCACTAGATGCAGTTCAGCATCTTGCCTCATGCTTCTGAAACCACCTTTTGTGGAATAGTGTCCCAAGCAGAAGTGCTCTTGTATAAACATTTTTACCAAGTTACCAGTTCATTGGTTTAATAGCTATTACCAGTGCTTTTAATGCCCAAAGCTGAATGCAATGTAAACTGTGCTGTGAAAGTTGAGTAAGTTAATTGACATTACCATAGTTTCATAAGGATAAAAATGATGGGCAAATGCAATGCTCCTTCACAGAGAAATATTGTGGTGCAAAGATGAAAGGGATTTGCAGGATTGGGGCAGCTGTGAAGTGAATCAGTTGGAGGTGAATTTCAATTTGACTGCAGATCACATCAGCAACACTGCTTTGGTTTCTATTCCCAGGATGCTGAAAAGCAAGCTGAATGGCAACTGCCTGTTGTCAAGCAGTTTCTCTGCTGCATTCCCTGTGGCTTCTCATGTATTTTCAACTTCTCTAGGGTAAACTACCAGCCCGAATAACAGTGCCTCTGTCAGTGATCAGCCAGCCAGTGAAAGGCAAGAGCGTGGTGACTGCCCCCATCATCAAGGGCAACCTGGGGGCCAAGTGAGTACCTTCTACCTAGTAGTTTTGTGTGGAAATAGACTGAGGAGGTTCTCTGTGCAGTTAGGTTCCTGGGGATCTAGCAAGCAGAGGATGGTAGAGATTTGAAGTCTGTTGAAAGGACCACTAACAGCAAGAAACTGAATGTGGAGTCTGGCAAAGAATGCAGTTCTTGTTTAGGTGCACTGAGATGTGGATTCTAACAATACAGGGAAGAAAATAATAATATTTGCTTTTAAGCCAACTATAATAGTTTAGTTTATAATAGATTAGTTCTTTGTTTGAGCAAGAATTAACCTGGTAACATACCTAAAATTGTTTGTAATCTGAGGGCATCTCTCTGTCGAAGAAACTAGTGCAGTGTTAACTGCCTCAGTGCAAATCCCTCTGGCGTTCAGGTATTGTTGTCTTTCTGTTTATTCTTCCATGAATTCTGGTAGTATCTCCCTTGGTTCATATTTCAAGGCAGAACATTGTGTGCTCAGCTATTCTCTGCATTCCCTGGGAAGTGTTCAGGTCTGATCAGACTAGCCCAGTAACAAACACGGTCCAGAGTTAGAGGGTTTAGTCCATGTGATAAAGTCATTCTCCCTAACCGTGAGAAACGTTGACATAAACTTTTCACTTGTGTATTTGCCATTGTTGTGAAACAAAAATAATTAAAACCATTAGTAAATTAGCTAAGTCATTTAATCTCCTAGCAACTGAAAAACAATTCATAAAAGACATAGCCTGCTGTACTGTTTATTAACCTTTCAACAATTCTCTTTCCTTAGCATCAGTGGGTTGGGCAGAAATATCATCCTGACTACGATGCCAGCAGGGACAAAACTGATTGCTGGGAACAAACCAGTGAGTTTTCTGACTGCACAGCAACTGCAGCAGCTGCAGCAGCAAGGCCAAGCCACACAGGTAATGGCATGAAGAATGATTCCCTCATTTGCTTTGTGATGACTGAACATCTTCATGAGGACATCTGATAGATGCATGGGCTTCCATGAGAAGTGCAGGTGCACAGCTTGTCTGTATTGAGCACATGCACTGCATCGTTTCCTTTTCCTTCCTTACATCCAGTTATGGTTTTTAAATGTTTGTGAAGTACTGATGGTATAATGAAGGGAAAACCAGGAGTCCTGTCATTTCTGGTTGACTGAAGGATTGTTTCTGTACCCTGACTTCCTATTGCTTTGCTCTTTGGCTTCTGCAGGCCTACATTTCTTGAAGAAACCACAATGTTTCTTTGTGTAACCATTTTGCTGTCTGGAAACTTAGTGTTTGGTTTCAGAAAGGTAACCTTCCTTGAGAGCTGCTAATAATAAGTCTTGAGAAGTGAAGCATCCAATGGAGTGAAGTTCTTCCTCAGAAAACTTGTCATAGCAGCTGATATGTCAGTTTTTATTCACACTAGGTTTTAGTTCTTCCTGTCTGATCTTGAGATCTCTTGCCACCCTCCCACATGAGTAGTGGATGCAGCGATCTTCTTGTGCCACATTCTGTTTCTGATATGTTTTGGTGTTTGATCTTGTTCACCTAACTGAAATTTTGTCAGCAGCAGAAGCAATCATTTACAGTGTGATGCAGGTGCTGTGTGGCACCAGGTTGTTCTTGACACAGGTTGAATTTTTTTCTTTCCATTTCAAACAGGTGCGAATTCAAACAGTTCCAGCCTCCCATCTGCAGCAGGGAACGGTGTCTGGCTCAACTAAAGCAGTTTCCACTGTCGTCGTGACAACAGCTCCATCTCCAAAACAGTCCCAAGATCAGCTATGAGTACTGGTCTGAAAACCAATGGCTTTCCTGAATCTGCTGTCATCTTCCAAGGTCACCCAGCCACAGTCATGGCGAGGGACTGGACTGGATTCTGTCACGTGCAGCACATGTTACTTGTCCTGCAGTCAGCACGTGCTGTCGAGGTAGAAATGCCACATCAGAAGATGCTGTACCTGTAAAACAAATGGTTTCAGTCCAGATCTGTAAAGCTAAATTCTGTGGCATTCAGCATTTAAGAGATGTTTTTCTTTCCCATGTTCTCTTCCCATCTGAAGTTCTTTTTACCAAAGGCCATCTGTCATTTCTGTCCATTTTGGTTTATAGACAAAGCAGTTGATCTTGGGCCTTCTTAACCAGGGTATCTTGCTCAGAAGAGACAACTTGTTGGCTTTTCAAAGTCACGAAGAAGGTGCAGCATTTTGGTGGAGTCTAGCTGTCACTGATTTTATATAGGTGACTTAGGATCATGGCATGACACCAGACGTTGTTTGTAACATAGCCTGGAAGTAGATCCCTAAAACATTCAATGTACTATTTATGTATAGACTTTTAAAATACCTCTTCCCTATCTCTGAGCTCCAGCTTCTTGTTGAATGGATACCACTTCCATGTCAAATTTCTGTCAAGGCAGTATAAGAGCCCCTGGTCAGGATGATTCTTGATACAAACAGAGAGACAAAGGAGATACAAAAAAGTCAGAGAGATAAAAATGACAAGAAGTCACTGTGAGTAAGTCTGTCAACAAATAAGAATATGATGGAAAGGAAAGCATTCACCAGAAGCATTCTCCTTTATTTTTCCTCAACAAATGTTTGTGTCTGTCAGAAAGGACTAGTTTATTTTAAAAGTTTGGAATATGTTTTCAAATATACCCCAACTTCAGTCTCTTGGACGTGGAAGAAGTGTTTTAGCCAGTGATTCTGTTTGGCCTTCAGTTTGGTTTTTATCTTTGGAATTTTAACCCTTTACAAATTTGAGTTTTGCACATATTGGAGAAGAATTCCTTGCTGTCCTGGTGTGACCCTGAAGCTTTTCCAGAATAAGGTCACAAGGAGTGTTGAGCTAGAAGAATAAGAATACAGAAAGCCTTACAAATCCCTTTGCCATCTCCCTTCAGTTTTGTACAGCTTGTTGTTTTGTGTACATGATTGTTTAGCTTGCCAAGGGCTAATAAGATTGTCCATCTTCCTTTGTGAGATGGTTCCTTCTAACATGGTTCCTCTTGTCTTTTTTTAAAACCTGGTTTGCTCTGAGTTACACACAATTGAATAGAATGTATTACAGAACCAAGTCTCATCTCTCAGTGCTCTAGAACTTCATGGCAGAAGCCTCAGCTGAAGCTGTGTGTTGCTGTTCAGACTGGCTGCACCTGAGCAGAGCAGACTGTTCTGCTGAGCTTCAGTCAGGTATGTCAGTCTTTCTGTGCAGCAGCTAACCTGCTGTGTGAGTTGGAGGAAATGGGTGTTTATATGAAAAAACTGGCTAGCTGCAAGTATTAAACAAGCAGGACGCACCAACACACAAAGCAGCTCTTGGATATGCCACAAGAACAGAACTGGGAGTGATAACAGTTTTCTGAGCACCTGTCCTGCTTTGTCAATTTGTGTACCTCTTGTATGAAGTCTGTCAAACAAGTGGACAGGACAGGGCTGTGGTCTGGGGGCTGTATGAAGACATTCTGAAGTCCTTCTACAAACGCTTTTAGTTGTGAAGTTAGAAGTGGAAGAGATGACAACTTTCTTCTATTGCTTACATGAAGGAGTCTCTAAATTCAAAGCATAATCAAGATGATTGTGCTCTGTTGGTACTATTTGTAAGGTTCTTCAGTGTCAAAACTTGCAATCAGGTGCTGAAGGATGATTACGGTGTGAAGCACCTTTAATTTCTTGCAAGCAGCCGTTTGAATTTGTCTCTGGAACATAAGGCACTGAAAGCATTAGGTTTCACAAAACTAAAGAACGTGCATCTAATTGCATGAGTTCAGTGTGTCTCTGAGGCTGTTGCTGCTGAGTTTCAGCAGTCTGACTCCTCAGATCATCACCGTCTCCTTTCTTCCATAACCAGCTTTGCTAAACTGCTTGTCCACGTGAGCTACCTTTACATGCATGGCTGCTTGACTGAAGACCATTCTTGCTGCTTTTGAAGCCTGTGATCTCTGGGGAAGGAGCACCAGCCACTGTGTGGGTTTCTTACGTTAAAGAGCTGCATTCTGAATGGAATAGCACACCAATTTCAAGAGCAAAGTACGCCCTGTTCCATGGTTCAGCTTCACCCGTCTGATGCGTTGATTCCACTCTGGTTGAAAAATAACCCTTCAGCTTCTGCAAGTAAAGAGCAGTCGGTTTTATAAGTAACCTATAATCTTTTAGCAATGTGTTCAAAGGCAGAGAGGGGTTCAAGTCAGTTTTTCCTTATGCATGCTAGGGCTGGATGAGGGTATATTTAAGCTAGGCTGTTTTCCATGCGTTTGCTCCTTTGTCCCCTTGCACTGGGAACTAAACACTCTTCCTGTGAGTACCACAGGGCTGTGCACAGGAGCAGGAGTAAAAGGCCGAGAGAAAGCAGTGTGCTGACATTATCTGTTTTCCAGCTGTTTGTCCTGCAGGGCCTGAAACTGAAAGGATTTTTGTTCTGATGCATCCCGGCCATTATCTCTTGTAATTAAAAAATGGGATTACAGCCTGTTTTCATCACAGCGAGTTCCTCACGAGTGTTATGTAAGAGCCTTTATTGTTTCTTAAAAGCTGTGGGATAGGTATTTATTTCTACTGAGAGAATATCATGTAATCACTGCTTGTAAGAACTGAGTCCTACACAGACTGCCTCAGGCCATTTAAACACACTAACCTTTATTTTAACAACTGCTTCATTTTATTCAAATCGTGGGGAAAATCTCTATTTATACCTCAGTGAGATGTTCTCATAACCTAATGAGCTCTCCTTGGGGTTACTTGGAGTGTTCCTTTTTCAAAGCAAACTAACTGAACAGCAGTCTGCCTCTTTTTAACAGTTGTTCTTCATTTTTCAGTTGTTAGGTAAGTTCAGAAACCTTATTGCTTGCTTTTCATACGGCAAAAGTGAACCATAGACAGCAGAACAAAGTAGAATTAGACTCAGCTTTGGAACCTGGTCCAGCATGGCCTGGATTTGGCAGCTGGTGCCTGACCTCAGGACCCTTCTGGCTGAGTACTATTCACAGTGAGTGGCAGTCTGGCGTTCAGACTCTTCCCCTGCAGCCTTAAACACAGCTTGTTACAGAGCAGACAGAGCTGCAGGGGAAGCTGATGGAGACTGCCTCAAACAGAGATGTGTTCTAATGCTGTAGTTCTAATGCTGTAGTTGCTGGGCACTGATGAGCTTAGTTCCCTCTGTAACTTAGTTGAGTCATTATTATTAGGTTAGATGTGTTGTAAATCCAATAGCATCTACAGTGCTACACTGGTCATTCGGTGGTAGCAAAGTACATCCAAGTGCAGCAGTGGGAATTAACATTTTGCCACCAGCAGAGTGGTTAAACATTAACGCTGTCTTCTGCCTTTGTCTTTAATAACCCAGAGGAGTACTATGCTTACATGTTTAGTTTGCATTGTGAGCTGCTCCTTGGAGTCTTGGTTCAGTTGCTTGTGCAGCAGTGCAGTAACCTGTGAGCTGGACAGCTGGCGTGTGCTGGAACTTGGCATCTTCTGTTTACCTTGTGTTTCCAGCTCCACTGAGCTACTGACCTCGTTTGATAAAAACTTCAGGGTGGCATTGCTGTATCAAGTGATACAGCAAGTGCAGCTTGTGAATTCAAACTCAGTATGGTTGTTTAATGGAAGTTTTGTGAATGTGTGTTGAAATGCAGGGTCGTTTTGGCAAGCTGCTTCCTCCCACTGTGCCTCTCAGTGTCCAGTCCTGCTGTCATCCAGTGAGTGTTGGGATAGCTGGGTATAACAAGGAATAGAATAACTGTGTACCAGCAAAAGCAGACTGTAATCATCATCAGAAGTGTAGTGTGGGTTAACAGTGCACTTTGTAGTTTTGAGCCTGGGCTTCATTAGCATTCTGGCATTTTGTGTTGGTTCTGTGTATCTCCCAAGCTTTGTGCAGATTGCTGCTGGGAGGTGTGGAAGAAATGTGGCATCTGTTTGCAGAAGGGAAATGGTGGCATCCAATGGTTGGCTGAATTTGTCTTAACTTGTGCACTGAATTTCTAGATACAGAAATCTGAATTACTCACCACTGGTACCTCCAGAGGCAAATGCATCTGACCACCCCCAGATTCTTGTAGGGTGAATTGCTCTCTGGATATTGCCATTTTTTTCCATGGACTGTAAAGATAATCATGGATGACTAGCTCAAATCTGAGCTTTTAAACATTCACTTTAGAGATGATGCATCCTATGTAAAGTGACCCATCCAGGAGTATGAGGGAAGCTTCTGGAACAAAGCATTAAACTCAGAGCATTCCGGCTCCATTTAGTTTTATTGTTAAATTACTGTCAGGAAAAACTGTCAGTTAAAGTTTTGGAGTTTTAATTTTTCTCAAAACAGTGTAAGCATTTTGCCTTGAAAATGATCTGATGTTGGCTTTCCTGCAAGTCTGGCAGAATTCCTATCTGTGAATGGAGATGGAGCACTGCATCCTCATCCATGTTTTAGGGGAGTCCTGATTTCTTTTCAGTTGTAAACTCTATCAGCAATTTCCAGTTTGAGCATGGATTGATCTTGTACACAGCGTCCTGCACTGAGGACTAACAGGTAA
Source organism: Lagopus leucura (assembly GCF_019238085.1). Taxonomy (NCBI): domain Eukaryota; kingdom Metazoa; phylum Chordata; class Aves; order Galliformes; family Phasianidae; genus Lagopus; species Lagopus leucura. The sequence continues at coordinate 1,540,133 of NW_024962283.1, forward strand.
AAGGTAAAAGGTAAGGTAAAAGTTCTAAGAGCCAATTTGTTCGCTTCCACTGAGAAGTATCCACCAAACTAACAAGCCTCACACCTGTCAAGTTACCTTTTCTCACTGTCCTCCAGTTTGCAAGACCTGGGGCAAAGTAATTCACCTTCCAGAGCAAAGATCCTTGACAGAAAATCGTGCAGGTCTTTAATAGCCCCAGGACCAGCTGGGTTTGCATCCGCACTTACAGCACAAGGTATCACCAAATGCAGGAGGGGGCAGACCTGCTGACGGTCACACTGCTGTGCTGATGAAGATAAAGAGCCAACCAGGACCTGGAAACAAGCACCTGAAAAGATGCTGGCGTTGTTTGACACTGGGTAAGTGCCTTCAGTGCTTTGATGCATGATTCTGAATGAATTGTCAGCAATGGGACGATGTTTGCCCGTGGGGAAGCAGTGGTTAGTTGGCATTTCTGAGACAGATGGAAACACTACATACAAAAATAAGCTTGATTACTTAAAGTATTGTGCTGAGGACTTTTTGACTGCTTAAGCAAGCTGCCTGAAGGCCTACGCTGAGAACTGTTTTCTTCCCTGTTTCCTGGTGCCCTCAATTATACAGTGAAAATCTGAGTATGGGCAGGGAGTGAAAAGCCACTGCAACTTTATGAATTGCTGGCCTCTCTTTGCACTGCCTGGTGTAAGGAGATAACTTCTGTTTTCATAGCTGGGGTGGAATGAGTGTGTGTAGTTTAAATGACAGGCAGTAGGTTGGTAAGCTGTTGCACTGTGATTTGCTTTTAACATTTTCATTTTGCTCCTGTAATGAAAAAGCACTTCCCATGTAGATTGTCATGTAGTAGCCTATGAAGCTGTCTTAAAGCTGGTGAAAAGCAGAGAGATATGGTTGTCTTTGCTGTCAGTTTTATTGTCACAGTGTCAAATGTGGTCATACAGGATGCTGTTAACTAAAATCATAACTGAGCTGTTGTTCCAAATGTGCTGGAGGACAGCTGGCAGGCAGGAACACGTTAATATGCAAAGCTTAGGACTCCCTAAAAAGCCCTAAGAGCTACATGGCCACAAATCCAGCACCTTCTTTCTTTGAAAGGCAACAGGAAGGCCTGGTCTGTAAATTTAGTGGTACCAGAGAGAAAGAGACCACAGTCAGAGGGGTGAGTCCTGCACCTTCTGCAACCTCCATGGAGAGAGCTGTAAATACAGGCAGCAAGGAGCAATGTTCATCAGCTTCACCCAGCTGTTACCCTTCCTGCAGTGATGCAGAATCCCACAGGAACGAAGCACACAGCCCAAAATCTTGACCAGAGATGCACAGAGCCTCCTAGGGAAGGGAAGAGCAGCTCTGCAGCCTGTGGTAGGCCAGGCTTTTACAGTTGGTCTCTTCTGAAACAAATCTATGTATTTGATTGGTTGTCTTAACCCTGCAAATACCTGCCAAATCTTTCTGTAGCTAGAAGGCAGCTATACCTACTTAAAGCTTATAGGATGTGTAAACAGGCTGGCCAGAATTCCGGTACATTTGAGATCTCCATCTCTCTGATTTCAGTCTGCTTAGCAGCAGTGCTTCCTGCACTGGCTGGAACATGCAGAAGTACTAGCAGGAAAAGAAAGGCCATTTCAGGCCTCATCTCTCCAATGTCAAGGCCATTTTTTCCTGCATGTTTCCTGTGACACAGTTAGCATGATCAAAAAGGAAGCTACTGATAGGTTCTGACACATGCCAGGAGCCAGGGCATCCTTGATATGCTGTCTTCTGTCATTGTTGTTTAAGGTCACTTGGCTGCTTTTCCCTAAAATTTACAGCATGTTTTTGAATTACAACACACTGTGAAGTCCTAAGAAAAGTCTCTTCTCTGTGACCTGCAGGACAGTTACGTTGTTGGAGTGAAGGTTCAGTTTAGGAATCTGCACCAATAAAGCTGCACATCACAATTCAGTTTGGTTGTCCAGCAGACAGCAGAGCTGCGCCAAGAAATCTGTGGAAGATTTGGGCCAGCTTCCCTCTGGGTGGGAGGCAGTGCTGAGCAAATTGGCTTCACCAAAGCCCTGGGTGTTTGTTAAGCAGAGGATTCACAACAAAGCATCCGCCTCTCCTGATTCAGTGCAGTGCAGGAGAATAATTGCCTGTATTCATTGCTGCTCAAGTTTTGTAATTACTACTGTGCAGTCAAAAATACATGTTAGTGTAGCTGAATCACACCCTCTGGTGCAGGGAAGGGACAGCTCTGAAAAGTGAAACAGAGAATTACAGGAATGATCCAAGCTACTGATCAGTAGCTAAAGTAAGGCTAAAGGAAGCTGTCCCATGGAAGGATCACCTGCATCATATATATTTTTATATATATGCACTCACAGAGAGAGAAAAGATACATATAATGAGGCTACTCCTAAGGATACATACCTCCAAACTAGGAGCATCCTCGCCCCCAGTCCTGTCAGTCAGCAGTTCACCACAATAAGGTTCCTTCTCTCCTTTGTGCTGTGTGGTTCAGGCTGAAGGCAAACAGATGCAGCTTTCCACTGCATTCCCCTGCCTGCACCAGGCTCCCTGCAGGGCAGTCTGAACCCTTGTGACTGGTGTAGGACAGAGCTCAGGGCCAACCAGTGGTCTGTCTCACAGGAACACAAATGAGTTGGTATCTCAGATTTGTCAGTCCAAGTCATGCACAGAACGAGACAGAACTGAGGGTGAGGATTACTTCTGCTCTTACACAATAGGTGCATTATTCCTTAAGTCAGGTGTGGTCACCTTTTTGGCTGCATGACCTAGGTGGAAATAATGTTGAGATAAGTGATTCTTTGGTAGCCGAGTGCTAGTCGTGCCACAGATACTCAGTACAGTCTCAGTTAACTTCCAGAAGCCATTGGGAACTACTGTAGCTTTTCAGAAACAAACTGGAAGGGTTCTGGATGTCAGAAGTTCCAAAGGGGGTCCCTACTCCCATTGCATAAGCATAGCAAAAAGTCCTTATCCTTATAGAAAGGGACAGACTACAACTTCAGCCCAAACAAGTAGGAAGCCCCCTGGTTACACAGACACTCTGGATGAGGTGCCTCTATCTGAGGTTTTGTGCCCACTCCATAGCCAGACCAGGAGAAAGTTACAGGTGAGGTTCTTTGTACCAGAGTATATCCTTGCTTTTTACTAGATGACTCAACTGCTGATGACAAATGCTGCTTGCTTCTTTGTAGGTTTTCCTCTGAGACTTTCCTGTATTCTGTTACATGTACAAAGGGTGTGCTTCCATTTTGTGCAGCTGCATTTAAAGGTATCACGACACCATAATCCTATTGATTCCCTATTTGTCAGTATAGTTTTTCATTGGAAAAGTAGCTAAAGATACTGCTTTGTTCTGAGAGCACAAGTCAAAAAAGCCTGAAGCAAATACCAGAAGTAACCGGTGCCCAACAGAGAAACCAAAGAGACCCACTCTGCTCGTAGGAAGGTCATATTTCAGCTCTTGTGCTTATGAATCTGCTGTTTCCACCACTGTACTTGGCACTGCTGCCTCCTATTGTGAATGCTGCTGCAAATGCTAGGCACCCTCTACACTGTGTGTTTTCCTTTACTGCAAGATCTGCACAGCACTTTTGCAGTCAGATCTTCCCTGTGGATCCTGCAGAGCTGCCTTGTGCTGGGGCTCAGACAACTGACAGTGCAGATGCCACCCAGGAGGTTTATCACGCGATGTGAAAGCAGCAGGATGAGGTACAGAGGCTCTTCCTCCACTGTCCTTACCTTTGGAACTCATAACCAGATGTTTTCTATTTTCTGTAGTGTAGAAATGGTCTGTGTGTGTTAGAGGAGAGTTGCTGCTGCTGCTCAGTGGGTTTCCAAGACCCCATCCCATGCTCAGCAGTGATTTCCAGTTCCTGCTGAGCTTGGAGGACTGCTTCCTATTGCAGCTTTCTTGTTCTTCCATGCCAAAGGCTGCTGGTCCTTAAATTAAATGATTAGCTTCTGTTTTTGGAAGTGAACGTGTTCTTCCCAGGTTGCCCACATCAATATCCTTGTTGTTCTTCCGCTCCTGCTTCACTAAGTAGAAAGGAAGGTCACATTAATGCAAGAACAGATTGTCCTGGGAGGAGGGGAGGCAGACAAATTGTCATCTTTTGAGGTGGAGAATGGATTAGAGCAGGTCTGCAATGCTGATCTAACCAGCAAGGTGTTTCATCCAGCTGATGCCTCATCCTGGAGAGTACAAGCAGCATCTTGGAAGAGCATGTATTACTTCTCACCTTTGGCAGACTGAACTCTGGGTGAGTTCATGCCTGATTTCCTGCTTTAGGGTGGGCCTGTTGATATTACATGCAGTCTCACCATACCCCACTAGAGGGATAACCGAAAGAACATCAGTCTGTATGTTTGAAAGCAGGAGCTGGACCTGCAAAAAAACACAAACAAAAAAAAGCCCTGCTGTATGGCACATCCCTCATCAGCAAAGTGAGGGAAATAAGAGGAATCAATGAAAAATCAAAGTTGTGCCTTCTTTTTTTCGGTTATAAGCAGCTAAGGTAATACCAGATCTTTTCCATAAGAAACAAGGAGGCAAGGCAGGTGAGCACAGGTTAGGTATGCTTGTTTGTAGTAAAGCAAAGAGAGATAGGTGATTCCAATGCACTGTGTGCATCTCTCTCAGTTCTTACTCATTTGCAGACTGTCAGGCAGACAGGACCTTAACTGACTTTGAATCTTGGGTGTGCCCAAGTGCACAGCTGCATTTCAAAATACACAGTGCCTGAAACCTGGCATTCAAGCCTGTCCACTCTATTACACTTACAGTTTGGCAAACACTGCTGTTACTGATTCAGAGCTCACCAAAAGAGGCAGTGCTTTCACAAGCCATGGAAATCCTCAAGAAAGGCCTAGCAAATTGTAGAATCCTGGCAGCAAGCTTTCATCCTACGGTGTGTTTCTTAGCCATTTGCATGCTATGTCCCACAGCTGTCAGGTGGCTGGTAAACAAGAAATGACCCTCCTTAATTTTGAAAGTGTGTCTCAGAATTGTCTGTGGTGTGCTGGAGAGCTGCAGGTGGGCTTTCCTATTGCATGCTGGTTGCTTCCCTCCACATCCTTTGCTCGCTGCTCATGCCTATGCCTCCCACAGGATGGAGCTGGTCTCTTGTGCCAGCTATCATGAACTCAGGAAAGCTCTGTAATGAGCATTTGTATGGCTAAGTGCTAAAGCAGTTGAAGTGACTGGTATTACTGATGTGAGGGGCAAAGCTATTTCTGATCCCTGCCGAAGTTATGTTTTGGAAGCAGGACTCAGTTCACAGCTTCTGAAAGAAGCATTAGAGATCAAAGGGAATGTTCCCATCCAAATTAAACAGAAATCTCTGAAAAGCTTTCTGAAAAGTAGTTCTGCATCTCAGCCTGGCCTTTGTGACCCCACGTGGCCAACTGAGGGCAACTTGCTGCGCTTTTACAGGTCCCATTCTCCCAAGTCAGTAACTATTCTCCTTGCATTACAGATGGAGAGATGAATCATGCTGAGACAACTTACAGGAAGAGCTGTCCTGTGGAAATCCTCGGTTGCACAGTACCCAATGTTCACCAGGAGATCACACTCCTTCGCTGGAGCCGGGGGCTGCCGGTTCAGCTGGAAACCGCAGTGCTTCTGGATGACGTTTTCCCCTCCTCCCACTGAATCAGCCTTCTATTTACCCATTGGAATGCAAAGTAACAGGACACCCTGTGAGTTTTATCTCTCTCCCGATCTTTTGTATCGCTGTCTAAGTTGCCAGACCGGATTGGAAGTTTTAGCTGCAGACATATATGGGGTGGTTTCAGGGTTGTCTGGCAGGAATCTGGGTGGGAGGGTGCTGTTGGTGAAATTTGAATTTGGGAGTCACACTGAGAACAGAATCCTTGAGACGCTGCGGCAAGGAAAACCCTTTGTCACTGGCTCTGAATCTAACCCATCGCTGCTGTGCCCATGTGGATGGATGGTGCTTCTTTGTGGAGTTAGAATTACTGGGAACTGCCTCCACCAGAAGACGTTTCCCCTGCAGGCAGCCTGCCTTCGCTCCTTGTGTAAGCAGCTACCTTTTCCTCTTTTCCCTGCATGGCATTTCCAGGACTGATGTGAAAGAATTCTGTTCGGTCAGATGGTGTTTGCTCCTCCAGCAGCTAATCCCTGTCTCCTCTGGGACTCTCCTGGGGGTAGAGCTGGCTGTGGTTTAGCTCCTGGAATTGTGTACAGTTGTAACAAAGACAGACTTGTTTCTCAAAGTTTCGGTTGTACCTAAAGCAAGTCATCTCCTTCTTCCTAAAGGTATTTTAAACCTCAGCTTTCTGCTCTCATGCTGCTGTTGTGGCCATACAGATACAAAGAGAGGAGGCTAGGTGGAAGAGGTGACAGCCTTTATTGAATGAACTGCTGTAAGTGGGCAGAAATGGAGGCTTTGTTTGTTGCTGACTGCTACCATTGCAAGTGAGTAATTTGCTTGATCTTTCTGCTTTAATTACATCTTTCTTAATAGTGGAGATGGACTTGCTGAGTTCAGCATCCTTCAGTCAGACCAGAGAGACACGTGGCATGTCTGCTAGTGCAAAAGCACGTGGCATATGCTTATTGAGAGTGGTGCTTTGATGTTTTGGGTCTGTACAGTGGTCAGAAGGAGCAGGCCACCACCTACCGTGGCAACTTAGCCATTATTGTAACACAGCCACTGTGCTTGGGCAGCAAAGAGAAGGGAATCCTGTCATTTAGGGCTCTGAACTGACTGCCTTCCAGCTATGTAATATTTTATATTCAGCAATGGATTGCCTTCTTGTTTTCCCAGCCATGATTGTATCTTCTTTTTCAAAGAGCCAACTGGGCTAATGAATTAGTTTGCAGAATGTCAGTGGCTTGAATGACAGGAAGCACTGAGCATTTGCAGCTCTGCGTGAGACCAGGAGCTGTGGATCTTTTCAAGAGACACCTTAGGTCTCAAAGAGTGAGACTGCCCTCATTAGCCACATCCCAGAGCACAGCATTTTCTTGACACCTGCCTGGAGGAGACTAATTGATATGCAGAAGAGGAGGATAAATTTGCAGAAACAAAGAGCGGTAGTTCAGCTCAGAGTAGCTGCTTTGTACATACGCTGTTTTACTGGGGTATTAAATCAGATTGGAGCACCTGCAGTGAGCCAGGGAGGGAAAAGCTGTAAAACTGGAGTGCTGGGAAGGGCTGGGCATCGGGAGAGAGCTCAGAGCAGCTCCTGACATCAGCCAGCCAGGTAATTTCAGCAGTCTGACTAACAAAGCCACCTTTTGAAGGGGAATACCTTAAATCTGAAAATAGTTCCTGCCCTGTGGTACTCAGCAAGCAAAGGGATTCTAGTGCCTGATAAGGGAGCTGGGAAAGCAGTGGCAGAAGCACTTCTGCAGGAGCACAATAGTTAAGTTTTTCACCCGGAGAGAAAACAGCAGGATCAGAGAGCAGACATCATCCCTTTTTCCCCAGGGAGGCACATGTGAAAGGGACAGGAAGCTTGCACTCCGCAGGAGACATTTTAGAGCAAGGGCAAACAAAGGTAACGCAGCACGCATCTCCCTGCGGCGCTGTGAATCAGCATGCAGCTTCTGTTACACCAAACCAGAGAGGTGGCAGGTGTGTGTGTTCAGGTATGGAAGAAGTCAGTTTCAGGGCTGGAGGCAGTTGTTTTAAAAGGAGGACCAGTTCAGACTCTGATTTTTGAGGGGTACGTTGTGTGGTGGCATAGGCTATGGCATGTAGCATGGAGAAGGGAAGAACTTTTTCAAGGAGGATGGTTTTGGTGTCTTTGATGCTGAACGTAGGAAACCTAGAAGTTAGTGTCATTGGAGTCATCTTCCCAAGAAGAGGAAAGCAGTGGGGTAAAACTGTGTTAGGAATGCAGATTTTGGTACTGAAAACTTTCTTTTAGATCTGCATTAGAACATCCTGAAAAAGCAGATCTTTTCTTCTGATCTCTCCTTCTCATCCCTGGCAGTGCTGCTTAATATGAGGCTGTACAATTGCTGAGACACGTTGCCCAAATCTTGCAGTGTGGGATTTGGATATAGTGTGGTTTCTGCTGTGTTGTGTGTCATTGTGTATCTCTTTTCCTCTGGCTGGAGAATGATTAATTGAAGAGACCTCTAAAGGCCATCTGTGCTGCTACTTGAGGGATCTAAATGGTGTACAGGAGGGACAGAAAGGCTGTAGTGCTGTGTGAGGGATCAGGGTTGGGGTGTATGATGGACAGTGGTCCATGCTGCTGCCTGGGGGATCTGAGTGGGGATGCTGGGTGGAGCTGTGTTACTATAGAAGGGATCTTTGTGGGGTGCATGTGGACAGAAGGGCTGTGCTGCTACCTCAGGAATGTGTGTGTGGGCTTCAGGGACGTGGGACAGAGGGGACAGCTGATGCTTGAAGGGTGTGAGTGCGAGTACAAGGGGTACAGAGGATCTGTATCACCACTTCAGGGATCTGGGTGAGGGTTGTGGATGGACAGAGGAGCTTCTCTGCTTGAAGGAATCTGGGTAGGAGTGCTGGATGGACAGAAGGTCTGTGCTCTGCCCACGGGATCTGGGTTGGGTACATGGCAGGCACATGGCTTTGCTTCTACTTGAGGATGTGAGTGAAGGTCCTGGATGGACAGAGGGGCTGTGTTGTTACTTGGGGGATCTGGGTCGGGGTACGTGGTGGACAAGGAGACATGCTGCTGGTGGAAGTATCTGAACTGGGGTCCATCTGCTGGAGGCATCAGGGTTCGGGTACCAGATGCACAGAGGAACGGCTGCTATTTCAGGGATCTGAACGGGATGGTTGGACCGGATGACCTTGATGGTCTTTTCCAACCTCGGCGATTCTGTGATTCTGCGACTGGGGGCACAGATAAGGACACGCTGTGCTCGGGCAGCTCCCCGGGGTTCCCACGGGACGGCTGTTGTCACCCTGCTGCCCGACGGGGAGCACACAAAGAGCGGGCAACCCCAGCCTCCGGCTTCACCCCAACCGCGACCCGCTCTGCTCCCTGGCCGCTTCCTGCTTCCCGTACCGCACCTGCCGGAGGGCCGGGCCGGGGGAGGAGCCGCGGAGCGCCGCGCCATGGCGGCCTGAGCCGGCGGCGCTGGGCATGGAGCGCGGCCCCGGGGCGCCCGGCGGCGGCATGAAGTACACGGCACGGCTCCAGGTGAGCGTGAGCCCCGACCGCGGGATGGGGGAACAGCGGAGGGCCGGAGATGCCCGCTGCTTTGTGATTCGCGGTGCTGAGGTTGAATGAGTGGCGGCCGATCGGGATTTCAGCTTGAATGCGCCGCGGTGCGGGGCTGGGTGCGGGGTGCCGAGCAGCGCTGCTCGCCCTAGAGAAGTGCTGTGGGGCTTTGCTCGTTAACCGGTGAGTTATCTGCGTGCTTAAGCCGCAGTCTTTGCTTTCTGGGGAAAGCGAAGGGTCGATCGGGAGCAGCTCTGCGCCCGGAGCTCTGTTCAGTACCGCAAAGCTGCTCCAAAGCGGCTTTGGACTGATGGCAAGCTGCGCGTTTTCTCGCTGCCTTGCTTGTTGGGAGCCCAGCGAGGGCTGCTAGTTGTCATCTGACGGCGGGTCGCTGGAGCGCTGAGGAGGAAGCTGGCCCACAGCAGGAGAAACTGGTCTCCCTGCTTCCAGCCCTGTGTGCAGCCTGGCACAGGGAGAGTCGTCTGCAGTGTTATGGGTGAGGTCCTGCGTCACCCTTGTGCCAAGTGCTGGTTGTCCTCCAGGAAAAAGGACGTTTGGGATCCTGACAGCCTGCTGCTGTGCTGGGATGGAGGTGATGGCCTCAGGTTGCGCCAGGGGAAATGTGGGTTGGTGTTAGGAACAACTTCTCCAGTGCACTGCATAGGGGGTCACCGTGCCTGGGGGGGTTCAGAGCCGTGGGATGCGGCACTGAGGGATGCGGGCAGTGGGAGTGGGCTGAGCTCGGGGATCTGAGAAGTCTTTTCCAACCTGAAGGACCGTACAGCAGCTGTGGGTTTCGTACGTCTTCATGTCGCGGCTGGATGCTCGAGCCACCTCTGCCACACTGCGGTTGAGCACAAGGGGTCTGAGCACAAGAAGAGCTGACGTGCTCTGGGAGGTCTGTCCTTGCAGATGAACGCTTTGAGGAGTTTGTTCCTGGTCGTTCAACTGCTGTTGGGCTCAGTGGACCTGGAAACATGGCGGTGCAGCAGATGGGAGTGTTTTGCAATGGCTGTGCTTCCTGCTCTGAGATTTACAGCCCGTGGGTGCAGTGCATGGGGAAGCTAATCCTTGTCCTTAGAAAGGTGCAGAGCTTTTCTCTCAGGTGGTGCCAGTGGCTGCTGGGTGAGCTGCTGCTTGGGCCAGTTCTGCTGCTCTTCTTGCCAAAGGCACAGACGGATAAGGAAGGCACAGAGAGAGAGAGGCTGAAGTTGATCGAGAGTGCGGAGGACCTTTGCTCTGTAAACAAAAGATCACTGTAAAACTGTTGAGGGAACAGGGAGAGCGGTGTTGAGGGCCTGGCTGGGGAATGTATGGCACCAAATGTTCTCACCTTGCTCAGGGAGAGCACGCCGTTTCCAGCCAAAGGCCATGCAGACTCACCTTACAGAAGGTGTGCTGTGATATCTGGGCAATGAGCTCACACAGAGGAGAGAGCAGCTACTGCAGCGGCTGAGTAAGGGTGGATTTGCTGATACAAGGCTTTGCTTGGTCAAAGATTCTGGTATTTCCCCTGCTGTTGACCCCAAGTATCGAAATATCTTGGCCCAGGTCCACCTCAAGACTGGAAGAGCCAGTAAAGAGTGTGGGCGAAACGTGATGATGAGCTTAGGATGCTTCACCGAGGTCTGGAGCTGTTTGTTGTTGTTCAGACACTACTGTGCACCAGGCAAGTTCTAAATAAGCTACTTGCATCTGTGGCGTGCTTCCCTTCTGGGCCTTGGAAATCAGGGAGGAATTTCCAGGCTCACAGCTATATGTCAGGCCTCTGAGGCGACTTTAATTCCCACCTCTCCCCAGGGTTGACAGTCTTACATGAAAAAAACCTGCTGCAACAGAAACACAAATAGATGTGGTCACTCCTATGAGCTGTGTGTTGCATGACAGAGCTGTGCTGATAAGGCTGATGCCAAGCCTGTGCTGTCCTGTGCAAACATTAACTTGGTTTCTTCTGTAATTAACCCAAGGGGATTCGGTTTCTCTGTGACTCAGGATGGTCACAAGATTATTGAATGCTATAAAGACCTGTGTTTGGAATTGGTGTGTGACAGGTATCTTTCCCTGTTAAACTTGCCCTCTCTGCCTGGAAGTTGGACAGACTGGAGGATTCTGTCCCTTATTCCCTTCTTGGTTCAGATGCCATCGTTTTACAGTGCAATTACCCTTCATAAGGAACTACTGGAGGAAAATAAAACACTGATAAAGTTTCGACAGTGCTTTACTGCCAATCCCAGGGCAACGCAGTGTGGACATGCCTTAGTGAAACTTAGCTCTTATGTTTGCCATTTCCATGTCGTTCTTATCAAGAATTTGCATGAAAATTATCCTTCTAAGTTTTCTTTATGGAGCAGTACTGAGGTTTTCAGCAGGTGTTGGTGCAGCAGTTGGTCTCAGCTTGGTGTAGCTGCACTTGAGCTACGTGGGTGAAGTGAGTTGCAGGCTGTGCACATGCTCCCAGTAGCTTTTAGGGTATTTTTTGATGTGAAACAAGTTGTTTCCTCATGTGCCAGCACCATAAAACTGCTTTTGTCTTTGAGTATCATCTGGAAAACTTTGGGTTTTGAAAGAACGATTTTCTGTGGTCTTTCTGCACAGCAGTGCACAAGCCTAATGCACGGTAAGCCCTTGGAGGGTCTGTGGGATCTGAACTGCCCCTGTGAAATGCCCGTTTCTCTTCCTCTGCCAGGCCCAAGGAATGCAGTTGGTGATGAAACACCGCTTGAGCAGCAACTTCCCTTTCTGCACCCCCATCAAATCTCAGTCTTGAGAAAATAATTGTATTTTGAAGATCTGTAGTGAGAATAAGGTGTGGGATGTGATGGCGTCCTTGCTTCGCGAGGCTTTTGTACCCAGTCCAGAAGGAGGAGCTTTGCTGCAGCGAAGCAGCTGGGTGTGATGCAGTGTGTGTTATTTGGAGGCAGGCAGTTTCCCTGTGCAACAGGGGGAGGTCTGTGAGCCCACTCCACTCCTCTCCAAGGCCTGGCTGTCCCAGGCAGTGAGCCTGCCCTGCTGCCTGCAGCCAGAGCTGGCTGATGAGGTGGCTGATGGCTGCCATCCTTCTCATTTCCAGTACTGCACGCTGCTCATGTGATAATTGTTATAGATTTTATTGAGCAGGTGTGGCTGGAAAAGGGGAGGTGAGAACTGCCTCTTGGATACACAGGCTGGGATCCAGAGAGTGATTACTTGGCAAGGGTCAGGTAATGGTCTGATGGCTCTCCTTCATCTCAGGCGACCTCCCCCAGGTCCTGTCTGACTTTGCACTGCATCTCTTGGCTGTGTGCATTGGTCAGGGAGCTGTAGTGCAGACCTGGAGCAGAGGGAAGGAAATGGGCTGTGCAGAGCCACAGAGCTGCCAGCAGAGCTGGGTGATGCTGTTAGTCACAAACCTGCTGTTCGCTTCTGTGCGGATCTGTGCAGAGGAGATGGGGCTGGAATGTGGTAGCAGTCAAGGGAAGCAGTTGAATCCCATGTCTGTGTTGTGCCGGGCAAACAAATTAACTGCTGGTGATAAGAAACAGGTGAAACTCATGGCCAAGAGCCCAGCAGTTGTGTGGGGCAGAGTCCAGTGAGGCAGACGTGGACACCAGGTCAGAGGACGTGCCTGGGAGGGGTGCAGAGCAAAGGGGGCTGTTGGTGTGTGGGCTGTGCTGGCACTGCCAGGCAAGCCTGAAACCAGCCAGTAAGGGTAATGAATCGCACATTGGCCAGCCCTCTGTAAACATCTTGCTGGGAAGAAGCACGTCCTGACCTTGCTGGGAGTCCCTGCTGCAGGAGAATCTCTGCTTTCCAGTAAATCATCTCCCATCCAGAGACTGCTGTGGCAGTTCCCACCCTCCCTCTGTGCCTGCTGCATTTCCTGCTAACAGAATTAGTCACTTCTGCATCTTCTGGTTTGTCCAGTCAGGCCGATTACGGTTGCTGTCTAAAAATAAATTACGTAGCTGTTCTGCTGAGGAGTGGGAAGGTTTGCTTACATACTGGATGTCACTGGGAGCCCGTCACTGGGGAGCTGCATGCAGGAGATCTCGGAGCACAGCATGCATCTCTGTGCACACTCCTCTCCTGATCCTCCTCGCAGTCCGTGCTCCAGGAGGAACTGAGGTGTGGGAGAAGTGAGGCACCTTCTGAAAACAGGCGCTGAGTGCAGGAGTCCCAGTCCTTGGTTTGTTTTGCTGAGAAATCAAGGCTTTGCAGAGATGAGAGGAGATGCTAAGGGTGGCACAGGATGCTGCAGTTCCCCACACTGCAGTCTGCCCAGCAGTCTGACCACTAAATGAACAGCTGAAGGCTCACCTGCTGCTTGGTTGAGGGCTTTTTGATCTTCTTTTTTTGGGGCAGTTTGGGCTGTTGCTTGCTCTTCCACATCAGGAAGACTCGGATTATTAAACGCTGACTTCCCGACTCTTCACCATCCCCAAAGGATATTTTGAGGAGGCCCGGGCACGTGCTGCTGTACAAGAAGCTCCTTCTTGTCACCTGGAGGCTTTTCAGAAGTAAGCTGCGGAGAAAGCATACTTCCCTCTGTGCCCTGGTAGCTGCAGCTCAGGGTAAGCTGCTCCTGAGTGCCTGTCCTGCCTCCTCAGCTGTGACACACATCTTTCTGGCCCTTTCACTCGCTTGGCACGTGTCTTTCCTCCCAGGACACTGCAGGCAGCAGCACCAGTCGGAAACCTCCGTGCCTACCAGAGAGCCCTGCAGCCAGAAAGGGCTGAGCGAGGAGGAGCAAGAGGAAGTAACTGAACCTGTGACTAACGCAGGCAGAATATCAAGGAAGGTTTTCTGCTAAGGTTTAGAGAAGTCGTTTCCTTGTGAGGGCTGAGAGAGTCGGACCTCGGATCGCTTTGTGCTGGCGAGTGTCTCTTGGGGAATCATGAACAAGGTGAGAGCAGGACATGCGTTCACATCCTCCCTGATTTACATCTGAGATGCTGTTGTGGTGAAGGGAAAGTTTGGTCCGTGTGAGGAAAACGCACAGCAACAGTCAGCTAAAGGAGATTGGAAAAATGGTCATCTTTCTCTTGATTTTACTGTGATCTTTTGGCTCTTTCTTGCTTTTGGTTCCATCTGGTTTCTGCCTGGCTGAGGGGCACTGAGCAGCAGTGGAGAGGAGCTGTTTTTCCCCGACAGGCAGAAGGGGCAGCAGCAAAGAGGATGTGCAGCACACTGAGTGTGGAGCAGTGGCTGAACTGTGCCGTTTGGACACAGATGTGTCTGGTACTAAGGTCAAATGGGTGCTTTCTGTGCTGAGTGTGGGCAGGACAGATTACTCAGAGGTTGGGACAGAGCTTTGTCTGAAATCTTCTGGCATGGTCTGGTACATTCCATGGTGCTTGGGGAATGCTTCAGATCCTTTGTATCGACAGGGGACTTGTCAGGAATCACTGGTGCTTGCCCAACCTGCAGTATGCAACAGGTTTTCAAAGCATCTTCATGCAGGTCAGAGGAGGCTGGGAAACAATGGGGCTTGTGAGGGGTGAGCATGGGAGAGGATGAGACCTTAGAAGAGAGGGTAGGGACAGAAACGTCTTTATCTCTGGACACTGGAAGCCCAGGAAAGCTGCTGCCAGGTGAACATCATTAAAGCCCTGGAGGTTGTTCTCTTGCCTTGGGCTCCTGCAGATGTTAGATGTGAATTAAATACTTTCCTTTTGCTGACAACAGCAGCGTATTGGAAATCCTGGAGGCCAGGTCCTGGGAAGGGTTGGCTCTGCAAGCAGTGGGGAAGGGGAGATGCTGGTGAGGTTTGTGGTTGGGTTCTTCCCTTTATGTGTCCTTTACGTGAACTGTGATGGAAGACTCCCGAGCAGAAGGTTTGGGGGATTTGTTTGCTTTGGGAACTGATGCTTTGAGTATGCAAAGATGGTGCATCAGGCACAGAATCTTGATTTGATGGAAGAGTTTCTTGATTTGAGGCGTATACTTGCAGTCAAGTTCTCTTTGTGTGTTTTCTCTTACAAAGTTTTGCATTTTCAAGTTCTGTGTGATGGTGGAAGCTAAGCCAGCAGCAGAGCAGTCGCAGTGGGATGATCCTTGTGGCCTTCTGAGCCTTTTCTTTCTGCTGGCAGTGGCTGGATGTTGATGACAGAAACAGTCTGACACCTCAGAGATGATGTGGTTCATTTTGATTTCTTTTTGCCAATAATAAATAGCACAATTGAACGAAGGCTTCCTACCCCATGCTGTCGTTTTTCCTGAGTTGTTGGAGTTTGTGACATTTGTCTTTGAGCAGTTGGTGACGTTTCTGAGCTCTGACACTGAGAGGGCAAGCAGTGTCTGACCCAGCGTCCAGTTGGCTGGAATGTTACCCCCTTCCAGAGCACAGCAATGCATTTGAAAGGAGCAGATTTGCGCTGGTCAGCATTTTGGGTTGTTGTGTCCTTGCTGTCAGCCGGAGCTGGAGGAGAGGACATGCTGAGCTTCCTCTGTGCACAGCTAGAGCTGCCCTCAGCTGCACAAGCTCTCCCCATGCTGGGGGCACGAGGCAAGCCCTCCCTTCAGAGGACATTTCCAAATTCCTGGTGCGTGCCCTGGCTCTCAGCTACGCCCTCCAGCTTTCATAAGGAGAGCTGAAGTCATCCCTCCTCCTCTCCGTGCGCTGAGTGGGCACACAGGGCGAGCTTGTCTCATCAGCATGGGGATGGGAGGTGGGTTTTCTCTCTCCAGTTTGTCCCAGCTGGAGGATGGAACACACTGCTCTGATTCCCTCGCTGGGTGAAGCCTGGGCAGCTGCAGGTATGTGGGCAGGGCGAGGAGCTGGGGCAAGAAAGTGAAACTGCAGGCAGCAGGGGCTCACTGACACTGGTTCCTGGCCGTGCTTTCATCCTGTGCGTGCAGAGCTGATGCAGGGCTGCGTGCTGTGACAGAGCCCTTCCCCTCGGTGGCCCAGCCCAGCGCAGGGCGGTGATGGCTGAGTGCTGCTGATGCCATTCTTCACTCCTGGGTGAGACCTGCTGATATCTGCCAGCATGTTTTGTCCCGAGAGGCAGGCTGGCTGCTGGCGGGGTGGGAGGGGAGGGGGGAGTTGTTTGGTGTTCATCCTTGTGTTTTATTGCTTCTGTAAGGCGTTTGTTCTGAGTGAGAAGGAATGTAGGAGTGTTGTGTTGGCCCAGCAAACGCACGGCGTGGTGTGAACATTCGGGGAGGAAGTAGTTTGCCTTCTGTTTCGAGCACGCAGCACTGCTGTGTCCTGTGGGGTGGCACACCTGTCTCATAGCAGGTGTTGTGGTGATTTTCTGTCTGCTTTTTCCACTCGCCCTGAGGTTCTGGGTTTGTGACCTGCCACAGCCTTGGGTGCCCCAGCGTTTGCTCCAACTGATCGGCTTGGGTTAGGCCCAGAAGGAAGCACCCACTTCCTTTTGGGGTGTGAGGAGGAGGCACATGTTAGCGCTGCTGTCTGCGCAGGATCCTGCTTGGGGGTGGCTGTGGGGCTGCTGGCACTGAGGCATGTGTTGTGCTCTCAGTGATGCCCGAAGGCTCTGCTCTGTGTCTGTAGGTGCCTGACTGCCTTGCAGTGTTGGATCTCTCCAAAACCAAACCTGGGGAAATGACCTTTCCATTGCCCTGCCCTCTCTTCCCATACAGGACATGAACAACCTGGAGGAAGGGGTGGAGTTCCTCCCTGCCATGAACTCCAAGAAGATGGAGAAGCGTGGCCCGAAGCGAAGGGTAGTTGTGGCCATTCTGATCATTGCTTTTCTGCTCATCTCCCTTGTCACTGGCCTCCTGGTTTGGCACTTCAAATGTGAGTGTGATATTAAGCTAATGTGGGGTGGTGGCGTGCGCTGGGAACATAACCCTGCTGTTGTGGATTTGGAAGAGCTTCATTACCAAGTGTTGCTCACGTGTGACCTTCCTACAAAGTGCAGTAGCAGCCAGAGGCTCCAGAAAGCAGAGAGCCCTTTTCTCCCCCCTCACTGGAGATCAGCTGTGCCACAGTCCCTGCCCTGACTGCCTTTCCCTGTGAAATGTTGCCTTCCAGACAGGAACGCGCCTGTGCGGAAAGTCTTCAACGGCCACCTGCGAGTTCTGAACTGGGAATTCATCGATGCCTATGAGGACTCCAGTTCTCCAGACTTCATCATGCTGGCTAAGAAGGTGAAGAGCACGGTAAGCATTTTCTTGGATCCCTACTGCTGAGTTTTTGTTTCTGTTCTGTGGCCATAGAGATCCTACTTGGAGCTTGGAGCTTTCTCACTTCTCTCAGCTCTTCCTGCTCATCACGAGTCGTGTGACTCACTTTTAAATGGATCTTGGTATCACAGCTCCAGCCCGTTGCCACGCTGTCTCCCTGCCCTGTGGCCCAGTGTGCCATGTGGGGTTGCCTAGGCAAATCCCAGGGCTGGCAGGTTACCCAGGTCTGGCATGTAGGGTCAGAGAGGAAAAGCAGCTCTACAGCTGAGCAAGCTTGGGGGCTGGGGCTGAGGCAGGAGCTGGCTGCAGGAATCTGGACACTTGTCTCCTTCTTTCAGCTCTCCTTCTTCCACTCTTTGGCCCCTGCAGATTCCTGCACTCCTGGGATGCTGGGTATGTGTCCTGATTTTCCTCCAGAGGCTTGAAGCTCTGTCTGTCATTGTCCTTTCTGCTCTCCTTACTTTAAGATGTGCTGATCATTCTTCTTTAAACTCCTTTTAGGTAGAGGATATCTACAGGAGTCATCCAGATATTGGTCCTTACCATAAGGAGACAGTAATCACTGCGTTCAGGTGAGTGTTAGGAGATGCTATCTGAGCTGAGATTGGGAGTGTAGGAAAGCAGTTCTGGGGTGTCACATTGGCCATAAGACCCTCTTTGCTGGGCTGCTGTTGTTGGAGGCACCTCAGTAGTCACCCCAAGTGAGGTAGTAAAGGTTGGGCAGTGAAAAGCAACCTCACAAGCATTGTGCTGAGCCAGAATATTGTTTTCTCCAATCTGTCTCATCGTGTGCTGAGGGAGATGTCTTGGGAGAATTGGATATGGTGCAGTAAGCCCTATAAGACACAGCAGCTGGTGTCTGGCAGCCTGGAAAGGGGTCTTCACGGACTGACTGGGGCCTTTGCTGGACTTCAGTTTGCTCAGCTTGTTATTGAGGCTGTCCCTTTCCTGTGGTCATCCTCCAACAACAGCTTATCATTTGACTGGCCCCCTCTCTTTTGATACGTCAGCCCTCCCATGTGTGTCCTTGCTGTCCTCGCCCTCACTCCATAATCACCCTCCCTCACAGTGAAGGCAGTGTCATTGCCTACTACATGTCAGAGTTCGTCGTCCCCAAGTACTGCGAGGAGAAGCTTGACCACGCCATGGCAGACAGACAGAATTTGGTGCAGAGGCTGAACCCACGGCTGCGAAACCCCATGCTGAGGGTGGAGTCAGTCATTGCTTTCCGTGAGTGCTGTGTTACTGTGTGGGACTGGGGAGGAAGGGAGGCTCTGGTGTTTCACTGGAGCACTTAGCTGCCAGTTGTACCCCTGCTTTGGGTGCCCTTGGCTGCAGGGGCTGCTTGCAGGGTAAGCACGAGCCACAGCAGTGCAAACCCTAACGACCTCTTCAGCTTTGTGTGAAGAGACTTTTCACAGCTCAAAGGGTGACAGCACCTCTGTTTCTTCCTGCAGCTGCCGACCCCAGCATCGCTCAGAGTCCTCGGGACAGTAAGTACAGTTCTTCAGTCTCAGTGTAATAGCCTCTGTGCATCCCCAGGTGTCTGCAGGGTGACAGTTTCCCTTTTGGGGTGAGGAAGGGCCTGAGGGGAGGGGCTTTGCCTGAGGCAGATCTCCATGTGCTGCTTGGAGCCGGTTTGGGGTTGGCCAAACTTGCTGTTATCCAGCAGTGGTGGGTGGCCTGGTCTGTCCTTTGCAGTGCCTTTCTGCAGGAAGGCAAAACTCCAACACGTCTGCCGTCCTCTGTATACCCTGCACCCACAAGAAAGGTCTCTCCTCCTCCTCATTTGCCCTAATAACTCTTTGCTGTTCTCCTGGGCAGATAGTTGCCTTTTCACCCTCCACGCCAAGGAAGGGGAGATCACCAGTTTCACCACGCCGGGGTTCCCCCACAGCCCGTACCCCAACAATGCACGCTGCTACTGGACACTGAGGGCAGATGCCAACTCCATCATCAGCCTGACCTTCAAGACACTGGACTTGGAGCAGTGCACAGACAGCGGTGACTACATCAAGGTGTATAACTCTCTGAGCCCTGTGGAGCCCCATGCTTTGGTGAGGTGAGTGTCCCCAGAGTTTGGTGTTCCTTCTCCATAGGGTGGGGAGAGGGGTTTGTATTGGCTCTGTGTTGGCTCTGTGTGTGGCACCGAGTCCTTGTGGGAGCTGACAGGCTGATCCTGAGCTGCACAGAAGTCCTGGTGGTGGAGCTCTTGTCCCTGCTCAGAGCTGATCTGTGCTACTTGAGGCTCGCTGTGCAGCTGCCTCACAGATTCTATTCCTTCCTTCGTAGGCTCTGTGGGAACTATGCTCCTTCGTACAACCTGACCTTCCTGTCCTCCCAGAACGTTATGCTCGTCACGTTGATTACCAACAAGGAGGGGAGATTCCCTGGCTTCAAGGCTGAATTCTTCCAGCTCCCAAAGATGAAAGGTAAGCATAGACCTTGGTCCAGTTTTCCCCTCCTCTCCCTACCACCAGCAGCTGAAAAGGGAAGTGCACCTGTGGCTGTGGTCAGTTTGCCAGGCATTTTTCCAGGGCTGGGAGATGTGGAAGCAAGGTCCCATCTTAGCTCTTTGAGCTTGTCTTGCCTGCAGCTCTAGGGTGCTGTGATGATGTCCCCTGAGGAGGGGAAAATAAAGAATTAGGACTGGCATGCAGATGGGTGTATGCAGGAAGTTGGTTTCCTGAGTGCTTTTGAAGCCTTGGAGCAGGAGCTGCTTTCTGCCAGAGATTAACTTAAATGTGTTAAGGACTGGTGCATTTCTCTCCTTTCCTGCCTCAGCCACTTATGTCTTGGGAAAGCCACATCTCTTTGAATCTCTAATCTGCTTTCATCTTCCTGCTTCTCTTCCAGCGTGTGGTGGGACTCTAAGAGGAGAGAGTGGCACTTTCACCACTCCCTATTACCCAGCACACTACCCACCAGCCACAGACTGTGTCTGGAACATAGAGGTAAGACACATTCTCCTCTTAGCCTTAAATATTGTGTCAAATGAACCTGCCTATATGGGACAGAGTGCAAGTGAGTTTACAGAAGGCACTGCCTAGAGGCTTAGAGTCTGAGATGGCTAGAAGAGGTTTTAGGACTAATGTCAAAGGCAGAAGAGGCTGAGGGAAGTCTGGACCTTGTGTGACACTTATTGTAGCCCCCAGTAGCTGTAGCTTTGCACAGTGCACTTGATCTGGGCTTTGGGACAGAGCTGTCTCTTGCTGGTAAAACTGCTGGCAGGGTCTGTCTTTTGCCCTGGGGGGGGTGGACACAGTTGAGAGAGGTCTGGCCTCAGCCTTCTTCTGTGTGCTGCTTTAATGTGAGATCCTAGGGTCAGCAAGCTAAGTGGCTGTCTGAATGACAAGGTGAGCAGTAGTGGCTTTTTGGGAAGGTTTTTCTTTTTCTGCTTGACTTCTTTCCTTTCTCAGTTATCTCTCCTTATCTCAAACGTTTTCCCATGTAACTCATTCCCATATCTATTGCTTCAGAAAAGCAGCATGCCTCTGACTCTCTCCTTTTGCAGGTTCCCTCTAAAAAGAACGTGAAGGTGCGTTTCAATATGTTCTTTGTGCTGGAGCCCGGGGTCCCAGTCAGCTCCTGCACCAAGGACTACGTGCAGATCAACAACACGAGGTAGGTTTTGGGCAGCCTGTCTGACTGTGTCTCAGGCCCTTCAAGTAAGGAGGGGCTGTGTTCAGTTCTATGGCATTCTGTGCTTTCCTTAAACTTGCTGTGGGAGCAAGGTGCTGTGCAATTTGGGCTGAGGCAAGGTAGTGCTCGGGTCTGACCTCATAGCTCAGTGGCCAGTGGTGAAAGCAGATCCACGCTCCCTGTTCTGAACATCAGACAAAGGGTTTGTTGCATGCTGCAGCTGAAAAAAACCCAAAGATGGGCTGTGGAGCGTCACATTCCATGCATTTTGTGCAGAAAGGCAGGTCCATGAGGAAACAGCTGGTGTGATTTTGCTTGGATGAGTATTTCCCCATTGTTAGGCTGACTGCATCCCCTTCTCTGATGCATTTACTTTTAGATTTACTGTTAACTCTTACACAACCTAATGGAAGCTGGACTAAAAACACAGTGTGGGACTGCATAGGGGAAGCAAGCAGTGTTGTTTCACAACATTTTGGGCAAGGGAGCTGACCCTTTGAGGAGAGAGGGTTTCAAAATCAGAATGTGTATCTCTAGTCCTGAGTAGCTCCTGTTGTTCTTCCTTGTGAAGCAATTTCCTACTGACCCATCATGGGAAGGGATCCTGGGGCTTTAGAGGCTGCCCTGGATGGATTTGAGATCAGAGAGACAGTGATCAGCTTCAAATCAGGGATCTGGGTGAACTTGTGCCTGATTGTCATCAAGGCCACAGTTTGGCGTTGCTTGCAGCTGGCTCCAACCTTCTGCCAGCTACAACAAAATCCAGCACTTGTGTGCAGGCCCTGAGATCCAGCAACTCGTGCTCAGTTCTGACCTGCTCTGTTTTCTGCTGTTTGCCCGCCTGAAGTGACCCTTTGTGGCGATGGGGAAATCAGGGATGTAAAAAGGGCTCCTCAGTGTTGATGTGTCGCATTCCCTTGGTGTTCATTTTCTCATTTACCCATCAGGTACTGCGGGGAACGTTCCCAGTTTGTGGTGGCCAGCAGCACCAACAAGATAGCAGTGCATTTCCACTCAGACCGTTCCTACACAGACACTGGTTTCTCTGCAGAATACCTGTCCTACGACTCCAGCGACCGTGAGTTGAAGCCTGGAGGCCATGGGTGGGAACTGGAGGTGTTCTGCAGGATAAATGACCGGGGCCTCTCCCTGTTCTACACTTCTTCTGTCTTCCTGTAAATCGGGAAGCATGCTTTTCTGGGGATAGGAGCACGTCTTGTTTTCCTGCTGATCTCCTTGTAATCCTCTGTTCTGAGGGAAAGCTGTTTTTTACATTGGATGCTGCAAGGAGGAAGCTCAGAGCATTGGGAAGTACCACAGGGGGGGCAGCTGCAGGGCTCACAAGTTGTTTTGCTTCTCTTCCCTCCCAGCCTGCCCTGGCAAGTTTGCCTGCAACACCGGGCGCTGCATTGAGAAAAGCATGCGCTGCGACGGCTGGTTGGACTGCGTGGATGGCAGTGATGAGCGGTCCTGCAGTAAGTGCCCTGCCTGCCTGAGGGTGCTGTGCTGGGTTTGTTCTGGCAGTGAGCCTCAGTTCGGTTACAGAACTGGGCAGGAGTTGCAGAGTACATGTGGAACACCCGTGTGATGCATGGATGTTGTTCCTGTATGCAGGAGTTTCTCCTCTTGCATTCACAGCGCTATCTAATATGTGTTATTGTTCCTGTTGTTTGAAGTTAATTAGAGAGGAGGGGATTCCCTGGTTTGGGATCTTGTCCTGAGGCGTGGGGCTGTTTTCTGAAGGAGAAATGTGCTGCTGGCACATGCTGTTTTCTGGTGTGCTTGCTTCTGTGTGCTTGAGTTCCCACTTGGGAACCACCCAGGTTTTCCTGTGGTGCCTCGCATGTTGCTGGTGACCCCATGGGTAAATTGCAGATCTCTCCCCTGATTTCTCTCTGTTCTTTCTCAGCCTGTACCGACCAGCAGTTCAAGTGCCAGAATGGCTGGTGCAAGCCCAAATTCTGGCTCTGTGACAACGTGAACGACTGCGGTGACAACAGTGATGAGTTGCAGTGCAGTGAGTAACTTGTGCTGTGGGCAGGATGGGCTGAGGGCTTGAAAAAGGTGAAGGGGTGAAAATGGTGGAAGCACCGGTGTTTGTAGCTGCAGAGGTTTTACTTATGTTGGAGGAGAGGGAGATGGATGCAGCCATACAGATTTTCTAGGACCGTGTGTGCTTTGCTGTTTCTCAGGAGCTGCTCTCTCCTCAGGTTGTGCAAACGACAGCTTCAAGTGCAGCAATGGGAAGTGCATCCTCAGCACACAGAAGTGTGATGGCAAGGACGACTGTGGAGATGGGAGCGACGAGGGCACCTGCAGCAAAGGCAAGGATGGGCTGTGGTGGGGACCTCCCTTGAAATGCAGCCTCTTATGGATGTTCTTGTGGCTGGGCAGCCTGGAGAGCATTTCTGCCCGCAGTGGCAATGTCCTGGGATGGGCAGAAGTGGGGAGGGGCTCCTGATCAGCACAATTTCCCCAGTGCTGGGACTAACCCTTCTCCTTTGACCTTCCTGCAGCAGCCCAGTCAACAGTTGCCTGCAAAGATTACACATACAAGTGCCGCAATGGACTCTGCATCAGCAAGCAGAACCCAGAGTGTGATGGGCAGAATGACTGCGAAGACAATTCTGATGAGGACAACTGCAGTGAGTACCCAGCAAAGGGAATACGTGGGGTTCTGGGCTGGGCCACTTAAACCAATGTGTGGTAGAGAGAACCCCTGGGCAACAGCTCGGATCTGGAAACAGCTCTGTTCTTTAGCAGTGTGCCGAGTGCCTGCATTGTCCAAGATGTTTCCAGAGGGTTTACAAAGAGAATGCAGGCGTTTGTCTGCATGTTTACTGATTTGGCCAGTGAGTGTAGCAGATTTGTTTTTATGCTGATAGCTGACAGCGTCAGCCATCCCTGGTGTAGGAGGGAGCACTTGTGCTGTTCTGGACAAAGGAAAAGAGGATGGTGGGAGTATCTAAGTGTCTCTTCTCCTTCCTCATCCCAGACTGCGGGACCCGCTCCTATGTTAGGAAATCACGGATCGTTGGTGGGCAGAACTCAGATGTGGGAGAGTGGCCGTGGCAGGTCAGCCTCCATGCCAAGAGCCAGGGCCACGTCTGCGGAGCCTCGCTCATCTCAGAGAGCTGGCTGGTGTCAGCAGCACATTGCTTCCTGCAGATTCAAGGCATCAGGTAGGTGGGAGCTTCTGCCAGGGACACTTTGTGCAACAGATCTGAGGGCTGCCTGGTTTAACACTGTCACAGACGGATGGATTTGGGGGAGAATCTTGTAGTGAAGTGGAAGCAGACAGTTGGAGTACACTGTTTACTTGTTGAGGTGTCACATGAGTTCCACTTTGTGTTTGCAGGCACTGCAGTGATTGATAGATGGTGGGATTTGGGCTGACAGGTCACCCAAAGTGGCACTTCCCTTTTCAGCCACTTGCTTCTCTGAATAAGCAGAAAGATTTGTAGGTTTTGAAGACAGCAGGCACAGTTTGTGAGCTGGGATGTCTGCTGGCTCTGCACAGCAGGACCTCACACCTGTACTCTGTGACTCCTGCAGGTACTCAGATGCCAGCCTGTGGACAGCCTACCTGGGCCTGACCAACCAGAGCAAACGCAACGATGCCAACGTGCAAATGAGGCAAATCAAGCGCATCATCTCCCACCCCTACTTCAATGACTACACCTATGACTACGATATTGCTGTCCTGGAGCTGCAGAACCCTGTCACTTTCTCCTCTGTCGTCCAGCCCATCTGCCTGCCCGATTCCACGCACAACTTCCCTGTGGGCAAGGACCTGTGGGTGACCGGATGGGGAGCGACTGTGGAAGGAGGTGAGCACTGAGGTGACTTCGTTTGCTGGGAGACCAGAATCAGATGTGATTCTCTTGGGAGTGCACACAGTTGAGGTCTCAGAGCTCAAGGGAAAACTGCACTGGGAAAAGACAGTTGTTGCAGTGGGGACTTAGCTGATAATTAATTGGTCACTTGTTAGGAGCTGGAGGCACGAATGAAGCGTACAGGTACGAGACTGTACAGGGGTGGGGGCTGCTGCTAAATGGACTTTGTGCTTACGCTGCTTCTGGTCCTTGCAGGCAGTGGATCCACCATCTTGCAGAAGGCAGAAATCCGGGTTATCAATCAGACTATCTGCAACCAGCTGCTGACCGACCAGCTGACGCAGCGCATGATGTGTGTGGGGGTCCTGACGGGCGGCGTGGACGCGTGCCAGGTAGGCGAGCGCTCCACTGCACTGCTGATAGCAGGGCCAGCTCTTTGCTCAGCATTTTTTATTCTGGCACACTGACTCGCATTTCCACACTCAATAATACACTGCACGTCTATGTGGACCCTTCTGGGTTCGCACGGACAAACTAGAATGCATGGCAGCAGCAAATTGTGTTTATTGGTGCTGTGGTCTCATAAATGGATCACTGGGTCGGACAGCAGTGCAGCTGCACTCAATTATTGAGAGCCTTGGTGGCCCCTTATTTAGATTTGTTCAGCTGGTTTTATTCTGGCGTTCTTGATTCAGGGGGCTGGTTTGGTACATTGGATCGAACAGGAAATTGTAGGACTCGACTTAATCAAATTATTTCATCCCAATTTTATGATTTTTATGATTTACTTTAAAAACTTTTTTTTTTTTAATGTTTTTGTATTTACAGTATGTTTTTTTTTTTGTGCAGGGAGACTCAGGAGGGCCCCTGGTCAGCGTGGAGGACAGCGGGCGGATGTTCCTGGCTGGCGTTGTGAGCTGGGGTGATGGCTGTGCACAGAGAAACAAGCCTGGAGTCTACAGCCGGCTGACAGCCCTGCGGACGTGGATCAAGGAGAAGACGGGGCTCTAGGGGCTCTGCACAACCCCCAGCCACAGCCACCTCCTGCACAGCACCGCCTGGGCACAACGCAGGGCTGTGAGGCACTGCCTGAGGAGCTGCCTCCAGTGTGAGCCTCTACCTCACCGCCTCCCAGACTCCCAACCCTGGGCTGCAGGGTGAGCGCAGCCCTCAGTACTTGGTCCTCCCAAAGCCACATCTCCACCTCTTGATTTCTCTCCTATGGGGAAGCGAAGGCGGTTCCCACCCCAACCCTGAATGAACAGTCAGGGAACAGAGAATTACCGAAATTTCAACTTTATTTAAAAAAAAAAAAAAAAAAAAATTAAAAAAAAAAAAAAAAAAGAAAAAAACACACAGTGTTTTTAGAAGCAAGCTTCCTGGGAGAGGTTCAAAACAGTCTCTCATCATCTATTTCATCTCATTCATTTATCTCATTAAATTGTTTTTAAATTGTCATCTGCAATCTTCCATCTGGTCTTCAGTGATGAGGGGGGAGAAGCTGTCAGCCTGTGTCCAGCTTGGCTTCTGCTCTTCTGTCCATGCAACGCTGCGTAAGGAGCCCAGGGCTGCAGCACTGAGGGAGAGAAGCAGAGCTGCAATGTGGCTGTGGAGGGAAACCTGGAAAAGGCAGGGCCCTGCCCCGAGAGCAGAGAAATAGGCATTACCTTCTCATTGTGCTTCACGTTGCTCCTTGGTACCCAGCACCACCATTCCCACTGCACTGAGGTGCTGCATTGCGCCGTGACTTCGTCCTCACAGGGAGATCCCAGGGACAGACAGGGGTGTTCCCACAGCTTGGCCCCTGCAGAAACAAAACAGGTTAGCTGGGCCTGCTCCCCAGCTGTCAGATCCCCCACTCTTTGTACCTGTTTTAAGGAAAAAATGCAACCCTGTGACTGCTGAATGTGATTTCTTTTTCCTGTGTAGCCCAGTCCTGACCCCAGGAGAACACACTCCCAGTGAATGTAGTTAAATCTTTATCTGTAAATACATTTTTTTTTTTTTTTTTTTTTTAAGACTCTCTATGAAATGGAAGTGCTCTAATAAACTGGGATATTTTATAATACGTGGTCTGGGTGGTTCTTCATGGGCTTCTGTGCAACCATTCCTCTTCTAGGAAATCTGCAGCACAGATCCTCCAATCCAAGCTCATTTCCCTGTGAACAGCTGTCCAAGGAGGAGGCTGAGCATCACAAATGGAAGTGCTCCAAAACCCTTTACCTCTTCTCCTTCTCAGCAGCTGCACCAGGCTCTGACTTTGGGCAGCCTCAGGTCCCCAGCCCATTCCAGAGATGCACAGCTCCTTTGTGCTGGACTGGAAGAGGTGCTGACACAGGCAGTGCTGCAAACAGCTTCCCACCTGGAAACACAGAGACAGCACTGAGCTGCTGCAGTTTCTTCTGTAGCTGGCACAGGGACTGCTCTGTGTGCTCAGCTGCACTGCTTCCTACAGCCAGGAAAGCAAACCCTAAGGAAAAAGCAGAAAAGCTGAAAAAAAAAGAGGAAGATCCACACACCCCAAAAGACACCACAAGGAAAAAGATAAATAAAACACCACAAGCCACCAACAGCTCACAACCAAACCGTTTCTCAAATCCAAAGTCCAGCCTGGACACAGGGTGCAGATGGATTTGTGCAGCACACAGCTGCTCTCTGTTCCTGCCAGCTTCTTTGTCTGGGGGACAGAAGGATTTTAACTGCTTTATAGTCTCACCAGAGCGCTGCAGAGGCAGATGTGGCTGGCAAGGTGATGCATTGGCCAGGGTGTGCCAGAAGCACAGCTGCTAGGGCTTGCAGGGGAGGGCCCGTGCTTCACTTGTCCCTACAAAGAGACAAAGAAACGTCTTTGTATCTGAGCTTACACAATGCTGCAACAACATACAAGCCTTTACTCTGGGCAGTCACAGCCCAGGGTCTGTGACACAACACTCACACATGGGAAGGCTGGGCTGTGTGCCAGGGTGACCCCACAGCTGCAGCACTTTGTTCTGGCCACGCTCTCAGCATTTGGAGGAGAGACACTCAGACTGGAGCAGAACAAGCAGGGTGCAGTGCATGAAGCTGCTCCCCAACCTGAAGGATGGACGCTTGCAGGACTGGAGAGCAAGGACTGGCTGTAGTCACATTACAGCTCATGCACACGAGTAGGGAAGCAGCAGGCAGCTGCACACAGCTTGCTGCTGTGCTCTTCCTGAGCCCGGCCTGGCTCAGCACCTCTTGTTTTCCCAGAAGATGCAAGGAAGCTGCCATAAGCACAGCTCACATCTCCAAAGCTGCTGGGGTGCTCACACAGCCCTCTGTGGGAGCTTGAGCTGCCCAGAGGTCTCCCCTCTCCCCACATCCACTCCTGTGGTTCCTGCAGGTTTTCCTACCTCTGTGCAGACCCTCTGTCCAGTCCTGCTGCTGGGTGGGCTCCTGGTCCGGTGCAGGCAAATCCTCTCTTGGTTTTCTCACTAGAACAGAACCAAGAGGGAAAAGTCAGTCATCCACGCTCCAAAGCCGCCGCTCCCCACCTCCCAACCCAGCTCATGCTGACGGGCTCAGCCCCGTGGTGACAGGCTCTTTGCTGAGCAGGCAGGAAGAAAGCTGTTTTCCGAATCCCCCTCATCAGCACGAGAACAGAAACCTGCCCTGGGGCTACAGCTGCCTTTCTGGCTGCAGGGTTTCCACCTGCAGCACTGGGAGATGCCTGCCACAACTGCAGCAGTTTAAAGCTGCAGCACACTGCACAAGTGGGTACAAATGGGCACAGCTGCACCTCTGAATTCCTGCAGGAGGTAAGGGAGGACAATGATCAGAAAAATGGCCCTAGGATTTAGAGCTTTGTGCTACCTTGCAAGGCTGGAACGGGCCGGCCAGAGTCCTCTGCCCATCATCTCCCACCAGCTCGGGAGGCACAGCTCTTCTTCATGCAATCAGAGAAGTAACCTAGCTTCAAAAACAAGAGAAGATCAAATACCTGTCAGCACCCACCCAGACTGCAGGCTGCTACTGAGTCCGCAGAGTAGATCGAAGTCCTCTAGACCAGCAGCACTCAAACTACTGCAACAGGCAAGAAACAAACAGCATCAGAGAGCTGGAGACCCACCAGCCGTGCCTCACCCAGGAGCAGGTGGGCTCAGCCTTACCTCCAGGCAGCACAAATGAGTGCTTGCTCCCAGCTATCCCCAAGACAGGCTTTGCACTAAGCATCATCTGCCCTGAATTACTGGGGAAAGAGAAGGAAGGTTTCTTAAAAGCCTTTTTGGCTCAAGCATCGATTTCATCCTTGCTTTTGCCAGCACGTTTCCTTCATGCCCCAAACATACATGTAACCAGAAACTAACTGCCAGCAAAGGGCTGCATTCACAGAGCCTGCCTCTAATGGAAAGCTCCTTTCTCCCACCATTGTGAGCTCCCAGTGCCACCCACACCAGAAGGGGTGATTGAAAACCCTGGATAACATTGTCTGATGCACAAAGGAGGCGAGCAGGGGAAAAACATACCACACTGATCCTTGCTTTGAATGTGCATTTACTGTGCCTACAACTCGAGATGAGTTGTGTTTGCACTGCAGTCTTGAGGGTTTGGCAACGCAGAGCTTGGAGTGGTTGGGACAAGAGCTGCAAACATTAATGGGTGGCTGAGCTATGGCTCCAGCATCACCTTCATCTTGGCAGAGAAAGGCCAGCACCCTTAAGCCTGCCTCCAGGGTTCAATAACCCGGGTCAGAGTATTGTGCAGACAAAAGGAAGGAAGCAGCATAGAACTGCCCTACCCCAAAGCTTTGCAAGCACTTGCTGCTTTGGAGCTGCATGATTACTGCTTTGCTTCCCTCCTTGCCCAGCTTCTGTGCTCACACCTCCTGCAGCCTGGTGAGTGCCAACACTGGGCTGCAACTCCCTAAGCTACATCAAGCTTAGAAGCCTCTATCAGGACTGGAGACCTACAGGCTTGGGACTCCAGTGATGAGACAGACAATTAATTCCCTAAATACCCCCCCTCCTCCCCCCTCCATTCCCTACAGCCTCACACGAGAGCACAGCAATCTTTCCCCTCACGTGCTTTCTTCCCTGCTGCTATTGCTGGCTTCTTGCAGCCCATTAAAGCAAGCCAAGGAGGAGTGCCAAGAGCAGGATTTCAGCAAGAGACAAAGCCTGCAGTAAGAGATCAGCCCTGGGGAAACTGTGAGGCATGCAATGGGGGGTGGAGGGGCTACCAGAGGCCTGGATGCACCCAGAACAAGCAGGTCCTATGCAGTACTAAAAGCTGTCAGAGAAACCAAGGAAATCCCAGTCAAGACTCCCATGGCATCAGAACAACATGAAAATAAAGTCACACAATGAGCTGGCCTACCAGATGCCCTCTGTGCCCTAAGGCAAACAATACAGGACTACTCAGAGCTCAGCTCCTGCTCCTACAGAAGCCATTTCTTCATGAAGAAAAGAATAAATGAATTAAAAAAAGCACGATTAAACCAAGCTGTGCCCTGGAGCTCAGACCCCACTAGATGTCCCTCTCAGCCAAGGCACAAATGCTCCTGGATCGTCACCAGGAGGAGGACGAGAGAAATCCAAAGGCCAAAGGGGAGGGAGCCAAGGGGAACAAGTGCAGAGGAAAGGAAGGAGCAGGCAGGGAAGGGATACAAGAGTAGGCAGCACCAGATGGAGAAGAGAGCTAAGCAGTCCATAGCAGCTGGCTTTGCCTGCAAGGTGCTAAAACGAGGTACTGTGGGGGGGAAAAGTGACCCATAGAGTCCCTGTGCTTGGGTTGGGCAGCTCAAGGAGTTTCCTCCAGCAGCTCACTTGATGTTTTTCCCAGCTCACCAGGCAGCTCCAAACCATTTCCCCTGGGCTGTTGTTCAAATGATTGCCTCCAAGTGGCAATGTGTCAGAGGAAACAGCCCTCCTGCTGCTCCACGTTAATAGAAACAAGCTGACAGAACCCAAAAGGTGCTTCATTTCAATGCAGGGTGCATCTGATGCAGTGGGATTTAGGTACTATTTGGAAGGAAGAATGGGCTCACACTGTCATCCTCTGCATGGCACAGCACTTAAACCTACCGCAGCCCAACAGCAGATCTGACACAACATGCATCATCTAACACAAGCTAGAAGGTACGTGAGCCCTGCTCTGAACCAAAGGAAAACACCCCACACAACTTCTTGTAAAACCTATTCACACAGCCTGGCTGCTCCACAGGCACACACAGCGAGAAGGCCATCCTTTAAGATGAATAACCTCAACCCACTCAGCAGAATTTCTGCTATACAGTTACTCACCTGTGGATGGCTGTAGCTTCACTGCACTTCACAAATACCTCGGTCCTCCTCAGTTTCTGTGATCAGCAGCTCCAACCCAGCTGATGCTCCTGGACTGGGGCTCCTCAGATCACAGGTGCACTGGGCAGAATAGGTCTCACCTCCTGTATCACAAGTGTGAGAGCAAGAGGAAGATACCTTTCATTCCCTCCAGCCTTTGGGGAATGTCAAGTGACACCGCTGACAGACGTGGCAGAAGCTACAGAGTTCACGGGAAGCGCCTGATGGAACACGCGCATCCCAGCTGCCTGGCACAGTTGGCGGCCATCTCAGGAGATGGATCATCTCATCCCAGGGCTGAGACAGCAAACCAGGGACAGAGGTGAGCTGCCCAGATTTAGAAGCAGACTGACAGAAAGGCAAGAGCTGAACGCTCTGTGGGAGGGCTTTCCAGCAGCTGCCGCTCAACACAGAGCAGACAGCAAACCTCCTGCACAGCAAACCAGAGCTCACACCTAATCTAACGCTACCCCTCTCAGAGCTCACAGTGGGAAATAAAAATGACAGCAGTTTTATAAATAAAAGAGCTCGCTGTCACCCACGGGGAACACGAGATGCTTTGGCAGAGGCAGGTCTTGCAGTCACCTTGTTTTCACTTCAGTCAGTCACTCTTCTGAGATGGCGGCTTGGGCTTTCTCCTAAAAGAGGGGTCACTTGCTGTATGTTGATGACCCTAAAAAGCAAACAAACAAAAACACCACCACCACATCAACCAGGAGTAGAGTCAGATGCCCATTTTGAAGCTGGACAATTCTTCTGGTCCAGGTCTACACATCTACCAAGGGAGGCAAGGAAGTGTGGTCCTTTCCATGCTAAGAGCACGGAGTTCTTCCCTCCTACTTTGCTCACCCCCAAAGAATTGCAATACCCTTAGCAAGAAGAAAGCACCAGTCCTTCAATTCTGCATGAGCATTAGATCAATCAGAAAAACAAATGTGAGAAGAGAAAACATAAACCTGAAGCCTTACAGTTCCAGACTGAGTTCTAGCATTGGCCTGCATAACACTGATGAAGTTGATTTCTATCTACTAGCACTGAGCATGTACCAGGCCTAGCTACCGCAGAAGAGAAGACATCCACCCTATTTGACTTACAGCCTCACCCCAGAGGGCTTCTGATGGGACAGTGGAGGCAGGCCCCATCTGAACTGCCAGGTTCAGCATCCACAACACGGAAGATGGCTGCTCCTCCTTATCAATACAACTGGCAGCTCAGGAGAAACAGAGAAGCCTCTACGAAAAACGAGGGTCCACACTGCAGTTCAGTTGTTTCCATACCAAAAGCATTCACATTTTAGTGCAGGACCATTAAACCCACCTTGGGACCAGCCTTCCAAAATGAATTCTTTGTGTGGCAGATGTCAGCACTGCAAGGCTGTGCCTCAGAAGAGGTCTTCTGTAATCCTCATGGCAGCCCGGTCTCTTTGTGCAAACACTGTTGGCTACAGACACATGAAAAGGCTCAGAGCACAAAGCAGGAGACATTTTGTAAAGCCACGAGTGGACAGACAGCGCCTTTCGGAGAGAAGCATTATACCTAATGCAGCACTGCCCCTCCAAGCAACAGCATCCTGGGGTTCATTGGCACAGGTAAAATCTTTCACATCTGCTGCACTTACAGTAAGAGGGATGACAGCTTCTTTACGAATGCACAGAGCTTCCAAAGAAGAACAGCATGGAGGGTTGCCGTGGAGACTGCAGTAAGCAATGTGCTGCCAGATGACTGGGTCTCATACCACAGCAGGCATTTGCCAGAAGGGTGATCTCAGCAGTGTGTGCCGCATTATCAAATATTCCTTGATGGAAAGAGTGAGTCTGTGTAAGGATCGGGTGAATCAGGCTGCACGGAAGGTGGCTCTTTATGTTACCAATTAGTCACGTTCTTGGGCTTTGCCACCACTGCAAGTGGCACGGCTGCGGTTCTCAGAGCAGAGCAGCCTTTCTCTCCAAGGCCACAAAAAGCAGCAGGGCTGGCATGCAGCACTGGGCTGCAGGGGACCACAGACCCACCAGCTGCCCTCCGTTTCACCACAAGAGATGCAGCACAAGATCATCCCTACCTCTGGTCAAACCACAGCAGGGAACGTGTCGAAGAGCCTTCTGCTCAGTTTGGGTAAAGCACAAAGCAGCTGCCCAGGTGACTCCTG
Source organism: Lagopus leucura (assembly GCF_019238085.1). Taxonomy (NCBI): domain Eukaryota; kingdom Metazoa; phylum Chordata; class Aves; order Galliformes; family Phasianidae; genus Lagopus; species Lagopus leucura. The sequence goes on from NW_024962283.1 coordinate 1,573,363, forward strand.
ACAGAAAGCAAAGCTCCCCATCCCACAATGTATTACACTACCACAGGCCTCCCAACCACTCCCAAGCGTCCCCCCCACCCTTAACATTTCTGCCTTTATTACATTTTATTCTAGTCTTGTCCCTTGCACAACTACACGTTAAATATTTACTTGCCCCTTCTCATACTGGCTCCAATTTGACAGTGCCTCCAAGGCCCGGTCCCACTCATCCTTCATGGAAGATAGCTTTACCCCATCATAACTCATCTATTTAGCAGATGATATTTTAAGAACTACTTCAGCATTAGCTGAGCTACTGGTTACACAGCATTGGCAGCACGGGAGGATAAGCAAAGAAAGCAAACCATGGGAAAATCCTCAGCTTGTTAAGAAAAAGCAAGCTTCTTGACTAAGCGCTAGGCACAAGCAAAGCCAAAAGTAAAGAACAGCTATTGCCATATGTTCAGTTTGCCATTTAGTTCAACATTCCAAGGGTAATCTTTCCCATTTTCACCATTTGGAGATATGCTTACACGCTACAGAAGGTCTTTGCACAAACCAATGGGTCTTGGTGCTCAAACTACCAACTATCAACGATTGCCAGTCTTTGAGACACATGTTTCTACGTCATGAAGTTCCCCTATCCAAAGCCTTTTTGTTTCAGGACAAACATCAAAGTGACACCAAAAGAGTTAACCAGTTCTCCAAGAACACGATGAGCGTTAACCCACTTGTAGCTTTGTGCTCTCTTCCACTGTGGAATCTGGGAGAGGAACAGATCAGGTGGAAAATTAGGAAAACATTTCTCATAGTGAGAAATCCACCAGGCCTCCCAAGGGAAGCAAAAAAAAGCTCTGATGCTTGAGTCACTTAAAACTGGACCAAGTACAGGAAAAGTTAGTGGAAGGGAACAAGCCTTCCCTATTGTGGGGAAAATGGAGAAGTTGGATGACCTCAGATCTTTCCCATCTCCAGTTTGTATGGTTCCAAGAGCGTGAAAGCAGTAGTTCACCCAGGTAAGTCGACGACTGGTTGTTGCTATCAACCTGCCACAGGATGAGCCAACCCAATCAACACAACTCATGCAACAGCAGTCAGGACCTGGACCACACTGAGCTTGAGGTGAGGAGCAGCTGCTAACAGGAGTAGAAGTGTCACATCTACAGGATGCAGATCTACAGCATCTACAGGAAAACCTACACTCTATGCAACAGTCAGGCACAGCAGCTGCTTTTGATGGGTGTTAATATTATATTGACTGGTTGAACCTCCAAGATGAAACACTTCAGACCAATATTATCTGACAATAAACTCACACTTCATATAGTGCAAGCGTCAAGTTCAAGTGCTTTCAGACAGATCCTTTTAGTTACTCACAATGCCAATGGCTTCAGGAGAGCTAATAGTCAAAGAAAGACACCCAGCAACACTGTACAGGATACTACTGGCTTTGCTGTTTAAGAGCCACCTGCTCCAGGAACAGCTACCTATTACCAGCTGGAGAGAGGAAGAAAACCCCACTGGGAAAAGTTCATTCCTTGATCATCATCAGCCTTTCACACACCTTGGAAAGGACTGGTGTCGATGCCTGGAAGATACTGCCTGGGCAGCCCAGTCATTTAATGGCAAACCCTGACAAGCACGAGTTAACTCTGACACATGGTCCAGCCATTAGAGACCTGCGCTGACTGACCACAATACACCAGCAGATAAACTCCAAGGCATCAACTCTGAGTCTACCAGGATCTCTGTAAGGCAGCAATTACCCGTGCAAGGACACTTGCCCTTGACAGCAACTTGGCAGAGCAGTGAGGAGGGCTATTAGATTGCAATTCTAGCAGAGCGCCAGCTTGCTTGTTGAAACGTGGTATTTGCAGTATGATGAATTCTGATTTCAAGATAATTTATAGCCTCAGTAAATAAACAGGCTTATGGCTGTTTAAACACTGTTTAACAGTCGTATACAACAGCTCTGGGCAAGCACACTGAAGAACAGAACAGTTGTCTGAGCTGGGAAACAGACAGCAGCAGAAAGCAAGTGAAATCCAAAATACTTCCCATCAGAAATGAGCCGTTTCCTCTCTCAAAACCAAAACAACCTCTGAACGCAGTTCTTGCTCACCTTTCTCCTCATGTCTGTGCCAGAAGATCAAAACCTTTTGTAGAAGGCTATGTTGTCCTGTCACCTTTCACGGGGTGCCTTTTGCACTGGCTGATCCCAAACGCTGTGCCTCAGCTCACACCAGTTTTGCTCGTCTGTTTGGGACACAGTAGAGATTGCAGTGACATCTTTTGGGTTTTCTAAAGTAGAACTGACAGACCTGGAAAGTCTGGAGATAGATTCAGAAAGCAAGTTAAGACACCTTTGAAACCAGGGTCGTAGGGATCTACTATTTGCTCTGTTACCTGGGATGTTTTGGACTGAGAGACATTTCTGCTCCTTCCCTATCCCCGTTTAATACACAAACATGCTTGCAGGGAAGTTGCATGAACCTGCAGCTCCAAGAACAAAAGAAATCATTAGGGGCTGGAAGCACCAACCTGGGAAAAAGAAGCCAAAAGGGAAATTACAGGGAAGAGCCACCCTACAGATGCTGAAACACACCAACCCTCTGGACAGTGGAATTATTCTGGACAATGCAAGGGGCTGGATATTCCCTAAGAGTCATGGGATGAGAGGAAAAGGAAAATTTTAGCTGCCTACCAAGGGTTGCTCCCAAGAGGAAGGCTCAGATGAGTCTCTTCTTCCAGGGAAGGGACAGTACGTCCTCCCTGCAACCAGCTTATCACCCCACCGCAGCACACAGGAGATGTAGGAACAGCCCTGCCAGGAGCACAGAGGAGATGAACTCATTCCCTCCCCCGTGCTCTTGTTCCTATAGATCAAGCCACTCAGAATATTTATCCCATGTTTCGATTGTGCCTATGGGTCTACTTGGCTTGCTGCTCTGAATAAATTAAGAGCAAGGAAAGGGAAATTGCTGAACACAGCCAAGCCGTTGTACGGGGCCAGAAACCTTGCCACTCTTGGACAGCAAATTCCCACTCCAAGCAGTGATGTTACAAGGTCAGAGCAGGGAGCCATAGAATTTACTGGTGGGCTTGCTGGCACCTAGGCCAAGTACAGGGTCAGCAAGGCAAAGAGAGCTCAGCAGAAGGAAGCTAGAAGGGGGTTTCAGCCATACATTACACCATGGCTGAAGCACAGCATGAGGGAGAGGCAACAGGAACCACCAGAGCCAGGGATGAGCAAGAAGACAGTCCTGCCCATACAGGATGTGAATAGCCTCTGACATAAGGGTAGCTGAGTCTCTTGGATGAAAGACAGCTTACAAAGCCACCTGCCACTGCCTTATTGGAGCCTCAGGCAATCCTCTCAGGCCTCCATTTTCCTCTAAAGACAGGACAATAGTTCAGAACTGCCTCTGTAATGACAAAACACACAGGACATTACTGCTGCAGATGATCTCATACAGACATGAAGGCTTCACACCAGCAAACATATTTCACAGATAGCACAGCTTGCCAGCACTTACCTGAGGAACCAGTGCAGAGCTGGGGCAGCTCCCAGCCTCGTTCCCTCTGTAATTACCACGTCTCACTCAAAACAACACAGCTCATGCTGTAAAGACTGCCAGGAACACTCATGCCTCTCTTCACCCTGCAGGAAGAGTTCACACATAGATGGAAGGAAAGCAGAGGCCTGATTCAATGGCTAAGTGATGTCTTGACCTAGAAAGTTGGCATCAGAGTCCAAAAGCTTGGATGTGAAGTTGATTTTCTAAAGAACTCAGAAGAGCTCAAGACGCAGCCTTTGCCATGCCTGTACATGTGCACCTACATCCGAGCCAACTGCAAGTCTTGTGCCTGCACTAACTTGGTACCAACTTAGCACTGGAGGATCTTGCCTCTTAGCTGAGTTCACTGTTACTACAGGGTGCCAGTTCATAACTGGTTTGTGTCCAGAAGTCTCTGAACACAGGCAAAATGAACATGCACCTACCTGCAGAATACCAGAGACATTCAGACTGAAGCAGGTCAGGTTCTGAGTGAAGTCAGGATCTACAGGGATACCATCTCAGTCTCTCAGATGTTAATTCCACACTACCCTGGAGCACTTTGCTTAGAGTGCTAGGAACCACGGCATCAAGCAGCAGCAAGTTACCCACAGTCACAGAACACAGGAGATGAAAACACAGCAAAGTTGAGGGTTGTTTGTTTGTTAAGTTGTAGGTCTGACCCAGAACATTGTCAGAACAGCTACCAGTTGGTTAGACAGTAGTAGGTGGCACACAGAGCACCTAGAGACCCCTGTCAGATATTTACAGAGAGGCTTAGCATACTTCCAAAATCTTTCCACCAGATCTAGTTTTGCTCACAGGCGTGGGTGTTACTGAGAATCACTGCTGCTGGGAAGAATTGTTCAGCAAACACACTTTGAACAGGATCCATACAGAAGAGGTTTGTATTTCCTGAATGGAAACGAAACCCCTTTATATAGGCTGGATTGGAGATTCAATGGCCAAACTGTTCCCTTCAGACCTTATTTTCTTTGGACCTCGAGCATACCCCACATGAGACATCTGGCAAAGGACTTACAGGATACAGTTTGCTTTGGCACTGGATGGGTTTGGAGCTCACAATGTTTAAATAGGATTTTATGAATTGAACAGTCTTGCTCTCTTCTGTAATGCTTCAAATTAAGGTTTCCACATGTGCCTTTAATAGAGATTCACTAAGACACTTATTGCACGTTAAATAAACATCACTCAGTGAAATAGAACACCCTCATTGAGGGATTAACAAACATACAATTCAGTCAGGCTGCTGCAGCTGTTAAACCTCAAATACAACTTCAATGTCATAATCAGTCATTTTATTAAGATAATAATTGCCCTGTTAATGCTAATTAAATGACTAATGCCCTCACAGTCCTGTGATGCTGTTCACTGATAACCCCTGAAATAGATGCAGCAGCCTACTCCCTCCCCATCTTCGAGACAGCTCAGGTTAATTAGCAACTCTGGACTCTCCTGTTCACTGCCTGCTACTCCAAATAAACTTCCAGAGAAAAGTCAGAGCTGTGATCTGTTTCCCTGGAGAAGGAGGAAGGCATAAAAACCAAACAAACAAAAACCACCAAACATTTGGGTTTTGTTCCTCTCTCTTCCTGAGAGGAGATGGCAAGTCAGTCAAGCCAAATGGCTTGTTTTTAACCAGGTAAGCAGAGTAGAGGAATAAATACCAGCCAAAATCATCGGCTATAGTGCCAGTAAGGTAGAAAGGGATCACTGCCCTAACCACGAGGCCCACATACATACCTGTGTCCTGCCAAGAACACCTCATTGGGACCTTACTCACAGAGCTGGGGAAGCCCAGACAACCTGCTGGTCCAAGACCATGCTCAGATGCTCAGAGGATGCCAATTCACAGCCTGTACCTCCCAGCACAACACTGCAACCCCAGCTCCTTCCCCAGGACTGTCTCAAGCTATGCAGACACCCAGCTCTGTGCTCAGTACATTGGACACAGCTGTTCAGCCCCCACAGCCTAGAAGCTCGTGCAGGAGTCGAGACCAGACTCCACTGCCCAGTGGTTCAGCCTGACCATCCATCATGAGATGGACCAGATGTTCCAGCAATGGGCTACAGCAGGGCTCAGCAGCAGCCATGGAGCCTGCAGCCAAGGCAATGTTGTAACACTTGGCAGCCTATGCAGAGAGATTCCCTACCCCTCGTTCCCAGATTTTAGGAATGATTATTACTTTAAAAGTTTAAAATAAAGAAGGGGAAAGAGGATTCCTTGGGTCTTCATCATTTTAATTGGACGAATATCTTCCATAAATGGTAAATGTAGCTGACCTCATAAAAAAAAAGCAGAGAGGAGCAAGTTACCACTTGCCATGTGATAGTAACCTTTCTTGTAGCTCACGGATTCAAGTTACTAGCACAGGCAGGCTTCCATTTGTAAGACCATAAAATAACACACTGCCAAGCCCTATAATGGACTGCAGATTTAGATATTGATTAATTGTTAAACTATCTCTGCAATGTACTATGTTAAAAGGGAAATGACCTCATGCTTCCTTTGAGACTCCTCACCTTCCTCCTACTCCAAGAATTTCTGCAGCATAGCTTGCTGCTGTCCTTGCCATCCCCTTGTTGCATGGAGCTCCAACACAGTTCACACAAGTCCTTTGGAACATGTTCATCTTACACTGAAGCTTCTTCTTGTGGTATTCAGGAAGGGGAGGGAAAAAAAAACAACAAAAAAAGGGGTCAGATTCAAGCAGAAAAACCCACAGTAAGAACATAAGGAAGAACAGGAAGAACATAGCCCAAGATGCTTGAGATGTGCAGGCACACAAGTGTCACAAGAGCATGCCAAAGCAGATATGTCTAATATTCAGGGATCAGAGCAACATCTCAACTGGAGAGAAACACTGAATCCTGCTCCAAGCCTGAGGCTCCAGAGAAGACAAGTGGCAGGAGGGGAGGCCAGTAACCATGACAACCTCTCCTTTTTTGGTACCAGACAACAGAGATGACTCCTGTCAACACAGGCCCTATAGCCACTGTCTTCATTTCCTTTTTCTCAGGAGGGCCCTCCATCAGCACAGCTACACTGCAACGTAACACAGCTTCCCCAGGCTTCAGAAAGGCTTCCCCTTCATTCAGAGGCCACAAAATGAACACCAGTGGATCCTGAGCAGCCATCGCCTTCCATTTTCCTGCCAAAAGCAGAAGATAACAAACAGAAAAGACATGTGAAAAATAACACGTGTGCTAAGAGACAGAAGTTAAATAAATCCACCATTTCATGGCACAGTTTCACCCACCTAGAACAGCCAAAGCAATTCTGAAACACGCCACTTAATTCTCGTTGTTATTCACTGTGCACATCAGGTAAGCAGCTTCCACCTCCACTGGGCAACCTCATCACTGACTTTTTTATGATCTATGCACAGCACATAAGGTGAGGAATGAAATTAAAACTACTCAGATCCCAGCTCTTACACAAACATGGCACAGGACAAGGCAGCACCCTCCCAACACACCTCCCAGGCATCTTAAGCAGCTCATGCAGAAGTAGATTCTTTCTCCTGCCTTCCACTGAAGCTTCCCAGCACTTAAAGCACTTTTTGATTGCGTTGTTTTCCCAGCACATCCACCCAGCTACAAAACAGAGATGTTCCAATAAAAGCAGTGGTACCTCAAGGCAGCTATTTGTTGATATGGTCTTTTTCCACTTGGGCTGGAGAAGAGGGTTTCTAGATCTTTGGTCTCCTAGGAAAGGGCTCTAGCAGCTGGTTGAGCTACAAATGGAAATCAAGCAGTTGAGGGTGAAGGGGCAACAAACCCCACATTAGCTTTGCAGCTTTCTTGGATCTTTGCTCCAGCTCAGAGTTTTCACATGTAACATTTACTTTATCAAAGCGATTTTCAAAGCCTGCAACACATGCACCCCTACCTTGTCTCCCAGCAGAGAATTAATTCCTTAACTCTCAAGCACCTCCTCTCCAGAGGGCAACTGAATAAAAACAACAGCCCTACCTCCCCACCACAGTTCAAATAACATTTGTACTTCAACATTATGCTGTATTACTCACTTCCCACTGTAGTTTTCCTGCACGTTTCCAACCATAGATTCCTGAAAGCAACAGTTCAATCTCCTGGATCTGACGTAGAGAAGTTCCAGCTAGAGCCTCCAGCACCCACCTACAAAAACACATCCCTGTTTAATCTCACTGCTGTGCTTTAGAATTTTTACTAATTTCTCCCCTAAATCCCCCTGTACCCCAGAAACAGCAATGGAAACTCACCAAGTGAAAAAGCCACAGGCAGCTCTGCAGTGATGAGCAGTATTTATGCAGCACCTGGTGCCCACATTCAGCCTATCAGGCTGATTAGGGAAGAACTTACCTCCTCCTGAACCGAGCCTGGCTGAGAGGACAGCAAAACAACCCGAAACAAAACAGCACACAAGAGCCCATGTTTCCCTAGTTAGAGGTTCAGTTTTCTTGAGGATCTGGTTTTCTGGTCTGTGGTTCCTATGTGCAATCCACATAGCCTAAAGAGAAACTCAGTGCTACAAGGAGCACCAGGACTGTTTCAGATGTCAGTGCCTATGGCTGCTGTGTTGATTTTTGAGGGAACAAATGTGCCTGGTGAGGCAGGGAGGTTAACATAACTCTGTCACTGTTCAATGCTACGAAAAGCATTAAGGTTCAAGGAGTGAATACAGAGATCTGTGGCGAGCACACAAAAACCTTATTTGGAAATGTGCAGATTTAAACATACAAAAGAATAAGAATGGAAACAAAATGTACAGAATTTCAAAGCTGACATCAGACGAGCTCTGCAGGACGACCTTTTAATTAAACCATATTAAAGGCCCCTTTTCAGAAAAAAAAGCACAGGGCTTTAAAGCTGTCCTCTTCTTTAAACTATTTCGTAAAGGAACTCTTCTCACGTGGGAGATGAATGAGGATTGAGCCTTGGGTTGAAGAACAGGTTGAGTTTGAGGATGGGTAGCGCCCTGCCTGTGGAAGCCCATCAGAAATGGAGAGGAAGAGGATGGTAGTAAAGTGAGGAAACGTGGCTTCCAAGGGGGGGTTGCAGAAGAAGGTGGCAAGTGAGTCAGTCTCGCTTCATCAGGTGCTGTCTGGGCCACTTCTGGCCTGGGAGATCACCTGGCTGATCCAGTCAAACCTCTTTCTTTCTCCATGAAATGAACATCACTCAAAGCCGAGGAAACTGGGGGGAGAGCTCAGGGCAACCTTTAGCACAGCCAGCCAAAGGCGTACAACAGGTCTGCTTTAACCCTGGTGCTTCGCAGGGGGTTTATGTCTGGAGAGCAGATGCACACATGTGGACTGGGAGATGGGGAGGAAGGAGAGAGAAGATGTGTCAGGGACAGGTAAGTGGAAAGTCCGAGTGACTGGAGCTCAGAGCTGCACTTTGAGCTCGTGACTGCGAGCTTCTCTGCCAAGTTTTGCAATTCATCAGGTAGGAAGGTGCTGTGTGAGCACAGGGTTATAACATTACCTGGGAGCGTTTCACCTGCCAAAAAAAACAAAGCAGAAAGTAAAATTTCAAAAGAACTCACAAAAAGAATCGAACAATCAGGAATAAACTCCGCTGGACCAAATTAGGGAATGAATTCTCCTAATTACCACAAGATGCTCCCAAAGTCTGACAGTATCTCTCGGAGCAGATGTGTTCAAATAATATTTCCTCAGCCTCCAGCCTGCGTGGGCAGATTCCAGAACCAGCCACTAATGTTAAAAAGTACCTAATAAGCATCAACATTAAGAAACTGCCTTGGCTTTTGGTGCTTGCTTTTTTCCCATCCTCCAGGCCAAGCTGCAAACACTTTATTGGTATTATTCACATCAGAAAGCATTTGATTAAATAAAACAAACCACTAAATTCTGGATCCATGAAAGCAATTGCTAGAAAGGAAGGACTGGAGTCCTTGCAGTTCTTATGCAGACAAAGGAGCAAAGGAGCAAGTCTTAGTTTTTACTAACAGTGACAGCAAACACTGCCTGCCTCTCTGGAAAGGTTTTCTTTAGGGATGAAGAATTATACACACTTGCACACAGATCCCAGGCAGGTTCACTCATTTCCCACGTGAAGAGCTGCAGCAGAAATGCTGTATGGTGACGGAGGTTCTTGGAGTGCTGTCTTTGCTGCACAACGGCAACTTTGCAGCTGCAGAAAAGCATCAGATAAAATCATGCCAAGTTTTTCTCCCTTGTGCTTTCTGTGCTGCTTCGGGTTACAGCTAACTGAGGAAGAAGCAACACGAGTCTTGCAGGCTCTTTTGATCTTTGCCCTTTGTGATGCAGTGACAAGAAAAGTGAAGAGTCGGGCCATGCCTGAACAGATATGGTGTGTGTAGAGAAGATGGAAAATGTCTTCAGAAAATTTGCCTCATCTCTGGTAGCCACCTGACCTCTTAGGATGCTTCGCATGGCCTTTGCAGGGCTGCATGAGGACAAAGATGAGATGGCTTCTTGGAAGAGCTAGGAATTAAGAAATGCTACTTAAAAGCTTGCCAATTTATTCTTCAGAAGGCCCCTGCAGCATTACACAGACAGCAGGTATCTTTCCTGCTTGTTGAGAGCTCAGTTTCAAAATTCAAGATCTCGTCCTCCTCACAGCCCCCTCTCTACCCCCACTCTGCATTCTCATTTCTGAATGAGCTCCAAGGTTGATTTCCTGCATGTTTGAATAGGACCAGCTTGACACAGCCTGCCTTGGGATGAAATCACCAACTTGGCTTGCCTTCCATCTGAAAAACAAATCCTTCTGCAGGGCTTTCATCTAGAAAAAGGACAAGGATTCTGAAACGCAGGCAGGCCTCTGCCAAGTTCCTGTGAACCAGTGCCTGAGCTAAGCTTATGTTTGCTGTGTATTTAGCTTAGCTTTAATAAACTGAGAATTTACACTAAAAAAATAATGCACGAACCTCCTCCTGTTTGCTTTTGAAATAAAGAATCACAAATACAGGTAAGAGAGATGTGGAGGATACGGAGTGCTTACAGAAACTTGCTGTTTCCACAGATGAAATCAAGCATGTGGAAATCACACACAGTGTGAGCAAAGACGAGGGAGAGCACAGAGAAAGGAAAACTAGGACAGCAGCATCAAATGGTGGGTGTTCTAACATCATTCCTTCCTTTCCTTTGACTTCTTCTGCGACCAGATCTTAAAAGGTACCTGATGGGAATAACATCTTTAGGGATCTCTGGTCTTCAGCTTTACTATTAACTCTGCAAGAAAATGGTGATAATAATGCAAATTTATGGTATGCAAGCAGTGTCGTGGCAATGGCTGGATGGTAAATGGGTATAAGGGGTGAACAGTGAGCAAGTGAGGGAACAGGGGGCAGCCAACCAAGGGCAAGTTCCAAACCCAGAAGGAGGTGCAACGACACATGCTGAGGGCCTGCTGAGGGCTGTGGTTCTTGCACTGGGGCAGGGTTGCTTCAGTGGCAGTCCCCAAATATGACCAAAAAATCTAGCTAGTGATGGTTGAGAGAACATCCTAAATGAGTGAGATGGCAACATAGTAAGGTACCCAAATGTAGTACTACAACTGTACCAGGTTGCAAAGGTGTTTACTGGGCACATGCAAGCAGCTACAGGCAAGGCTAGGTTGCATATCTATTCTGCAGGAGCTTGTATTAATTCTTGCTAACACTTCCACTCGTTGGCCATCTAGGGTCTGAGAACCACCATATGGTTATCATTGGTACCGGAGAAGCACGTGGCCAGGACATGTGCAACTCACATTTTCCTCTGGACCACACTCAGCCTGCACTTGTTTATTGTGGGGGTGAGACTGGAAAAATCATTGACTCACTGTCAGGAACAAAATATTTAAAACCTTGAGTTGAAAATGAGTCTTTTAACCAAGTTTTTTTGCTGGTGTATAGGAAAGAGAACACATATTGAGCAGGAAAGTTTGAGGGCTGCACAAGTGGTTAAGATACAGTGCAGGGACATAGCATCGCTCTGGCCAACGTCAAGTTTCTACTCCAACCTTGCTCTAAGCTATACCTGGTTGAACCCCCACAGAAAAATAACCACACTATCTCTGTTCCTCAAGTTTTAGATATCACTGCACCTTGCAATGTTTCCATCCAAAATGATCTGACCACATATGGACCCATCTGCAAGGATGTTATGACTGCACTCTGGCCCATACTGGCCCTAGAATACAATGTGATGTGACAGAAAGGGAGTAAAGGTTTAATGTGGAATTCAGTGCATTTCAGGTACAATACCCAGCTCTGCCATGCACTTACTAGCAACTTTGTGCAAGTCATTTTGGAGGCTTGGTGCCACAGCCTATGTTACTGGGTCAAAGCTTGCAGTGCACATGTGGTTCTAACACCACATTGTTTATGATTTACAATAGAAAAAAAAATAAGTCTGTAGAAAAATTGAAGACATTGAATGGCTGTGGGCAAAAAGTTCTCAAATGTGTGCAGTGCTACCCTCTGTTCCATTGCACAGCTGAACTCAACAGCTGCACTCGAGTCTGCTTCAGTGATGCTGCCTGAAACGCATTCATCTACCCACAAAGCTCCTGCAGATCTAAGGAGGCTCTGCTGGGTCTAAGATCTGAGCCAAGCTTAAGCCTGGATTCTGTGGCATCCAGTTCCATTTGCCACGATGGTTTCTGCCAAGCTCGCCTGACCACGGGAAAAGCTTCCAGTTCTAATTCTCAGCTCTGTTCTCTTGCCTCTTTCCATTCTTCCTCTCTCTTTCTGCTGCCGGAAAACACACGAACAATGGAGATTAGCCAGAGCTCAAAGGCCTTTCAAGTGTTTTCCAAAAAGCATGAAACCTCTGCTTCTATTCCTTGCTGACGTCATGCAAAGCCAGCTCACCCCCCTCCCCACACTCTCAAACATCTGAGAACAGTGAGTGCCTCACATCATTGAAGGGGTTCCTGTCCTCAAATCTAACAAACAATAAGACAACTGAACATCTGGAGGGAACAGATGCTTCTTGCATCTCTAGAGAATATGTTTCCATGTGTACTTTATGCCACCCAGGGCTGTGTGCTTATGAAGAAGAGGAATATGGGTTCCTTGGCAGAGCAGCACCCACCAGCCATGAATCAGAGTTGCTCAGTGCACAGATATGTAGCTGTAGATATGTAGCTGGTGGCACACTGCAATGAACAGTGACAGACTGAACTTTGCTGTTCACCTGATGACTCCAAACTGTACTGCAAAGACAGGCAGATCTTCACAGCACATTTGAATCAGATAGATCCAGGAATAGGTGGGGGTAAACTGCTAGCTGAAGGCTGTAAAGACAGGCATGTACAAAATTAGTGGGCTAACTGCCCCACAGCTGACTATTGAGAAATTATTCCATTTCAACTCATAGTAGGGCTCTCAGGAGAATGGGCTTGCTTGGTTCAGCCTGTGCACCCTCCTTTCAGAAAGAACAGTGCAGGTTTTCAAGCAAAAAAACCCCAGGGATTAATTAAAACCACAGTCATTAACTACAGAAGAGCCATCTCTGGGTTCTTGACCAAAATCACTACTGGGGCAGAAGCCTCGTCCCCCCTTGCAGACCAAGCACAGAAAGGAAGAAAGTAAATCTGTTTTTCAGCTATGACATCTGCACACCCTGCTCAGATATCAGATTTTCACTGCCTGGCACCCAAGGAAGCCAGAGATGAGCAGCAGCACAGACCAGTGGAGGCTGCCAAGTCAAGGCTCCACGGGAAGGGCACTTTGAAGATTGGTCATGTACTATTTTTGCAGCCCAGCCCTGTGTGTTTATTATGCCAACTGCTAAATAAACTTCAGTCAGACCCTCAGCAGTCTCACCTTAGGAAACAGATGAGTGAGATCATACCAGCTGAGTGAGAAAGGGAAGATCTGTGCTGAGAAAGTCCCACCTACCAACAACAGGGAAGGCAGACGAGGATGGTGAAGCTGCCACAGTTCTAGTCCATACTCAGCCAAGACAAGCCCTAGAACTCCAAACTCATGGAACTTTATAGTTCAAATCCACAAGATATTAGTTTAGTTCAGTCACTTCCAACATGGTCGCTAAGCTGCCAAGCAGCAGCATAGGGAGTTACATAGAAATAATCCTAGCCTGAGCTTCTTGTGGCATCATAAATTGCCTGTGTCGTCAGTCAGCAGAAATTTGAGATGAAATTCTTTCCTTTGCAGTTGATTATTTCCAAGACTTTGCAGAACTGGTGAAAGGTGCCGAATCGACAGCCCTGAATGCCTTTCCATTTGTCCACAGAGACAGGCAGAAATAAGCCGATAATCAGAACTTAAAGCTGCTCCACCAATGTACTGCAAAGCTTTTGCTTGAGTTGGGCTACTCTTCTTTCTTACTGGTCCGCACCATGCAGCTCTGTTGCATGCCCTGGAAAAATCACAACCTCAAACTTCTACAGCTCATTCACAGGGCCAAACCCAACGAGAATTTTACCCCATGTGTCTGGCAGCCCTCTAAGGGTGAAGCAGCCTCTTCCAAATCCACTGCTGATGTTTATCATGGCCAGGTGCAAATCTTCTCGCGCTGGCCTGGAGCCATGAGACCAGCATGTTTTTAAGAATTTCACCCTCCTACCAGACAGTGTTTTTCAATATTTTGCATTAAATCTTCTGCTGTATTTGATTAGCCTGCAGCAGCTGTTTTCCACTCTCACAACAAATCATAAATCTATAAGCTTATGTGTGAGAGACTGTCTGTGCCTAAGAATGCATGTGTCTGAGAAACTGTGGCTGCACAGTTGCACGTGAGTCCATACCTGAATGCAGTCTTGAGTGAGGAAGAGCAAATCAATGAACCCTCATGCATAAACAAGTTTGGACCCATGTTGGAGGCCATATGATTCCACAGGGTGGCTTATAAAAGCTTGTGCGTGCACACATGTAAGAATTCCCACTTGGAAAATGCAGCCAAATTTGTGCAGTTCTTTAAAGGACCGCTTCACACTGAAACCACGAGAACTGAAGCTAATAAATGCTTGATTGCACCAATGTGATTGCAGATAAGCATGCACAATGTAGAGGCACAGGAATATCAGAGCACAGGTAAGAAAGTGTTACGAAGCCCTGGCTTGCACCCATTCCTGTGCACAAAATCATGAGTTCATGTGCAGTCGTGTTTGTGGTTGTGTGTACTCAGACAAGAACTGCTTGTTGTGATGCCAAGGTCCCCCAACCCACAGCCAATTCAGATAAGGAGAGCAAATGGTTGAAAGAGAGGGAGGGGAAACTGCTACATACATTTATAAGAAAAAAAAAAAAAAAACCAACAAAAAACGTTATTCAAAGACTATAAAAGGCAAAAGTTTGGATGAAGGAGAATAGAGAGGGTTGCCAAGTCATTACCAAAAAAAAAAGAACAACGAGCAAGCTGCTGCCAGGTCCTGGCACGTGTGCTTTTACTTGTATAAATCAGTCACTGCAGACCTATGGTAGTTCTTGCTGACAGGCTGTCAAGCTCCTTGGCTGGGGGAATAGGGCATGTGCTTTACATGCACTTACAGAATAGTAAACTGTTATTAAAAGTGGGAAAAAAAATCCAGTCTGATTTACTTGCGGTTTTGCATGCTCAGCTGTATTATCACAGAACAAATTCACTCGTGCACAGAGTAGTCTGGGTGCATGGAAAACTACAGGCTAACCTCCCTGTAGAAGCACTTGACCTCTGAAGGGGATAGGCAGAAAAACAAAACATCTCCATGATCTGAGAGTGGTAAATGAAGAAATGGTCTTAAGCCACAGAAATTCTGCGTGGATTTCAAACAGCCCAAAGCACTGGGGGATGTGGTTCCCTCATGCTTTCAACTGGACAGACACCTGTGAACGTCTCAGCCTGATTCAGGAGATGGGGAAAGCACCTCTAGGCAGGCTTAGCTCAGGGCTGGGATCAGGCCTGCTGCTATGTACAGCACAGACTCATTAGCTGGGCGCAGAGCAGAGAAGCTGCGTGTGCTCAGTGAGCAGCCAACAGTCCTGAGCTGCCTGGGGTGCAGCAAAGGGGGAAGAAGCTTGTTGCTTTCAAAGGTAAGGGAAACAGGGAGGCACATGCTTTGTCTGAAAGCTGCTGGGACCACTGGCACGAATGGGCTCCAGACAGCAGGAGATAGGAAGAATGGATGATCAGCTTAGGGGAGCAGGGAATTAAAAACAGTAAAGCCAAAGAAGGACCAAACGGAAATGCTATATAGTAAGAGAAGAAATAGATAATTGTCTGTGGAAAACCTGACCAGACTAGTTCTCGCTGTATTGACTTTGAGTTCAGTATAGCTTCGTCACTGCCTTCCCACGTTACAGGGCACTCATCCTGCTTTATCACTCAATAAGATGCACAAATATAAATACAGACACGCACCAGTCTGGACTATCTGCCTGTGTTATCCCACCAAAACACCACGTCAACAGCCCTGACTACCATCCAGAACCTTTCAGCCTTCCCAAGACTGTATGTCTTTGACTGTATTTCTCAGTTTATGGGGTACAGGGACTCACCTGCTGCTGAGAACCTCTGCTTACCTCATCTGGAACCTGTTCTCATCACTCCCTATGGCTGATCTGTCCTCAACAGCATATTCCCTCGCTGAGTGTTACTGCTTATTTGTTGTGGTCTCATCTGGAAGAGAATGCTTGTAAGATAAAAACAAATCTAAGCATTACTACTAATACTATTATTAAAACATTACATAAAAAATAACCTTCTTCTAACAGAACAAAACAAACACCAACAACTGCAGCAGCCTAAATTGCAACCCAGAATGAGATCTCATTTGAGCATGCAAGCAGACAAAATGTCAGTAATAATTCTAACACTAATTCAGTGTTAGATAACAGGGAGCACAGGTTCTCTGGGACAAAGAATGTGGATATAATGGAAACAAAATAGAAAAAAGAGATGTTTGTGTGGATTTGCAAAGCAAGCCTGCCGCCAAATCAAGCTCTCAAGGTTTCCAAATCACAGCTCCTGGCCTCAGCTGATGGACTCACTGCCTTGCTAGTATGCCTTCTGCACATGTCCAGAACGACACAAGATGCTCAGAGATGGGTTGTGCTGCTAAGTGTCTCAGGGTGGATCGTGGGGAGAAGGTCAGACTTGTGCAAGACTCGTATGTTAAAGTAGGTCACTGATCCAACCTATCCATTTAGGGTTATATGCCTTACTGATGACTTCAGCATCTAACTGTCTTGACAGCACTGCCAAAACATTAATGGATCTAGGGCAAAACTCAGCCCCGAGCAGGAAGCCAGTGCAACACCCAGGCACCTTAACCGCGTTCAGAACTATGCTTAACCAAGATCTGAAGGGCATGGGAGCAAACTGAATTGTTAGCAAGCATGTTTGTAACACCAGTTATGTTCCTGTGTGGTCTCAGCAGTTGCACAGTGGCCTGCAGCTGACAGATACAACAACCTTTCCAAATGTTACTGGGGATCATTGCGCATCCTTTACTGATAGGGACAGAGAGGTGCAGAAAATACCTACAAAACAAACCTAGGGAGAGCCTCACCCAGAGAACTGTCACTGGACACTTGTTTTTTGAACAGGAACAGTATACACCCAAGCCCAAGTGAACCAAAAAACAAGTACAAATACCTCAGCTGTTATGTGTGAAGGTACCTCAAGCAGATTATGTTTGTCTTCTTTAAAAGGTGTGGCTGTGAACATAGGGCTTGGGGGATTAAAGGAAGGGGGAGTAAGAAGCTAATTGGATTCTATTTGGAGGTGGATTTATGTTGGCTGAATTTTTTTGGTCAGCAGCATAGTGGAACCTGTCACTTGTAATTGAGCTAATGAAACACCTTTGGAGATTAAAAAAACCAACAAAAAACAACCCACGAGCTAAATAGGGACTTGGTGGAGAGAGCTGAAGCTCATTCACTACAGGCTTACACAGAGATGCAACTGCTTTGTTTAAGAGCAGTGGACTGGGAAGGTAACAGCTGAACAAGTTTTACTTTGCAAAATCTGTTTTTCTCACTCAAGGCTGCTGGACCAAGGGGTAATTAGGCAGATTTTTTTGTTAAGGACACTCATCCAGGACAGGAATCTACGCTCTGCCAATATGGTAATGCAATTAATTAATTCCAGCCTCTCCCCTGGTCTTGTTTTCAATAAATAGAACAGGGAGGGCAAGCTGTTTGCTCCACGGTTATGGCAATGGAACAACACATGGCTTAGCTGAAAGATGGCTTCAAATACCTGGCCTTCTTGGTGCACTTTTACAGTGAGCTTCCATTTTCCAGCTTAGCTCCTTTCAGTTTTTAAAAGGAGAAACAAGAGATTGTTTTCTAGTCTTCAAAGCTGTAGCAAACCCCCACTGACCTAAAGCCAAGCAACCAAACATGACTTGAATGCAAGTGAGGGAGTCCTGGCTTCCCAGGCCTGCCAAAAGGCTGAGCTACAGTCCTGCAGGGAACTGCAGCTTCTTTGTGAAAAATGTTAATGTATTGAAAATAAATACCTTGTCTTCCAAGTCAGGAAGAAAAGACACTTTTATAAAACCTTAATTCCACTTCTTTCCCCCTGCATTCCCTTCAGGAGTTTAAGAATAGAGCTAGGTTTAATGAGAAAAGAGGATGTACTTGACACCCCTGATAATAAAAAAAACCCACAGTACTGAACACTGTGCAGTTGTACAGATAATAGTATGGGCATGAGGAGCACAAGAGTGGGCTTTGAGTGCACAAGAACAGATCTGTGCCAGCCTCACTACTCAAGAAACCCTGCACATTGTGTAAGAGAAACAAGAGCACATAACACTGCATGAAAAACAGAGTTACTACATGAGAAGGCAGAGCACAGACTTAGGTATACAGACCCTGCACAGATTGAGATGGCAATGATATCCTGGAGGCTGGCTTTTAATACTCTGATAGGAGAGATGGTTGTTCAACATTAAGTGCCTTTTTCCATTTAAAGCTTCCTGCTGTGGTTTGATTCCTCCTTCTCTGGCTTTAGGAAAGAAGACAAGCACCCGCTTGGCCTATTAGCAGCTACCTGGAAAGAGGAATGCCTTGAGTTAATGAGGGGATCACAATAGCCAAGGTGCTGAAGGAGAAGAAAATGTACCTTAGTATGTCAGCAAGCTGCATTCTACACTGCTAGGTTCTTTGTGTCTTCCAACATGCAGCTTAGAGTCTCTGTGTTGGACAGCAAACAAAATAAAGGCTTTTTCAGAGCACGGGTACTGCAAACCCACTTTGAGATGGAGGATTTCTGGCATCATCACGAGGAACGCAGACAAAAACAGATCATGCCCAGTTACGGCTCAGTAGCTGATTCAGTGAATTTGTGCAAATGGCAGCTGATGGGGAAAAGACACCATTGCCAGTGTTTCAGCTAACAGTTCAGCTGCCAGTTTTTGAAAAAAAAGGGAATCTGGTACCTTCCTACAAAGCTGTGATGCTCCTACAAAACAAGGGAAACAAGGGCAAAACCAGTAGCAAAAAAATAAAACAAATAAAAAATAGATAAAACAGCACAGACACAGAGAAGAATGATCTCCATGCAACAGCTTTATTGCACCCAGAGCTCCACAGACACTCTTTTGATCAGAGCCATACTTTAAAGGCATTCTGTCCTGCTTTATAAATGGCATAATATCTGGGGAGCCAGGAGCTTGCTATTTCACAGTAAGCACTATTAATTGTTCTGCTTATCATGTTGTGCAGTTTGACCTGACCTACCAATTTCCCTCCACTCCTGCTGCAAAACATCCATCACTTCTTAAAGGGTTACATAAAACTACACAGAAAGGTTCTGGTTTGTGTTAGCTTTATTGCTATAGACTTTAATAAAGCACCCATCACAGTTGCCTAACCACAGAATAGGTCAAACTCCTATAATTCTTCTCATGTCTCCAGAGGGGAAAGCTATGCAAAACATAAAATTTAACCTCCCAGTGCTTTATTACTGGCCTGGAAAGATGTCAAAGGCCGTGTGAGCTTTCACTCATTCCTTGCTCCTTTACAGTCTACAGCAACAGACCAAAGGAAGAAAGCAGGCAAGGCAAACAAGGACAGTGAGATGGCAACATTAACCACGCTCTTCATGTCAGCCAACAGCACACCAAGGGTAATATGCAACACTGAGTTACTGGATCAGGAAAGACAAGTGTTAACAAGTGGCATTTGGAAACTTAACAGCTCAAATGGGCAGCTTAGAGATCAGCTTTCTTCCTCAACAATAGGTCTATGTGGGGTGAAGCCACTTCTCCAATGCCAACTGCTGGCAAACCTGGCAGGGAATCCAACACAAAGGCTCATCACAGCTGACTGTGCATGCAGCAATAGCGAGTGCACTATATTCTGCAGGTTTTCTTCAGCATTTTGCTCACTGAACCTGCTACATACAGGGTAGTAAATACACGGAATGACTCACACTTGTACACACGTCAGTGGGATGTGCAACAAACCCACTTTGTGTAAGTGCCTCCAAAATCTGCTACCTCCTCCCAATGGTAGCGACGAACCAGAGCTCCTCTGCATCCTTGCATTCTCAGAGGCACGGATGAGCAAAGAAACAGGTTTGTTTGCTGTCCCCCACCTCTTCTTGACCATGCTGTTCCCTGGATGAGCAGGAAAAATACTGGAGAAACAAAAAAGCCACAGAATTTCTGTGATAAGAAATCCACTCGGGCATTGTTTTCTACATCTGTCTCACAACTGCAAATTAATTCCAGGTTAGCTCATGTCCGTACTAAATCTTTAATGGCACTGCACAGTAATTGCATCCTGCCTTTATCTCATGGATCACGGAAAATGGGAGTCGGGTACGACTCCTGTATTATAGATGCAGGACTTGGGCATTGCCAGCCAGCTGGACAAAGAACTTTTGTTTTCCTTCTATGAAATAGTGTACTACCAAATGGGTTTTCAGCCCAAGGAAGCATCCCTCCCTGAGATACCAGATGCTGACCATGCAACGTGCAGCAGCCATGTTGCCTTCAGATCCCCTCAAAGACATCTGAATGCCTGCCAGATGGTGAGGGCAGGAAATAAAGTGCATGCATACGTGGGCCTTCACCGCATGAACCAGTGACACTGCAATCACAGTGCTCAACAAAACAACGTGCTGAACAGCTCTTTCGAAAGGAATTTAAAATAGGAACGCAAAATTAAAATATTGAATTACCTCACTGTCAGATTTAAAATTAAAAAAAGCTGCAAGTCTTAAGACAGTAAACAAAATTCTGCCTGTACCACAAGCAGAATTTTTAAGAGCAGTTCACTGCCTGTTTTTTCAAAGAGATTCTTCATCCTGGGCTTGCCCTCACTTTTGAAAAGGAGGCAGAGCTGCGCATTTTTTATTTCCTTAAAACAACAAGTTAACCCAAAGCCATTTCTTCTTGTTTGGCTCTTTCTTTCTCTGTATGAATTTCAACTCAATCAACGAGGCAGTTGCGTAACTGTTGTTTATAATTGCTGTCACGTCAGCCCTGAAACTGGTCACTGTAACACTGAAGTTACATAAAAGGTTTTGTTAAGATTCTTGTTATTTTTCGCGCTTAAATTGTGGGAAGACAAAATTCAACCTTGGAGAGACGTTTTGGTTTCCCAAACTGATATTTTAGTGTCTTTCTTCCAGCTCTATGGAATGCAAGGGTCTGCTTACCCCAAAGCTCTGTACACCCCGTTAATGCACAGGACAGAAAATACAGAGCAGCAACTCTGTCCCAGCACAGAAGTTCACAATATGGGTAAGATGTTAAGGAGCAATTTAAACCTATTCCTGGAAAGGCCCACTATTGGAATACTTCAGTGGACTGGGACTGTCATTTACCCTGCTGAAGCTGAAGTCTGAAGGCAGTGGGCTGTTGGCCTTCAGCAATGCATTGCAAACCCTGAGTAATCACTTCTGCTCGTGTCAGAATTTACACATATACAAATGATCCTGCACTTGAGTCATCTGCTCCACCAGCCTGCGGTCTCATCGCTCCTCTCTCAACGTTTTTGTTTGCTCCTCTTTCACTCAGAGGTGTTCTTACCTGGGAGACTTCTCCACCCTCTGCAAAGATCTCAGATGATCCATTTTGCCACCAGTATTCTGGTATTCTGTCTTTCTAGACAGATGAGTGCCCAGGGGCATCCTCACATCTACCTTGGGTCCAAGACTGTTTGAAAGTCGTACTGCACTACAGTCCAACAAATAATTAAGGACTACGATTTGTTTTGGTGTAAATGAATGCTGCCCATATTTATTCAATGCTACTTCGTGCTTAACAGCGATCTATAATCGACATTGGCTTTTCTTAGAAACGGTCTGGAAAATGTTAGGGTCTACGTGAAGTAAAAACTACAGCAAAAGCTATGCTGAAGAACCATCAACATTCTCCCACTCCAAAAAAAATATCTCAAGACCACAAAATATGTCTGCTTCCTTACGATGAATATCTTGTCCATAAGTCCTGTCTCTCTGCGGAGGAGGTTTAGGGATGAGTGCAGGATCACATGAAGCCATGTCTCTGCTGTTGACTGCAAACGCGAGGGAAGTTTGTAAGGGCTAAGAGCAAAGGGAGGCTCTTACTGGAGTCTGAAGCTAGTGACCTGTCTCATCCAACTGAAAATTAACCAAGAAAAGCATCGTAATAGCAGCCACTTCTGGAGGGAAGCCGCAAGGAAAGAGTTTGTCAACCAATGTTTTCGAATGCTCGTTGTTCAGAATTCTTTCTGAATGAGCACATGTTGTGCGCGCGTGCGTTTGTGTACAGGGGAACAGGCAGTACTTCGAGAGAAAAAACTGCTATCTTCGAAGTTATGGAAGGATTACGAAACACAGAGTGAAGCATCTAGATTTATGCAAGTACGTGAAAGAAAGGGGACGCAGTTTAGACCTACACAGGAGGTGTGTGCTCAGAGATACGCCCATATAAATCCAGTCAGAAAGGTGAAAAGCAGCTGGGTTCAAAACAGGAGGGAACCATGAAAGTCATGGCTGTTATCAGTAAGTGCACATCTACTGTACGAGAAGGTCCACATTTCTTGAAAAAAGTGTTTAGATCCAAAAGTCAGAATGACTGAAATCTACTTCTCAGAAGAGCTCTGAGCTGTAATGAGGCTCTAATGTACACACTTACCCCTGCTCTGCTTGCTCATGGTCTCACAGCAATCTGTGCTCTGAGAATGGTGATGACAGACTTATGTTCAGTACTCTGGAGATGCTGCACGCACAGGCAGCTTGTGAAAAATGCTTTATATATGATCCAAGCCAGGTTCCTCTTAGCAGCTTCATTTTCACCAGGATATCACACATGTAGGAATGGTGCAGTAAGCCCTGGAGAGCTCTTCCCTGCTATACTACATTCTCAGTAGCTATGAATTCAATCTCATCTCGGCCGCTCTCCTCTGTGCAAAAGAAATGGTACTTCATTACTGTCAGGAATAAAATGCTTAAATGCTGTAAGTAAGCCACAGAAAAACTTTGATAGTGTACATTTGCTTTGTTAAGGATCTCTAAATGATGTTTCATACCAAACCTAAACATATGGCTGTGCTTTGCAAAAATCCACTTCAGTCACAAGGCTGAAGCTTGATATCCATCAAAGGCAAGCATTCTCACAGTCTCGCCTTAGCTTTATGGCTATATATTCATATACAGTCATACAGGCTTTAGATTTGTAATGGTCTGCTAAACATCACTGCATATTCCTAACTGTAGTCTGACAGTCTTCAAAGCGACTGGATTCTTTCTTTTGAGGGAGACCAATGGAGTCAAAGCCTTTACATTTCAACCCGTAATTCTCTCCAAAGCTTTCCCCAGATATGTTCCCTCTTCCAATTATGCTTTTGATAAAATACTTCTGTCCCTACGCAAGGTCCTCAGGAACACAAGAACTTGGAATTTACTCTCAACCTCCTCTACCCAAGGTTCACTGTGACTGCTTATGCTGTGCAGTGGAATGCTTTTCTGTTTTTTCCCCCCACTTCCCACATCAGATGCTGACTCCTAGTGTATTAATCATGTCAATCTGCTTGTTATTCACACAGGTTACTGAGCAGAGTTATAATCATTTCAGCCAAGTAATTAAAATGTCCATTTTCCTACCTGTGCCCTACCTATGAGCTGATCCAGCTAGCATCCCTACTCGGTCAGACAGGCGGATCTGGACGAGGCAAATTAATTTAATTGCAAGGGTTGCCAGAGATGGCAGAGGTGTATTTTATGTCCCACGACTCTAGGCTGCTTCAGGACTGCTTTGCAGCTCATGGCTGTGATCATGATGACTGCCTACTGTCCTTTCTAAACATCTTCTGCTTTGACTAATTTGGTTAGGCTCATTCTTGGCTGGCTTTCCATCAATAAAACCCCATTCAGAAGACTGCTTTTGCAGAATACAGCCTAAAAGAGAACATTAACAAAAGGAAATGTAATATACAGTGGAAAATCAAACAACAACACGTACTTTATTCTTAATACTCTTCACTTATGTAACTTCTTCAATCATATCTTAGTGTTTACTTTATTTCAAACTACCTTCCCTCTAAGGACAGCTTGAAGAATATTGAGTTCTTCCTCATATTCAACTGTTTGGAGATGAATTATAAACAAAAGTTATAAGAGAACGTAACTGAAGTAACAGATCTGCACCTTTTAACCAAAGTCTTTTGCACTTTAAGACAAATGTTGATGTAGTTAAAGAATGACACAAAACAAAGATATACTCCATAAAACATTAATATTTTAATGAAAAATCTTAGCTTCATGTTTCTATCCAAAGACACTCAAAACTAGTTTTTTCTCCCCCCTTAATTTTGACCTATAATGGGACCAGTTTGGATAATTTTTTTTGCATTTTAGAACATTTTTTTTTAAAGATTAAACAACCAGGCTAGCAAAAAGGTATCCAATACATACTTTTCTTATATCAAACAAGCTAGTATTTCAATACAATGTAACTATACAGAATATATACATTACACATATGATCACAAAGCAAACACTACAGGCTCAGAACAGATTTGAAAAAACATGATATTCACATTGATTACAATAACTCTAAAAATGATTGCAACGTTGAAACGGCACTTAGTTTACAAAAAAAGTCACAAAAATATATATAGCCACCAAGAACTATGGTTCCTGAAAAATACTAATAGCCAGATAGTAGTATATAAAATGTGAAGTGTATTTAAACATCGTATACATTAAAAAACAAAACCAAAACCAAAACCCAAGTCTGTTAAGTCAATAAACATGCCAAGTAATCTAGCTGTGGCCAGCATCAACAAGAGAAGCTGTACTGTGGATGAGATGACGACTGGATATACGGCTGGTGACTGGAGACTGGCACAGTTAAGGGGGTTTCACTGTTACTAAAATGCACAAAGAAGCCCAACAATAATTTAATTCACATTTTTCCTCCAGCTTTACTCTTTCCCTCTTCAGGGTTTCACCACAGAGCAGCACCTAGAGTGAAGGCACTGCAGGTACAGGGCAAAGAAGCCGTCCAAGAAGTTTGTGTAGCCAGGGCTATAAGTCAGAATATCAAAAGCATGCACCAGCTAAACGAATGGTTAAACAAAATCACTCCTCTGGGGACATCAGCAACCCTCAGGAAGACTGTAGGTACAGTTGCCACACAGGCTGGCAGCACCAGAAACCGATTCGACTTTGTTTCAGTGCAGCCAGATTTGTAGTTGAGACCTGTGGGACACTGAATTACTGTGATAGCACATATCGAGTTAACAAAAACCCAGAGCAGTTAAGTACTGTTGCATTAAAAGAAATTCACATTTGTTTTTTATGGTACATTTCCTCAAATACTTTGAATCGAGTCCACCTACGAGGGACCTCCGATGTGGCTGAGGCACAGTCTGGCCTTGAACACTTTCATCTGCCATCGAGATGCTATGGAATTTATTATGTCCATCACTGGAGAGGAGAACCCTCCAAAGATGGGTTTCACCTTGTACGCAAAACTCAAACTTAATCCATCTGAATGAAAATTAGCTATTTTCCATTTTCTGATGGTGTGGAAGTTGCAATGGATCCAGGAGCAACAGGTGCTCCCACATCTGCATTTTCTCCATCCCTGCAGGGTGCACAAAGCTCCCGTTCTATTTGCATATAAAATGCTTCCTGGTGTGTCTCAGAGAGAGACTGGCAATAGTCTCAGTGCTCTTCCATCCTGGGGCTGGAGGGGAAAGCCAGCAACCAAGAAGCGACTGAAGCCCTCATATAAAAACTTTAAACCATAGCTTAAAAACAATAAAATTTTATCCTGTAAAGGATATATAGGGATCATAGTCTTACAAAATATATCTTACTGCATTGGCAGCTAGTACTTTTTAAAAAAGTTTAAATTCACACCTTTTAGACTCAAATACATGTGAACCCAGAACCATTTTCAATAACCTAGTCTACTAATCTCTCAGTATGAGAGACGTGACTACACTATCTGTGAGCCTGACAGCTGAACTCAAACAGCAGCGAGACAAACCAAGAAGAACACATATCACACGTGGTGCAAGAAAAGTGACAAGCAGTTCTGATGGGGAGCTTAATTTGCTGAACGTGAAGGCAATCCCATGGATCTCCAGGGGACTTGTGCTATGTGTCTGCATCAAAAAACGAAACAAACCCTTACAACTTGGCCAAATCTCCCACACAGCTAAAATAGCATTCATTTTTCTTCCACTCTTTGCAGGGAAATAGAGAGCTGCTGAATTTTATCCCCTCTCCCGAAACACCACATTGAGGCAGAGAAAAAAAACATCCCACTGCTTTCTTGTTTTTCTCATTAGACATACTGCTCATATGCACAATATGCAAGGGAGAAAGACCCCATACAGAAACCCCAAGAGTCTGGGACCCGAGCATGTGGCAGAATCTTGCTAGTTCTGCGGTAGTGAAGGCACTCAACTTGCAAATGAATGGGTGAGGAGAGGATTTTCCACTGGGTGAAAAGAACGGTGCTGCATAGGAGAAGGACATGCAGAAGTAACACGTTTGCATCACTTTGTGAGTGAATCTGGAGGTTACTCATCATGGCAGAAACTACTGCAACGGGTAGCATGTATCCATCTGAAGATCTCAAGACGATGAAGGGATTGGAGCATCTCACAGTGCATGCTGAGAGAGAGCTGGGACTGGTTTGCCCAAAGAACAGGAAGCTCAGGAGGATCTTACCCACGTGTACAGCTGCTGGATAAAAGGGTGTGAAGATGGAGCCAGACTTTTCTCAGTGGGCACAAGCTGAAATACTAGAAATTCCATTGAAACATGAGAAAAATTCTACTAAGGTGAGGGTGGTCAAACACCAGAACAGATTGCCCAGAGGAGACACAGGGTTTCTTCTTTGGAGATATTCAAAACCTCACCTACCCTGCTTTGAGCATGGGGTCTTGGACCACATGATTTCTGGGGGTCCCTTTCAGTCTCAACTATTCTGTGATGCTGGTCAAGTAGAAAGATAAATGCAAACCAAGGAACTTGAGGGTAGGGGGGGGAAGGGATAAAAACGCAGCCCGGGGTTCAAGACACTCAGATAACGTATGGAAGGAGGCTTTCTGATTAACCCCAGGTGTAGCATCAGACAAGTTTCTTCTAGTTTAGATATCTATCTCGCTCAATTTGGAATCCAAGTTTTAGCAACAGAACTTGTTTTAAGATGTTCTACATTTTTACATCTGTCCCGTGAAGAACACCAGTATTCCAAAGAACTGAACATTTCCAACAAGCTAGGGAGGAAAAATAAAAGGGATATTTGTGTTTAATTTATGCTCTACGGAGAAAAGAGACAGTAGCAAGAAACACAAATGGGAAAACTAACAAAAAATGCCTAATCCTAAACCAAACAAA
This sequence comes from Lagopus leucura, assembly GCF_019238085.1. NCBI lineage: Eukaryota > Metazoa > Chordata > Aves > Galliformes > Phasianidae > Lagopus > Lagopus leucura. The sequence continues at coordinate 1,600,682 of NW_024962283.1, forward strand.
CCCTCTAAGAACTCTACTGCCCCTGCAGTGGAATCAGACTGAAAAGTGAGAAAAACAAACCAAACCAAAACAGATGTTACACAGATATTACAGGGATGAAAAGATAATGTGTAACACTGTGCAATGAAAAATGAAACCCACGGCTTGCCTTGTCCCAAAGTGTTAACTCATTTCTTCTCAAGGAAGAACAGATTAGAACTACAAAGGTAGCGGGGTGCTTTTTAAACTCTTCTTCGCTCCTCTTTGGTATTCAGAAAGCAGTCTGCCTTCTGACACAAAGTTATGACTTCTAAAAATCCAATATCCGGATACGTCTGTTCTGTGTTTGCACATCTCCTCACCAACAGACACATTAACAAAAGATCCAGTGGGTGAAAATTATCAGATTCTAACAGAAGTTTATGTCCATCTGCACCTGACCACTGAATGGTACACCTGTACAGTCTGGAACTGTTTCTGTGTGACTACTGTTTTACTGTGTGAATCACAAAGGAATCTCACGGACCTGGAAAGATGAGTAACACTTATTACACAAAAGAAAATCCTTTATTTGAGTTCAGTGTCATAGCCCTATAAGTCAAGATAAAACTCATCAAAAGGCATTTTCTTGTCTCACTGGCTTTTCAGTTATAGAAATCAGAAGTGGAAGAGAATTGGTCTTTAAATTCAGCCCACCAAAAAGACACCGGACCGAGTGGTAGCACAGCATCACAAAAGACTATTTCTCCTTCAAGCCCTTTTAGGAAGACCTCACAAAGGTAGACAACAAGACTGAACTGTAGCAGAGAACTCCTTTGCAGCATATTTATAAAACACTCTATGGATCTGGTAGGGAAACTTCACTCCAGTAACATGGAAAGGATTTCAATTCCAACCGTTTTCACTTTATTTAAGTAAAATGTGTATTTTGTACTTAACCCAGAGTGGAGAAAAACTGCTGAAGACAATGAAACTCTAAGTTCTTTCCAAAGGGCAATAGGCCATTATTCCTTACAAAAGCAGGCTATCAGTAGAAACAACCCAGACCTACAGAGTATCAGCTGCCTAACCTAACTGAATACAAACTGATGGTGCAATATAATACGACTTTTGTGTCCTCTGTTTCTTCAGGAGCACCCTTTCCTATCAGCATTTCCTCCTCGTGTTTGCATAAAGCAAATGCAGACAGAAAACAATAACTTAAAATCAAGATTCAAAACTGAGGGAGTGTACCATGCCTTTGGAATACAAAGGCCAAGTGATACCTACTCTCTCAGCACATCATCTGTAGGCGACAGGCATTTGGCATCAAACACCGAGTTAACTTCAGAAGCAATAAAAAAAATAAATCAAAAACCTCCTAATGTGTTTCCTAATTCAGCTTTCAAAGCAGTACCATAACCCAAACAGCCTCAACAACACAAGAATCACTGCTCTGAAAATCCCATACCCTAAATTTGCAGCTTTTTCTAAATATGGAAAAAATGAAATTGCAAATCTTTCACAATTTATTGCTTACTTGAGCTGTGTATATAGCTGGAGTAATGGCCTTTAATAAACTGAATTGGCAAGGATTTAGAATGTTTTGAAATAGGAACAATTCATCACTGCTATATAGGCTTTTTGTAAACAACCCCTTGTTGGGTTAGAAAGTTGGCCTCTGAAGGGAATAAATTGCTTGTTTTGTCCAAAACAAGCCTAATAAAAATTAGAGAAACCATACATGCATATGTATAAACAAAAAATGTGCAGTAATGCAGAAGAGAGCCCATTTATTTTCCCCATCTGTAAATTCCCTTTAGTTAGGTTTTGGACACTAGTAGAATACAGTATACATGATAGGAAGAAGTGACCAGAACTGCAAGCAATCCGGCCAAGATTTCAGAATTTCAGTTTGGGAAAGCCTTCATTTTCACACACGGTTTCCCTTCTACAGAAAGATACAGTCATGAGACATCAGTCAGGCGTGCATGGTCTTACACCCCTCTGACCTCCTTGCTTCACTGTGCACCACCAGAATTTTCCTGACCATAGTACTTCCATGCCCAACCTCAGACTGGCAAATCCAGAGCGGCCATTTGATTGAGATGTTTCTAAAAGGACTGAAATATAAGGAGAAGGAATACCTGGCGTGACACTGCTTGGTTTGTCAAAACCATTGATCTGAGATGAAAAGGGACAATGTGTTTTTTAAAAGTGTGTGTCTGTTAGTTTCAAAAATGCTTACGTTGCCAACAAAGGGGTCGCAGTAAGCGCTTTGAAAAACAGCAGGCACAGAGATAGGAAACGTCATTTTTTTTAATGCAGAAGATTAAAGCATCCACTCAAAACTAGTCAAAGCTGCTCAGTAATGATTTCCAACACATCCTGTTGTTTGTCATTTTAAAAAGGTTCCCTCTGATTTCTTTCCCTTAACCAGAGGGTCTGCAGAAGCAAGAGAAACTTAATGAGCTGTTCTAACTGTGGAAGAAGAAATAGTTAAAGTGATCTGAATCAGTTGTTCTTCTTTAGAAGTGTATCACAGCTTCCATGATGTTTTGACAAGATCTTTTTGTGCATTCAGTCTTAAATATTTTCACAGAAGTGATCATTCAGTCATGAAAAATAATGTAACATCTGTTGCAGTTTCCTGTTTAAAGCGTAGCTTACAAAGTAAAAAGGGAAAATCTCCCCACTTTCGTTTAAAAAAATTAAATTAAAATGTACAGGACCAAACACAGGCACTTTCCAAAGAACAAAAATGAAACCAAACCATGAATTATTCAATAGTAATAGATGACAGCTCCGGTTTTGGAGGGTCACCTGCAGTTGCCTCAGCAGTGGCGTTAGTCTTTGGCTGCTCTGGCACATCTTCTTCCTTCTCTGCCAACCCACCCAGAGACCCCAAGGGGAAAGTGCTTTCACAATTCTGAGTTGACGAGACCTGTGAAATGACAGGCATTTGGACAGAAGAGTTGCTTTCAAAGCCATGCTCCCCTAGCTCATACTGCCCGAGGGTCTCTTCTTGTTCCTGGTTTAAGTAGTCCGGTACTAGGAAGTCACTAGAAGAGGGGCAAAGGACAGAAGAGAAATGTCACTTCTAGCACAAACACTGGAGGTATCAGTTTCTTTGTATCAGTTACATTATACAAGCTGCACAGAGAAGAGATACTTGCTTCACATTGTTCTCAGATCTTCACAGCAGCACACCTCACTAAGCACCCAGTTCTCATTTAAACACACAGAAAAAAATAGTCAACATCTCTTTGTCATTGTTGTGCACCCATATTTCCCGCACAGAAACCTTCTGATTTAGACTGCATCACCTTGATGAAAAAGAAAGTTAACGATCGGAACATCACATGGCACTGAAAACCTCATCGACAAAAGGGAACGTTCAACCATTCAAGACAGAAACAAAAATTAGTTCAGCACTGGCAAAGATGTGGGCCTTTTCCACCCCTGAGATAAGATCCACCCAAGAAACAGCAGCACTCAGAGTGGACAGGCTGTAAAAGAAGCACGAGGTGAGGAAGCAAAGGTTCTGCTGGCAGTACAGGCAGGTTGCCAATTGCAACAGTGTTTTGTGACGGGCACACAAATCACACGAGCTTGAGCAAAGCCGAATTTCATTTCCTTCTCTGATCCACACCAGCTTACTCCTTCATGGACAGCAGTTCTACAACTATTTAAAGACACCACATTCTGTTAGTCTGATCATTTAGCAATAGGTTAGCTAGAAAAACTAAAAAGGTATGAAGTCAATGCAATCTTTCCACAATATCCACCATATTAAAGCAAACACTTTAAATGAAGTCACAAGTCTATTCTCTATGTAAGCAAACAGTCTGTGGACAACATTTTGAATATCAAATCACATACAGCACTCCACAGACAGTACAGAATGGCTTAACTCCATTAGCCTGCCCACAGATACAACTGAAAATATAAATTAAGTAGCCCAGAAGCAGTTTCTGCATATCACTGGGTTCTCCAGTGCCCTCCTATAAAGTTCACACACTGTAAAACAGATCAGATATAACAGATAGTGGTGCAAGAATGAATGTGACTCAAATTAGCTGGCAACCTGATGAGAGGCACAGCAGGCTGCCCTGCAAGCAGGAAAAGATGATTTAGGAAAAAAAGGAAATAGGGGAAAAAAAAACAAAGAGAGGGGGGAAAAAAGAAAAAAAAGCAGCAAGTTTCCCTGTTAGGTTTTTGCTGTGCACCTCACCTGCTCTGGAAGTAGTTTGCTAGCTCTGATGCTTCATGGTTCAAGCTCCGCAGGTGAACGATTAAATTTCCAGAGTTGGTGAACATGGCGCCGCATGTTTTGCACTCGTAAATCCGAGGCTTGCGGATAATGTGCCGGGAAACCCGCATGTGGTGTTTATATTCCCCGAAGGAAGTGAAAGTGGCACTACATATCTGGCACCGGAAACAGCGTTTACCTTCGTGCTTCAGGCGATGCATCTTGAGCGAGTAAGCTCGGGTGAACTTTTTCCCACAGCGGTCACACTGAAATGGTTTAATGCCTGCAAAAAGAGAGCAGCAAACGTTCAGCTTTTGGCATGGCAAAATCCTTGCAGATTTCTCACAGTGAAAGCACAGGAGCAGCGCCCAGCCGCAGCGAGGCGCCGATTCAGGAAGAAGCGCTCCTGTTAACTTTAAAATGGCAAAACAATTAGCACAGAGCTGCCATTTTTCAGAACCAGCTGCTATTATTTCATAATTATGTAACCCATCTTTAACGCTTACATTTCTTCTTCCTCACAGCTTAAAATGAGCGTAAGTTTCCATGGATTAGACTATGATTAAGGAGCTGAACCACAGCCAGAAAGGATCTGATGCAGCTGTCATCTCGAAACATCTTTCAATTCTTTTGATCTTGGGAGATTCTTGTGCCAGACTGGCTCCCAACAATGCAATTATCAGACTACCCCTAATTGCAATGTCTTTTGCTTGCCGCCTCTGGCCTCAGAGCAGTGTTCTGGCAGGGGGGACATTGTGTACAGGGCTCCCCCTGTAATGCAGCAGGAATGGTGATAAAAAAAGTAAAGCAGCAGCCTTTATATTGTGTGGGAACCCTTACATACAAGAATTTTCAGCAACCTTGCATGACAGACAACTCTTTAAGACGGTTTAAGTTCATGCTTTGCCTTTTTTCTTGCTTTAATTTAGTCATTCTGTTACCCGTTCAGTTTTCATTTATTATAGGCACTAATAAAACCCCAAAACATATGAGCTCTGCAACATGCTGCAGCGCCTGAGAGTATGTAATCACACCCAAACAGAACTATTACAACATAAAAGACTGAATCACCAAAAAGTTAAATAAAGAGTCTGAACTCCAGAAAGTGTGGAAATCCAAACATGAGGCCAAGAATCTGGAATACGGAGCTCTATTCATAATAGGGCTGTCAAGGAATAAAGAAGATTTTTTCAAAGGGCTGAATGTGCATCAGTCCAGGCTGTTAATTCCACTGGTCTTTCACTCTGCTTTCGTTATGTTCAAAGTGAGAGGTGAACTTTTAATTGGGGCTTTTACACAGAGAAAGCTGTAGTTAAGGTTACACTGAAACTCCTCGTTAAGCATGTGAAAACAAGTTAATATTCTAGAATATCGTGTTGTGGAGCTTTTCATGCTCGCATACTCTTCACGGGCACCTACTTCCTCAGATAGTCTGAGCAAAATCTCTTCATCCACTTTGCTCATGTGAAAACACTTCTAACACTTCCATGGTGTGGGAACTTATTTTGCACATTTTGCACAGTAATTACTCTACAAGAGTAATCTCTTCTCATATTCTCACCCAGGGGCAGCCCATCGACAGATCTGCCAGAGATGCTTTGCTGAAGCTTTCTTCCATCAGCTACAACTTCAGCAACCTCCTTTGGATAATTTTGCAACTGATACATCCATACAGTTTGCTTTTTTAAATACCAGATGTATTTTTACTGCTGGCCTGAACACATTATGGCCATTTTGCTTGAAGGCATTTGACAAAGAACTGCTGACAGTGAAGAATTTATGCCTCGACCTTTGCGGGTGCTCTGCCTAAAACTGGTACAGCATCTGAGTGCAGGTAAGAGTCAATCTCAAACTATTAGATGCTGAACTGTTAAGCTTAGTTAGTGCTCAGCTATAATAACCCTTTAATATTCCCTCCATTCACTAAAATGTCCATGTTCTTGCTGGGTACCACTGAAAAGTCTTGAAAAATACTGACAGCAAAGACATTAGGAGTTCATACTTTGGTGAGAATTGAAAATGGGTGCAACTACTTTGGGATCAAGAGTCAGAAGAGGCACTTGTACAAACCATTTCATGCCTGTATTATCTGTAGAAACTGAATTCATTATCAAACTAGTTCAATTACAATTTCTCCAAAAACTCAGATCCAAAACCACGACATTCTTCAATGCAAAGACACAAGATGACATGTTTTCTAATGGCTGCAATTCTCCTCTGAAACACAGCAGACAATTACGGTCCCTAAGAAGAATTTCAATCTACATCACTTCTTCAGTATAATAAAAAAAGCCAAATATACTGTGAGGTTTCATCTTAAATCTTTCCTGCGAGAAGAACTTATTCTGATGACTTCCAAGCACATTCTTTTTCAGTCCACACAAATGCTGATTATCCATCAGTCAGATCTATGTATCAGAACAAGCACTTGGTGAGACCTCTCTACCCAATCTTTCTGAAATCAGTTCTCTTGCACCTGGCACGTGATTAAAAGGGAATTGTATTACTGCATTTGTGGCATTGTGAGCCAACATCTGCACATCTGTGAATTAGTAATTATTGGAAATAGCACCATTCCTTACCTGAGTGGATAAGCATGTGTTGTTTTAAGTTCTGAATGCGAGTGAACCGGACCCCGCAGGTTGGACACTGAAAAGGTCTATCTGGACCATTTGGGCTGGGTCTCTCTGTGCTGCTGGTAGAAGGAGCAATGTAGAGTTGGTAGGGATACTGAACGTTCTCCAAACTACAAAGAAAAAATTCACTGATTTACAAGCAAGCTAGAGAAAAAAATTAGAAGCCATGTCTGTGGAAATCTGAACCTTGAGCATATTAGAAGGAAAAAAAGACTGGCCCTCTGCATTCCTGTAGAGATCTATATTTACATGGCAAACCTCTTCCTCTCTACAGCTGTGTCTGACCTGCATCCTGAATTTTATATTCACTGAACAGACAGAATAGTTGTGTTTTTTCCTTTACACAACAGGTCTCAACACTAGCTGAATGCAATTTTCAGGCGTGGGCATTTTATCATGCAGATTGATGATTTACAACCAGTCAGAAGTCCCTGAGGAAGAATTTAAAGAACTGAGTAAATGGGAAAGAAAAGGTTTATTTTGCAGCTTCAGTGACATTTACAAAGGAAATTAAAGCCAATTCATTTCCATTTCAATTCACGTTCCATGAACAAACATTAGCATCTACAATTACACAGTCCTACATTTAAAATATTAATCTAATTCATCAATACTTTTTCTTATCTGATTCAATCAGCTCTATCAGAATACCTCAAGCATTGTGCTGAAAAAACCAGCATGCAGACTATAATAACAGAACAATTTAACTTCCAAAGGAATTCATTTAAGACTAATTGCTCCTACGCAGCCTCTAGCTGCAAACTGTTTAAGTGTTACAATCCAAGTCCTCTGGCAATGCAATTGCTTCACCAAAGGGCACAAAGAAATAAAAACATCTCTGTGGGTATAAACAGAGTAACAATGGGAATTTGTACTTACCTGGGATTTCCCTTTCCTGAGCACTAAGGTCTACCTTTTTTTTTGGGGGGGGGGTTCAAAATAGACATTTCAGCTTGCTCACAGCCTGAGGGCAGATCAGATGTCACTGGCAGCAGGAATCTGCTCTGACCCTGAATCTCACCTGCAAGTCACAATTACCACGGGCAGAGCAATGCAATTTTACTAAACCCTAATGTCTTAAATGCAAAGTGAAAGAAGGACAACAATGTCTCCTGCTGAAGACAGTCAGAAGGTCTCCCTAACTGCACAAATCCTTTGGCTGGGACATCCACCTCAAGCCCACTTTGTTGGTTTCTAGGTAGGGTTGTATTTCTGGACTTCCAACAGGAATTCCAAAAGGAATTTCACAAATACACAAAAAAAAAAAAACGCAGACCAGATTAGCACAGGAGGATAAGCACTGGGATAACATCTTTGAAATCAACACCTTCACTGTATTTACTTTGGAAGTAAATGCCAACAGAACTTTAAGAACCAAGTATCTGCATTCTGGGTGCAATTATGGGTCTCAGCAGCAGAAGTTCCAGATGAAATATTTATCTGGTGAGAGGGCATCAAGCACTGCTTGATATACACAAGGTAAGAGTCTACTGCAGACGTTTAGCATCTATAGTCTATAAAATCAACAATTTCTGGCCTCATATGGAACTGGAATAATACTTGCCCTAGGAAAAATTAACATTGGGATTTATACAAAAATTTATAGAATTTTCTTCCTGCTTGCTGATAATATTATCACAACAGGTTTCTCTCACCCATAATAATGGAAAAGCTGGTACCAGGCAGCACAAACCAGGTGCAGCAGCACAGCTCTGGCCACAGCCTGACCACATGTTCAGTTAGTGCTGAGCAGGCACCACAAATGGGCCAAAGTGGACCCAAAATGAGTCCTGGGGAGTCATCCAAACAGGCTTAAGCTGCCTATCTACAGCAGACTTCTGCTATGAAAACCCACTGCCCATCCTATTATTAGAAGCCTGCTGAGAGCTGTACCAATGTTTGGAAACTGGATAAGCAGTTTTACTGCCCTTTACTTCTTTTTATACATAATTGGGTCCTAAAGAGCTGTGGAAAAGATAGATGCTGGCAAACTTGCTGACCTTTGCTAAGGGGAAAACATTCACGAAGGAAGTTACCAGCTCATATCCTGCATCTGACAGAACGGGGCCTGCCACTTAAGGGTCCAAAAAAGATGCCTCACATGCACCTGCAACAGATGAAGTTATATTCAAACATAGGTTCAGATTTGCCTAACTAAATTTCTGCCATAAACTCTGGCACTCCTGCTTCCCTTTGTGAGCAGATCATTAGACAAAGAGTTTACTCAGGTGGTATTTGAGAAATATCACAACGTTTGGCTAAGGGATAAATCCCTTCAGAAAAGGCTTCCTTGCCCTCAGCTAACTGGAGAATTCACAGTTAAAATGTAAGCTAATATGTGGCAACAGAAGTGACAGCTGTGATGCACTGAACTGCTGAAGGGACTCTGGATAGGCTAGAAGCTCCTGGCCTTAGATGTACATACAGATATACACATGTTAGAGTGTTCAAATAAGAATTACACTGTGTTATTTGCAGCAGTATTTAAAATGCCTTACAGAGAACTTCATTTTCTGGTCGCACATTTCTCAGGTCCTTGCTCCCTCATTTCCTGCACTGTGGGCTTGTCAAGAGGCAAAGTACACTGTGCTCCTCATGCTTTCTTAGGGAGACACTCAAACCAGGGCAGAAATTGGGAACCACAGCTCTCCTTTTGTATCCAGCTTTCTCAGGCCAGCTCATCTTCAAAGCCTGTAATGGTGCCAGGTTCTCTGCGATTAAAACTGAAAGGAGATGTGCTATGGGACAATCTCCCTGGAAGAAATTTAAAATAAAGATTTGGTTTTCTACATTAAAAATTCATAATGAGAAAGGCTGGTCAGAGCAGATAACAGGCTCTGCAGCTACCAGTGACTGGCACGTCCAAGGCCATTCTAAAATTGTAAGCAGGCTGAAATATCTATTGGTGACATAACTGTCCACCTTAGCACAACAAAGAAATCACATTTTAACACAGTCATAATGTCCCTTCCTTGCTTCTTTTTCCTCATATACACTCAATTTCTCATGACTCTGTATTTGTCACAAATGAAGCACTTATTAGTTGAGATTTTTCTAACATCTGAGAGAATTTCTCTCACAGATGTATACAAAGATAGACACAAAATGCTACTTGCAAGTTTTTCCCCTTTTCACCCACAGATTACACATACCTTCAATGATGTAGAACTAAACACTGGCAAATGTAAATGCCAGAATGCTTGGTGAGCCTAAAAATGTCCTCTGCTTGTAAACAACAAGTGTTTTAGACAAATGGAGGCTCTCATTATAGTGGATGTTAGAGATCTTGTCTTTGCAACCTCTTTTTAAATGCAGCCATGAACGTGATATAGAGACTAACAGTTAAACCAGCCAAAGCTGTGCTACAAAGCTGTCAGAAAAGTGTGTCAGAATCCAAAGGTGAAATACCAGGGAAAGAACGTAACAGAAATCAGTGTGAAATGGTGATTTTCATACTTAACAGATCCCTGCATGCCTGTTAAACTGACCACACTTACACGTGACCTGCTCATCAAGAATGCCTTCATTTTGTTGGGATCCTATTAATGAGTGCCTCATTTAATGCACCCCAACCTGTGCATCCCAATTGCTGCACAGTGACTGACAGCTGCATTCACTGCTGATGTGCTCATCCCGTGCTTGAAACAAGAATTCAAAAGTGCAGTGCTTGAATGGCTGTCACTGCATATCAGAACGCACTGCCCAGCCTAACAGGCATTATACACACAAGCATGTGAAAGAAAATGTCTTATGACTTGAAAGCATCATTTTACTCATTTAACTGGACAGGAAACCTTAGTTCTGAGTCTAACATTTTCATAAATTCCCAGAAAAACTACCAATTTTTCTTTTTTTTAATAGAAGCAATGTGTAACGTGTTCATTTTTATGATGGTTCTGATATTCTGAGATCAGTTTGTTTCAAACTTGGCCATAATCTCTGGTAAGCACTCTTTCCTTGTCTGCACGAAAGCGTTGACAGAAATTCTCATTGTTAAAAGGATTTTATATATTTTCATTTTTTCCACTCAGTTTGCATGGAAGTTCTATAATTTGATGGGAAATTTCTAAAATAAGTCATTGCTGAAAATACGTCACTCGATTTTGTAATTTAAAATCAGCCTCAAAAAACTGAGATTAGCTCTAATGAAGGCAACGTGCTCCCCCAATTCAAACCCCAGGCGTTGGGTATTTATTTACAGTGAGGTTTTCTAGCAGATCCATACCATCTTCTGTCGTACACAGAATCATTTCCAGGCAGTTATTTTCCCTTCAGTTTTAATCCTACAATGAGACAGTTTTAGATGGAAATGGCAGGGAAGATTTTAGAGCTATGAAAACGCAGCTCTTCATAGTTATCTCCATGGAGTTTCACTTGACACAGCTTCTGGAACAACTCCCAGAGGTTGGCACTTCTCAGATCAACTTGTCTAACAAAACACTATGCAAAAGCTAGCTTGTCAATATTTTAAAACTTTTGCTTAGACATGGAGCAGCCATCTATGCACCACACCTGACACACATGACAAAAGCAAAGAAATAATGAGCACAGCCTTGCAAGTCAACTGCAGGTGCACCGCTTGGCTCCAGCAAGGCCACCATACATCTTCCGCTCAACAGACCTGTCTGAGTTCTGCCTTCTAAGCCAGCCTGCCCTTACAAGGGATTCCCACAATAAATTACCTATTTCCACACAGCAAAATGTTGCTGAATATATAAAGCATCTTGGTAAAGAGCTACAGTGAAAGTTTGGGGAAAAAAACTATAAGGTTGCCCTGCCTGCTTTGTGCTTTATGACAACAGAAAGGACTGAGGCAGCCACAACCAGCTATTCCATTTCGTTGTTTTTGTGGCCTTACGTCAGCTTCAGCACACATGCAACAACCATATCTGCCTCACAAGAAAGATCTCTGTATTATTATTTATTAATATAGAGCAGCGATTAAGAAACAGCAAAAACATGAATATCTGTCTTCACCAGTGTAGCCTGGAAATAGACAGGAAATGAAAAGCAACAAGTAAACAAACTCTGACTTTCATCACCTACATTCTTCTAAAGCATCCGATCCTTCAGGCACTGATTGTACTTTGATCAACGCAGAGAAGCGTACGTACAGACAGCTGAACATTCTGGGATTAGGGCTGGGTGGGTTAATTACAACACAGCACTTGCTGCAGAACAGTTTGCACACTGCATGGCTACATACCGATCATCGTCATCCGCATGAGCGTTGGCGCCAGAGGTGCTCTGCAGTGTGGGTAATCCCTCCGTCACCCCCTCATCCATTGAGCCTAGGCAAAGAAAAAAGGGCGACTTAATGCAAATATGTGTTCAAAAAGGGCTGAGGGGGGAGGTAAATACACATACAGCTTGCTTCGCCAAATCTCTGAGAGTGAGTGCTTCCTGGGTGGTGAGATACTAAAATTATCTTGGGAAAATCACTTAGAAAACTGAGAAGCAACGTGTTCCAACTTCAACTTCTCCTCCGCACAGATTATCTAGCAAATGGACAACTCAATAAAGGGCAAATACTTGGCACACCTAGAAAACGAAAAGAATCTATGTTAAATGCAGCCAGAGCTTATAAAACACGTCCAGTACTAACAGAGCTAAGCAGAAATGTTGCTTTCACCCATAGGGTAGATTTCAACTGCTCTCAAGAGTTCATGAGCAGTGGAGCTCAGTCCTGTTACTTTACAAGGCTTTTGCAACCCAAACCTTCTTGGGGCTACTGAAAGGAGGATGGGAGGAAACGTGCATCTCCAGCAGTTTCAAAATAACACTTGTACAATCAATTTCCTTCAATTTTCCTATGAGCTGACAAACAATATTTGGGAAATTCAGCAGTATGCCATCTATGCAGTTACAACAGTTAATTCCATTTTGATTTATCCTTCTTTCCCATGCTTAACTAAGTCGACTGAAGAATAATCCCAGCTCCTCATAGGTTTAATTTTATGCCTTCACCTCTCCAATGGAAACTGTGCTAATGAGTTATGAAAGTATCTTCTCAGGCATAGCTATTACTGTTGCTATAATGACTTATTTATCAAGGCCCCGCTTCACATCTTCTGTATTATAAAGTGCCTCCAAATACAACAAATTGCAAATGAGTAATTCTTGAAATTGCCCAAAGAGCAAAGAACAGCTTTCTGCAATATCAGAAAGGCAAGAATACTTTCACAAATGCATTATAAAGCACTGAGATAAATATATGCAATTATACAAAGAGAATTCGTTGAGAAAGGAGAAAGCTGTACTTTAACATATCTTGCTGCCTCCATTTACTGTTCTTTCTATTGCTGCATGAAGAAATACATCTTCAGGAGGTAAAAAGTGCTTTCTGAGCTACAAAGCACACCTTATCATATATCTGATACATGCAAAATGTGACAGCGCTGCTTCTCTTGTAGGCAAATGTGAATAAAAACTGTTCTCAGGACAGTTAATAATATTATGCAAAGGCTGCTAAATATTAATTCAACCATTCAAAGACAAAGTAGAGACTTGCACATTGAAGATTTAGGGCTGGTTAGCATCCCGTATCTCTACGTAGCCCTTTAAAGAAGAGCATGCTGTACTAATAACCCCAATAGCAGACATTTTAACCTTAAACATCATCATCACTAAGGCCTGAGATCCTCCACTCCATACTGTACAAACTGAGGTCAGCTACATGTACAGTGGTACAAACCCTAGGATGGGAAACAGAACATGCAAGATTTCCATGAAACAATTGTGGCTCCAAATCAGACACCTTTTAAGATGGATATGTAAAGCTGCTTGTCAACTGAAATCATTTCAGAGATGAGAAAAACAGCTGAAGCAATTCTCAGCAAGAGCAAGGTACAGCAAGGTGCCTGGCTGTGTTTCACAGGATTTTTTGTAGCCTAGAAATTCTACCTTGTTTATTCTTTCAAGCTCCTGGATAAGGTATTTCTAGTTAGTAAAATCCCCTCCTTTCACTCGATACACTATTTTTAACTTCACCTAATCATCATTTGTGCTTGTTCTATTTTGTCTGTCACAGTACAATTATGTTGATGCAATAATTTGCATCTCTGATCACTTGGGCCTGGTGAGGTCTATTCTGTGCTCCTCCTACAGTGAGTGAACAGCTGAGTCAAACAAAATGTGTTTGTGAACGAAGATCACTTCTCCTGGAAACTATCCACTGAGCAAACTTTCTTTTAGATTTTAATCTATGCGTTATTTTGTCAGGCTACATACAAAGAATTAGCAATTCTAAGCTTAAATCTGCTCCTCAGAAAAGGTTAACAGCACTCACTGCAGTTAATAAAACACTCTGATTTGGAAAAAGCATTACTGACCTCAAACGTCAACACAAGGGCTACATAAACTGATGAGCAGAATCAAGATGAAGCCCTGAAGGATGGCACAAAGGGAGGATATTTTCATTTCTTTTTAGTCAGTATTACCTGAGCTACTTTAACAACAGACATAGAATGCTCAGCTCCACTTCCTGCAGAGAACGCACCGCAGCGCTGCCCAAAGAAAAGAATTTATGCAGGCTACATTTATTTACTTTATTCTAGTTTATTTTAATTAACTGACATAGCCTTTCATGTAAACATTACTTGGATGAGGCAGACCAGCACATTCTGCACCCTTATGGTTTTCTAATAAAATAGGCTTTATTAAACATCAGTAAACAAACTCTACCAAACACAGGTCAAGCCACTTAACTGAAGGCAAAATAGCTGGCTTGGGCAGAATTTTGGCAATTAAACTGGTTATATTGCAAAATGCTTGCCTTCTGACCTACTAATAGCCATTCAATGCATGCTGTGCAAAGAGAAAAAAAGATTATTACAGTAACTCAAGACTAGCTTCAAATTGTCCTTCATGGAAAAAGGTTTCTCACAGCAATTGGCTGTATTTGAAGAAGCAATTTGAGAACAGAATCCCAGAGAAATGGAAAGATACTCAATATTATGACTGTGTGGTTTTGCCTTCGTCTGGGACATTAAGATGACAGTGTTTCACCACTTATTTTGCAAATCTTCTTACAAAGGCTCCCTGTCATGACTACACAAGATTTCACGTCTGATGCAAAGAACCATTCTGTCCCTCTGTGGCTATAAGCCATAAGCCTTTCAAACTTGGTGATACAATTTAACTGAGCTCATGCCTTGCGATACCACCGCAAACAAGATTTCTGTTCCTGCAGTCAAGCAACCAGAGGTAAAATGGGGTTATCAGTCTCTTCTGAATAATCAACAGGTCTACCACCAGGCTTACCTCAGCTGTGTTTCACAGTTATTTCCAGAGCTGTGAGTCCCATACTCCCACCGTGGTTTATATGTAACATTAAATAGATAAAAAATACAGTAAAACTTGAACTTTAGCAGACTTCCCCCCATAACCTCACGATTATCACTATTATACACGCACTATCTACCTGCACATATATCTAACCCCAGCAATGGTTATATATATCCTCATACCTATAGAGGACGACTGTGGGCTGATCAGGAGATCCTCCTGAACTTGCTCGCTTCCTGGGACTGTCTGCTGGTCGCTCA
Organism: Lagopus leucura; assembly: GCF_019238085.1. Classification (NCBI taxonomy): domain Eukaryota; kingdom Metazoa; phylum Chordata; class Aves; order Galliformes; family Phasianidae; genus Lagopus; species Lagopus leucura. Next base: position 1,616,074 of record NW_024962283.1, read on the forward strand.
GGGAGCTCTGGGATGCGCTTACAGGCTGTGACACTTCCTCATGAACCTCCTCATCACTTAACCTTTCCACTTTGACACGCACGTCTTCTTCGATCACGAGGGGTGAATTGGCTTTTGTGCTCTCACACGTCACGTAATCTGCAATTCTCCTGTTTGACTCCGAGGGCCCAGGCATGTCCAAAGTCCTAGAGTTCTCCACCTGCTTCACTTTCTCAGACTGAAGCCTTCGATCAATTCCAAAAGGAAAAGTCCACGGAAAAGCTAAGGAGGAATCTACGGGCTGATTTCTGGACTCTGGGTAAGAAGTCGAAGGATTCAGCACTTGGGGGGAACTTGTTTGTGTGTTGCACTTGACAGGGCTCTCAGGAGACATAACTATGTAGCTTTTGCGCTTTCTTCGCGACTCTCTGCAAACAGGAATGGCTCTTTCCACCACACTGCATTCAGACGAAACTGGAGAAAGGCTGCCATCTCGAGAAGTAAAATTGCAGTTTGCATTACTCTCCTGTCCTGCATCGAGCACTTTCTCTTGCTGGCTGTTGGGCGTATTCCATAAAATGCTCGACTTCATGAACTCTGAGCATGTGCTAGCAACGCTGAACATTTGCATATAGCTGGCTGCTGCCAGCACATCAATGATGTTTTCTGTGTTAATGGACAACGTTGCTGTGTAAGCGTACTCCAGAAGAGGAATAAAACCAGTCACTGTCACGTGGTGCAGGTCCAGGACACTCTTGCTCTCGTCTTCTGCTTGGCCAACGAGTTTGGAACGGAAGAAGTCACTGCAGGCTGCCAACACCACCTTGTGAGCCCTGAAGATTTTGTCCTGGACACGAATGGTGATGTCACAGAAATGTCCATCGTTGCGAAGCATGTTTAGCTTTCCAAGCATCTCCTGACTGTGAGCAGGGGAATTATGAGTGAATGTTTTAACACCCATTTTTACACCTTTCTGCCAGCGTTCTTTCCACATATGAGAGATCACGGGTAGCCTAAAACAAAGACAAGAGCTGTCACTTTCATTTCTGGAAGCAGAAGTTCATAAGACTGCACGCAGAAAATTCACCAGCATACTCTAGGATCGTTGTTTCTTTTAAGATCCAGACTGTATAGTGGATTAACTCCACAGAAATGCAATTACTTACTTGCAATTTTCAAAAACGCAGACACAATTATTTGCAGTCTATCACTAATATCATCTTCCACGTTTCTGCTACTGTCCAGTCCAAACAAACTCTGAGCACAGCTGAGAGAAACAGCAGTGCCCAGCACCAAGAAGAAAGCATCTTGGAAACCATCACCTGTGTTAAAAATCCCTATTTTTATTTTGTGGATTCAGGAAACCATTGCTCACAGCCCTTAAGCCTGGGAGAATTTGTCAAACCATTCTTTTAGGCAGAACAGACATTTTATTGGTCCACTTGCAAGTGTGAAGGAGCGGGCAAACATCCCAGTGAAGGCATTTAATAGCAAAAGAGTTTTAGAGAAACTACAGCATGAATTTTCAGAGGGCAGAGTTCAAGCTAGTAAACATAAAATAATTGTTGCCAATAGCTCTGCTTTACTGCTGTACGGCAGGTAGTGATTGCTTAATGCTGCTTTATGCATGTGAAAAATAAACAAGGAGAGCAACTTTCTTACCAAAAAAAAACCCAACAAACTGCCTTCTTAGGGACCAATTCTCTTCAATGTGTAGAAGCACATGCATGGGATTTGGGCAATGTCCTCAAGGACCAGAAGGGACCGTATGCCCCACTGTCTGGCAGGGTTTTAAGGCTGCATTGGTTTCCCAAACCACAGTGCCTCTTTGATGAAGCTGATCCACGACTTAGTTCCTCTGTGATACAGAAAAACACTGTGCCATGCTAGGTGCAGCATGCCTAGACATCTCCTGCCCCTGCATGGGAACAGCTGTGGCCACCAAAGCTGTCCCAGCTACCAGAGAATAGAACATACACAAAAAAACCAAGCCCGACCTTAACTAAGTTCATATGTTCACTCAAACTGTTTCTGAATTATTCCACTGTAAAGGAAAAACAAGCTGTAATGTTATACCTTCTTAAGGCCCCCAAGCTTCCATGCAGTCTTCTGTGTTCTATGTGACTCACACAATTAACATGATACAGAAACATCATCTGGTAAAGTTGGTGGTTGAACATCAGTAACATAATTGGATCTGATTATTTCCTGGAGTCAGTCAGCTTACTCACATCATCTTTTGCTTTTCCCTTACACGTATACAAAGCTGCATCACTTTTGCAAACTGCTCGTGTGAAGCTTTTTAGATACAAAGAGCACTGCAAATCGGGAGCAACTTACCACAAATCTCAGCGCGTGTTTAAATGGCAGCTGTCAGAGCCAACCCTGTTCTACAGGGCTTCTTGTTTCTTTTGATACTGCAAACCCTCTCACATAGAGCAAAAATAGCTGTTCTAGAGAATAGACCAGCACTTAATATATACAAAGCCTGAGTGAAACTATAGATGCCATTTGGATTTGAAATGAAATTTCACACTACTGCAAAAGAAGAAGTTAAGCACAAGCAAAACACTCCTCAGTCAAAGAAAACATATTGACCTCAAGAGGCATCTGAAGATCCAGACTGTTTGATCTCCAGCACGAACCAAATGAAAATCATATTTAATTGATCTCAGACCAAAACTCTGCAGTAAAATCTTGTAACAGCATATTCTAGAACGGCCTTAGGATACCATTCCTTCTGAATTCCTGAATAGCTACAGCAACACGTTGGCACCTCAGAATCCCAGAACCACCGTTCAGGAATTGGGTTTGAAAAGATGAACACGTGCACAAGGACAACCGATAGCAGATATGGCATTTGGAAATAGCACCAATACATAATGGTACAGCAGGAGAAAACCTTAAACAAGCGATTCTCTCACTTCTTAAATGCCTGGAAGACCAACCAGCATCTTCCTTCTCCATTCATCTGAATGAGTAATGCTCATCCCTCCCATCTGAGAGCTCTATTCTGCTCACCTCCTCCGGACTCCCCTCAAACCATTGCTCCTGCTTCCCCTTCCTGCCCGCCTCTCCCCTCTTCAGGCTTCCTTTCCCTTTCATCTTTTGCTTCCTTGACCTTGATCTGGTTACAGAATTTTAAACAAAATAGCGGAAGGCAGTGATGTGCAATAAATTCATCTGCATTTATTACAGGAGCAGGGTGCCTGCCGTGAACACGGGACAGTGCTCTGTTAAGTCACTTCTGTAGCTGACTTTGCCCCTCGCTCCTCTGACACGCCACCATTCAAACAAGTGGCTCCTACACAGGCTGCAGTGCTGCCAAAGGATGCTATATGTATATGCATGTTATTTTCAGAACAATCAGAAGAGGTGGGCTGGGAAGGGGAAACAACATCAGTTATTTGGAGCTAAGAAGCTAGTGAAAACGTCAAATATTTTTAGAAGGTAATTTAAACAAGATGAAAGTATTTTTCACATGAAAAGATGGGCATGCTAAAGCTCAGACAGGTCATAGAGGGGTTCAATTCTCCTTTTTAATCTTTTAGTTGCAGAGGGCACTTTTATAACTGCAGTAAATCATAGTCATGAGAGTATGTCAAGCGAGTAAAGGGCTGAGACAACAACTTCACCTCAAGTCTGACATCTGTGGATTGCCATTTCAAAGTGACACTTTTTTTTGGTCATACTATCAATTATTAGATACACCTGACAGCAGCAGTTAGATCCTGAGGTGTGGGGTGCTACATTCGGAAGCTATTAAGAACCATAAACCAACCAAACACACAGTGCACTGGGAACCTTCAGGGCTGGAGATTAAGGCACGTAAATAAAGTGATACATGGGTTGCAGTTGAAAAGTCACCATTTGTCCTTGAGTCATACACCACTGGCAATTCCACCACCAGGGATGGACTCCTGGTGTCAAAGAAACAGCAGCCTGCTTTTCCCTTGCAGCTGATGACAGCACAGCTCCTCCTCCCAGTCCCCATGCACACACATCCTGCCTTGCCCCACGCCACAGCACAGCATTTCAAAGGTCAAGACAGACACAAAGAAATTTAAAGATACGTTTCAGAAGTAAAATATTCTCAGTGGGACACTTCAGTGTGCATCTGAGTTGTTTTTAACTCTGCTCAGACTCTCACAGTTGGAAAGAATGGCTGTTCCAGGGAGCATGCTCACAGTGGGAATTCACAAGTCTTGCCCAAGCACCAACCCCAAGACAAGGTGAGAATTCAAACAAGAGTGTTTCAGGACTTCCAAAGAGAAGGGAATGTTAGCCACTATGAGGCACAAGCAGGTGAAGTTGAAGGCAAGTGCTGCAGTACCAAAGACTTTGTACAATTAGTTTGAATATTAATTCAGACTTGATTTGCTTTTAATCCTACAAGCATTCATGTAGACCCTGCCTCTAAGCTGCTCAAAGTAACTCAGCTCCTCTGTATTCAGTCATGGTCAGCTCACAATATGTTTTAGCACATTATCAATTCAAGCACTGTTTTGTGACAATGATTAAATGTGTGGCACGCTTCTGTGCTTAGGAACAGTAAATGTTTAAGTATACACTGTGCTGCATAAAGGGAAAAGAAACTCTAACAGACTTCAAAAATCTTAGGTGATCTGACTGCTTTCCACACAGCCAGAACATAGCTTCTTATTCACCTCCTGAGCAGTGCTACCACTCAAATCACTGTCTTTAAAACACTTACCAATAATGATCTTGTTCTTCCTTTGGAACAGTCAGTGTAGTGCACTCAAAGAGCTGTTATGTTCAATTTCTGACTTAGCTACATCACAACAGGCACGACATAAGTTTTAGTGCCCACCTTTAAACTTTATGTCCCAACATGCAGACTCTTACAGAACCACCACTTTCCTGGCTACTAAAACCAACAAACTTCAGAGATGTAGATGTCACTTCAGAGATGTAGATGTCACGTTTTTAGTACCAAAATAACCGTAGGAAATTCCTGCCCTGCTGCTCCCTGATCCCTCAGGCACATTCACTCACCTCTGATATCATGCTGTAAAATGGGATCACTACAGTCACCTTTTGGGAGATTTGCTCTTTGCACAGTGCTTCTTGGACACTGCTGCAGCACCACCTCCTGCAGAGCAGCAGCAGCCCAGGGGTCTTCTGTGGGGATAAATGGCTGGACGAAGAACAAAGCCCAACTACACCTTTAGCTAAAGAAACAGTCTGTTAACCCAACTTTCATAGCACACCTCTTCTCTACTTCTTCTATGTCCCAGAGATAGTATCTGTCTAAGATACAGAGGCAAAATAAACATTACCAGTCAACATCCCACCCTGCTACACAGGTACAGGCATCCCATTCACCTTCAGTGTCTAACTGGTTAGTACAATCATGGTCGTAATTGAAATTGAACAACTGCCCTAGTGTGTACTTAATTACAAGTTTGCTGTTCTTATTTGCGACTTGAAACACTCACGTATCTAAACACACATCTGTTTCTCCCAGCAATGCCAGCTGGCCTATTGCAAGGTACTATCCCCATTACAAATCCTGCCTTGCTTGCTGGCTGCAGATCACAAACTGTTCTCACTTCCAAAGAATCAAGAGTGCTTTCTAAACTTTCAAACAGTATTTTAGGTCAGTAAACCTAGCTTGAACTCAGCCTCATGCTGCCAAGTCTAACGGTACTTAGGAAAAAAAAAAAAGAAGACAAACACAAGGTTTCTCTGCTCAAAATTACGTCAATGTGCAGCGCTCACTTTGGTGTGCTGGAATCTGCGGAATGCAAACCTGTAACCTTTAGCTGCAGCAGGCACACGGACCAGGGAAATGAACCATCCCGAGAAGCATGCAGTGGGTCAGAACTCCAGTTTCCTCCAGGATACTTCAAATTGTATCTGCACAAAGGACCTGGTGTTAATTTAGTTACCTCACGAGCACCGGTGATGTTAAACATGACATAAATGCTGAGCTACAATCTATAAACAGAGACCAAAGGGATACTACACCCTGCAGCAAATATGCCAACATTCAGCACTGAAGCTGACCCGGTCCTTGGTTTCTTGGTGCTGGAAACAGATTTGTCCTTCCTCACTGCCCTAAGAAACCGAAATGCTCCTCTCTCCTTTTCCTTACAGCTTCACAGAACATTGCTATTTTCAAGCACTGTCCTTCCTAAGGAGGATGCCGGGGGGCTTTATGCTCAGACAGGGCTCTCCAGCTGCAGGTTTGATGCTCCTCCTGGAGCAGCACCGCACGCACATCCCTTCTGTGGAGGAAAGAACTGCTGACAGCACGATAAGAAACTGCAGAACTTCACCTGGGAGCTTTAATCAGAGAGGAATTTCACAGAGTAACCTGAAGCTTAGAAACACTACAATCCATCTATTTACTATTAGCAGAAATATTCCTTTTCACAGTAGAACGCAGATGAAAGCGCGTTTTGCTTTCCATTCATTCCCCAGCAGCGCTGCATCGATAAAACCATTTGCTGTGCAAGAAAGTGGTTTTGGCACACCACTTTGAACAGCTTCGTATACCAAAGCTTTTGAGGCCATTGACTCCATCTACCATTAGCGCTGCTTATAGAAAACATTTATTAGCCTGTTTATATTAACAGTAAAGTTTGTACATACATTCTCCACGCTGTTTTCCATAAGAAACCTTTCCCAACATACCACAGCAGCCTCCTAAGCTGCCACCTCCTCCTCTGAAAACATCCTGACAGATACTTTCCAAAAGCAGACCTTCCCAAATCTCAGCTCCACACCCCCAGAAGTTGGTATCGAGGGTGGCAGAAAGTATTCTGTAATCAGAATTCATAGAAGCGGCCTAAAATACTACAGCTGACAGTTGCGGTTAAAATGTGTAAGTCTGTAAATAGCCCACGTAATTTTCAGATGAAAGATCAACTCCATACACCCAGGCCCATTTAACAGCTGTGAAAACCACATTATGGCAACAAATGCCACAACCAACTCTAAATCCTGAACAAATTAGCAGGGATTCAGCTAAGTTCCCCACAAGTAGCAGTTGAGCTTTACAGAGCCCAAGTACAAAGGCTGAAAAGATGAGCACATCTGGAAATCCTGAGCTGTGCCACAACCCATAACTTTACCTGCTTGGTACCAAGGCAAACCACATGAATAAAGGATACAGAGAAGCAGGTGCAAAAGAGCACTTTATTCTTTCACTGGATGTTCTCTGACAGACTCAGAGCATCCATCAGCAAAGGACACGGAGAAAAAGCATCCAATAGCTTCTCTTCCAAAATAATTACTTAGGAAAGGGAAGCACCCACAAAAACATGCTTCATATTCCTAACACATCCCTTAAGTTTCCCCAAAATTAATAGAAAAGCCACAACTGTAGCATGCCCTGAGAACAGAGAAGAGGAGCAGGGGCATGGCAAAACCCTGATGGCAGTTACAGCAGTGACTAATATTTTTAATAGCAATGATAATGTAGATCTTTAATGTGGCTAGGAAAAGAGCAACTTAGATGACAGAAAAGTAGATTATCATGGCACAGATCTTGTAGGTGCGCGTTACTCCACAGAGCTGGTGAAAGCACCGAGGCCAGTGGTGGGATGCCAAAAACAGCAATTCATTCTACAAAATGATTTTATTGTAAATTGAGATGGTAGGTCAGCTGCAACAGAAGAGTTTTGAGAGAATGAAAGCATTTACGTATCCATTTTGATGGAAAGCTGATGTAATCTTTGCAGTAACAACAGATGCCATTCCCCTCCACTGTGACAGCAGAGCACAGATCATCCTAGACAGGTTTGCATGACTGGAACTTCAGCTCTGAGCTGGACTGAGCGTGTGCCAATATTCCTTCTCCTTAAGACGCCACAGCTCCAAGTCATTTATCATTTCTGCAGTTTATCACTCAAAACCCAGATACTGTTTTTGGCAACAGTGCTGTAATTGCTGTTGTTTTAATCCATACTCTAATCCACCCAATTAACTTTAAGGTCCATTCCCAAATTAGGAATGAGCAAAAATGCACCTGTTCACAATTTCAGCTTTATCTGCTGATGTATTCATCACGGTTTGAGGTTTGACCAGAAACCAATGCTCTGCTGAATGCACTGAACTCAAGCCCTCCATCTCCTGGAACACGAGTTTTACTTTGTGCTGAGTAAAGTCATAAGCAGCACGGATGAAGCTAATGGAAGAGTTCACATTTCTGTGCAAATCCCTAACATAATTACAATTCGCAGCTCTGTCCTCAGTTTTTGTCACGACGAGCCCAGGACCCGCTCAGCAAAATTGTTTGTCATCCTTATTCATCATCTGGTAGTGGGTTCCAAAGTTCTGGCTGAGCAAAGCACTCTTTCAAAGCTCCAGCAGCCCGTCCCTTAAGTGCTGCTGCTCTCCTGGCGCGCAGCGAGAGAAACATTTCCACTTCACATGGCTGCCTTGACTCAGAGCTGATCTGAACAGAAACAAAGAGGCCTGTGAGCTACATCAAGCCATCCTGTTAGGGACCCTGATGATAACAACATACTACTACTAAATCTCTGCTGTGAGGCAGGGTGGGGAAAGGTACTGATTTTTGCAATCCACTCTGCACGCTGTTGTTGGTGTTGTTTGGTAAAAGATGCACAGGCTGCTCTTCTATTCATTCCTCGGTTTTGAGATTTTATTTTAAACCATGGATGTTGAACAGCTACACAGCACAAAACCTGCTGTTACAGAGCGAGAATAAATCAGATATTTACTTATCTGCAAACACTTCAGCTATACTGGTTCTATAAGATAACACTCGAAACAGAAAGTCTACAGATGCCAGAGTGAGAAGATCAAAGTCTTCCTCATGTTACAAGACTGCCTGTGTGCAAAAGCAGCACCATTTGCTGGATACATGAAAAAAGCAATGTTTACTGTAATGAAAAACAAGGGAATGTGTCTACTGCTTTAATCCTAATTTAGGAATATTAAAAACAGCACAGAACATATCACAGAGCTGCTGTGCCCGTAACACGAGATCATGAAGGCAGGCCATAAAGCCATTAGTTAAATCATTATTTTTCAGGAGCTGCTGTTTGTATACAATGTGAAGCATTTTTTTTTTCTTTCCTCCAAATTGGTCATTTGCATGGAAGTCAATGCATCAAACACAGAAAATCCAGTATTCCTCTTCTGACAACATGGCAGAAGACATTAGATAAAAAGAGTTTGGGAGCTGGCTGATAGGAGGATACACTTCAGCCTGAGCAGCATCGCACAGAAGCCAGCACTTGGCAGAGAGGATGGAAATTCATCCAACAGAAGGGCCTCCATGCTTCCCAGAGATGACACTGAAGAAGATGAGGAACTTACCAATTTGGAGGACATATCTTCCTGTATAACCTTAGCACAATGTCTGTTTGAAAGCTCCAAGCATGCTCTGGAAGTCAGGAAAGGAGCTCTACCAAGCCCTGCATCTAGCAGAATTAAAGAAGTCATCTGCCTGAACACAACAGGCTACAGATGCCAAGGCCACATTCATTAAGTTTACCAGCAGACACACACTTGCAACAGACACTTGTGCAGCTCATCAATTCCACATGGAAGTGACACTTCTGGATTTACTTTTGTCCCTTACCATCTTATATGTGGCCTCCACGGCTTTCTTCTGAACCTATCTTAAGTTAGCAAGAGAATTCAGTCTCACTGAAGGTGTTTCTTCTCATTTCTGCTGCAGGAACCGTACTCTGCTGATGTCTCTGCAGCTGACAAACTTATGCCTGTCATGAGACAGGTTCACATCAGACAACCACTTTACAGATAAATGGGAAATTATTAACTGTGGAAGGTGTCACAGCATTGGAATTCAGGTCACACACAGTGAAACGTAACCTGCTGAACGGTTTTGGTCCCATTGGCTTTGAGCAATGGAAATTAACCTGCACTGCACTGCAAATGGCCCCGGCCAACAGCAGACCCCTCTGACTGATGGGAGAAGCTGAAAGTCGACAGCAGTTTGTGACCAAAAAAGGTTGGGGACTACTGACAGGCAACTGAGAGCTCTGTATGCGTGCGCAGGGCGCGCTAGATGACTACAGCCAGATTAAAGCATAGCTGCAAGTCCTAGCCTAGATAAAATTTGAAGATTAAAGCCCATGTTGTAGGTGTATAAAATGTTACCACTGCTTTCATTACAAGTCAACCTAAAAATGTTTCCATTAGACAGCGCTGCGATTACAAACTTGCAAACTGATACTTTAATCCTCAAGAAAAGGTGTTAGTGCAGTGGGAGAAGAGGCACAACTGCTCCAAGATTGTCTCATTGTGCTGCACGCACCTGCCAGAAATCTTGGCAATGTTAACACAGTGTTAATGTAATCCCTCAAATATTTAGTGCTGAAGCTCTGGTAATTTAAACATCCTAAGATGTTTCCGTCTCTCAAGGATCAGCAGTGATGTGTGATCAGGTGTTTGTATAAAGCTGCAGAAATCTGGCTGAATGAAAATAACCTGAAGGAAAGAAGAATGAGAAACCAGAGACAGCACCTGTGTGTACTGAGGCTAAGTGTGTCATACCAACCTGATAATGTGTGTTTCAGAAAAAGGGGAACACCACGTATGATGTGAACTGCATTAAAATGTTTGAATCATGTGATGAGCAGAGCTAAAAACGAGTGAAAACAAGGAGATGAACAGGCAAACTAAGTTACCTAAGGAGCCAGTTAAAAAAAGAATTAATCCATATACTTGGAATAGCAGGTCAAAGGATTTAACTGCAAAGTGTCACAAGGACTTGTCTTCAGCAATAATCTGAGTGTTTCTGAAGAGACACTCAAAAGGACACTGATGAAAAGCCTAAGATGTATCAGCACAAAGCATGAAAACGTATGACTGATAACTTGAGCTCTAGAACTAGAATGAAGTTCAGGGCCAATCCAGCAGTATGGAATTAAAACTTCATCATTAAACACATGGAACCTAGAAACAGATGAGCTATAATCTGGAAGCTAATTAGTTAACAGTGACTTTGGAAAAAGTTCTCCATAGTATTTAACTAAATTGAACAGCTAACTGAAAGGCCCTCAAATAATCAGACTTAATATCTTTTGTCAGGTGTTTGTCGGGATTTATTTGAACTCCCAAAAGGTTCTCAGGAGGTTTTCCGGTGTCTTTCCTCTCTGCTCACCTGCTCCTTGTCTGTAAGGAGAGCTGGGCGCAGGTCTTGACAGAGCACTTACCTCAACCAGGCAACATTTCAGACAGAACGTGCTCTAGGCAGAGCCAACAGGACATCCATTAAGTGCACTGATCAGCAAGACAGTTCTTAACCTCAGGATCTAATTAAAAGGGATTACGATAGTCAGGGCAGTACTGCAGTGCAGGCCACGCACAAGGTGTTGATCTGCTGACATTAAGTTCTCTTTTATGCAAGACTTAAAAGACACTCCTTAAAACATTCACAGATACATAAGGAAGATAGATGGCGCTTTCTTAAGCCACACTACCTTACAACATCACTGAAGCGTGCAGATCCCTGACGTGCAGCTGAACTCTGACAGACGGACCGGGTGAGAACGTACAGCAACTGCACACAGCCGAGCACCAAGGGCCAAGAGCTTCAGGAACACCATCAGTGCAACGTGCTGATGGCTGCTCCCAACTGCCACAAACACCACCCGCTTTCACAGCCTGCATCTTTGTATCTTTCCCTCTGGTCTTGTTTCCATGAGCAGCAACAGTTCTCCAAGTTTTGGTGTGATCATTTCAAGCCACTTCTTTCAGAGAACAGAATGTTACCATTCACTACTTCAAAGGACCCCTATTTAACTTGTTGCCTTTTTGAAGCTGCAGTGCAAAGTATAAACTTTATGTGCCCAATACAGCTTTCACATGGTTGAATAAGCAAACTAGACAAACGCCACTTTCCCCGGCTTCCAGCACTTTGAACTTTTGGTTGTAAGAATCTCACATTAGTGTTCCATATAACACATAAAAGTGAATTTTCAGACGGTGGTTAAAACCGAGGCTCATTAAACAATACGAGCAGTAACTGCTACGAGATCTTACAACATACGGAATTATATCTTCATAATAAAAATTAACGTGCAAATTTCACTAGATAGAATGTATTGTGATATTGCACAATAGATTCATTGTCCTGCAACCTTTTTTTTTTTTACCAGTTCTCTGTAAAAGCACACAGCCAAGCTGTTAGATGGCAAGTTAACAGTGGCTCGTCCTGACGGCATGTGCCACAGACCGCCAGCACATGAGCAGATCTGTTCTTGTTGCTGTTGCTTTTGTTTCAGTAAACGAACCAAAACCAAACCAAAGTGAACCAGCAGGGCCCTCACACAGCACACCCCACAGAACGTAAGGTGACACAGACTGCTCTGCTGTTACATCCATGAGGCACACATTCAGAGCCGACCACTCTTCATAATGCACAACAAGGTGTAACTGTAACACGATGTCTACACCTCCTGCACAGTTTCCCTCTGCTAGTTCAGAGGAAGTTCCCCAGTCTCTCAGCGTAGACAATCCATTGCATGACCTCTTCCCTGCGTGCACAATAAAGAGCAGAGCTTATGTTTCACAGCCTCAAAGAGCAGAACAGCCCAACACCACAACCCCCAGCTCACCCAGTGACCCCGCAGGGCTGGTGTGGAAGCCCAGGGCCAGACAGCACAGCAGGACCCAGACCCTGAGAAAGCACAGCAAGCACACCAATGCTCTTCTAACACCAACAAACCTCTTCTAACACCGGCACTGGGGCAGCTCAGGAAGGGGAATCACTGCCCAAGACCAGCACACAGTTTGGTTCCCCACAAGCACCACTGAATGGCAGTCAGGATGCTGGAGGCTGCCTGCCCCACGCACCAGGTCCCAATCCTACACACCTTTGCTGCCAACTTTTCAGGCCCTTTTGAGCACACTGGGCAGGAAGTCCTGGTTTGAACAATTCTTTCAACCTGCAGGGCTAATATGTGCAAACATAGAAAGACACGAGTTAAACATAACATTCTTTTTAAGTGCTGCAAACTGCCAAAAAATGTCCATAAAGCACTTTTATTTGTCACAAGGCAACAACGTTCTAGTTTAATACCAGAAAGCTGTTTTTTTTTTTTTCTTGTTCTGCCATGGCTACCTATAGCACTTCTGTCTGCTTTCAGAAGCCTTGCAAGAATTATCAACAAAGTTCTGAAAAATACACATCAAAGGCTGCTCAGCCCGGCCTCCCTCCCAAATCACTAACAAAAGCAAAAGTCTCCAAGCCCTTTCTGGGGGAACCACATGAAAGAAACAGGAAGAAATATGGCCTGTTTGGCGTGTCTGCGTGCCAAAATATCCTAATACAGCTGAAGGTTTTCTTGGTAACCCTGCTGCATTAGATCCATGAAAGAGTCAAAAGGGAAAATACAGATCTGTGCTTCCTCACGCACATGTATGCCTATTTACCAGACCCAGCCAAGTCTGCCTGCGTGTGCTCAAAGAGAGACGAGGGCACAGGAGGCCTGCTTCCAGACAGAAGGGAGTCAACTGCACACACCACTGACCGATGCCACACGTGGAAAATAAACCACTTCTTTGTTCCTCCCAGGACAGAACGAGCCCAACTGGGCACCCTGTGCCCCCAGCGCTGCCAACAGCAACACAGCTTTGGCAGTGGAAGAGTTCCTCCTCCCCACCCCTGCTGCCACCCCAAGCAGCGTCTCCTACTTTGCTGTACGCAAGGCTTTAATTTTTGTCACTTGGAAGTGACGAACCTCCTTTTACAGAAACAAAAGACTGTAACTGTATATCACAATCATTAGGTTTGTGACAGCCAAATTTGGCTAAGTGCTAGTTGTTACTATCTGCACAAAGCTTAGCTGTCAGCCGAGCTGTTGTTTCGAATATTCAGTTTCATTACAATAAATGACAGCTTTCCTTCTCTAGCTTTTATTTCAGATTAGCAAGGAAGCATTACACCTTAATGAAATGCACAGTAACTACAACAGATGAATTTATCTGAAGCACAGTGCAAGCCTCCAACCTCCTGGAAGCATTCTAGCCCCGTGAATGGCAGCAGTGCAAAGAGCTTGCACTGACAAGCAGCAGCATGGAAAGCCTGTGTGAGGAGCAAAAGGGAGACACTGAGGTGAGGTCACACACGACATCCAACCCCACCACACCATACAGCATCTCAAGGCGTTATGGATGCAGACAGCACGGAGCATGGCCAGCCTGTCAGGTGCCCAGACACAGAAACAAACAGCCACCTTCCCACCAAAGTGCCTGTAAAGAATCCTGAGCAAGTTTAAGCAAGGCAGGAATGCGATTGTGTCATCGGCCTTTTAGCACCATGCATACCCTTTATTTTCCTAATGACTCAATTATGCAGGTAAAATTAAATGCCTGAAAGGAGTTCTTCCTGGCCCCAAAAACTGAAAATCCTTGTGTTTATCCACAAGTCAGCTAATGCAGGAACTGCAACAACCACAAGCTTTCTCTCTTTCTTACCTTGTATGGCCAAACCTGGACTGGGAGGATCAAATGCGTGGCTCAGGCTGTGAATAAAGACAATGTGGTGGTTTGTTTCAACTGCAGCATTCTAGTAGCATTTCACAAACTTCCTGGAGTCATTCTTATCATGGGTATTTAAGCACTACAGGAAAAGAAAACTGCAGCAACTGTTAGACCTGGAGAGCTGCAGCACTCTGTAATCACCAGCTCCCAGCATGGGATTAACACACCTGAGCCCACCAAACATCTCCAGGGCTCCTGGGTCTCTGCTGTATTTTTGACCATAAAAATACTGCATACAGTAGAATGTTATCATAGATGAGTGAGAAGGTGTCCCTCTATTAGGAAACATGTCTTGCTGCTCTGGAAGAAAAGGCCTTTATTCCATCTTCTTGGTGGTCATCTTGTGGTCAAATCACCTCTAAAGAACACAGCAGACCTCAAAAAAAAAAAAAAAGGCACTGCAGAACAGTCTGCAGACAGAGGTACAAAAGACCAGGACGATCCAGCTTGGAAAGGAAAAGAAAACAAAACCCAAAGAAAACAGAACCCACATCTATACAATTGCAAATGAAAAAGCTACTGGGATAAAAAGATCCTTTATTCTTTCTCCTGCTACAAAAACTAGGAGGGGTTCAATGAAGTTACCATGCATTGGGGCTACAAAAAAAAAAAAAAAATCAACAGGAAATATTTTTGCCCAAGTTGTGGAATTCATTGCATAGCATAAGGTAGAAGCTAAAGGTATAAACTGCTCCAAAGGTTTAGGCAAAGCCACAGCTGACGAATGCACCAGGCATCATTACGCACACAGCCTGCACAGCTCCTCTGGCTCAGGCCATCCCTGGCTGCTGGCAGACACCCGGAGCCAGCAGTCCCTCATCTGCCTGCTCTGCTTCTTTCCCCTTATGATTTACTTCTGGCCACTGTCACACACCACATGCCAAGCTCCACACACACTCCGCAGCCCTTATTATCCCATCGTTCGCGTGTTCTGATAATTATTTCACACGAACAGGTTTATTTCCCCAGCTCCACACTGTCACATATTAAAAACACACTATCTGCAAATTACGTATAGTTTAAGTCATTTCCTTAAGTTGATTAAATAGGAGAGAATTAAATGAAATTCCCAGCCTTTACGGTTCACCCCTTCCATCCGTACATCCAAATGCCATTTTACCAGGCTGCAGTTCATCCCCTCCCACCACCATTTCATTTGTGCACCTTCCACAGACATTTGTTTTCATCCCCTGAAACCATTAGAAGAATCAATTTGAACTCCAAAGCAAGCTGAGAGTAATGGACTCCTGTGTTTACGTAGCAGTAAGTACACAACTATTTAATTGGATCTATTTGCTAAAAACTGCATCTTCCAAAGCAACAGCAGCATCCACCACGGCAACAAGGAGCTGCCATACATTTCTTATGTAAACCAACATTCCCAGTATTTGTTCTCCTCCTCAGAACTGCCAAAATAGCAATCATTGACTACTGAAACAGTGCCACAGAAGGCACGTCTCCCATCTAGTTTTACTCCTGAAATCGAACACTTACTCAAAGGAAGTAATTAAGTTGCTGCCCCTTTTCAGCAAGACAATTCCAAGACTGATGTCATAATTCAAGCGACAGGCTGTGAACAGCTCTGCAACCATAGCATTTAATTTAGAAGTCAGCACTTGACACATTGAAGTATTTGGAATTCCTGAAGTCTGGCTGTCTGCACAGTTGCATAATTTGAACAGGAATAACCTACTTACAACCAGGCAAGATAGAAGTATGTCAACAGACAATCCCTTCTACGTCAAGGGACATCTCCTTCCTCTCACATACCAGCAGCAAGAGCATCACTCACCGATCTGTCACGGTTTGGTTTTCTTCCCCTTTAAGTTAGTGAACTACAATGCCTTTGAGAGCTGTTACATTCATCATCACATCTTCCTGTAGAAATATACTCAAATGTTCTCAAAGACCATCAAGAAATAAGTTTCCACGTGCAACAGACTCCACCAGTGAAACGCTAGATGTGCAGAAACCAACACCAGTGCCAAGGACCCAAGGCCTCCTCGCTGCCAGAGCCACGTGAGATCACACAAGCACCATCCATCTTACAGCAGGCATCACACAGCCATTCAGGAGAAGGACACAAACATAAAAAGCCTCCAGAAATAACGTCTGGACACTTGTTCAGCTTCACACACACAAGGGAAGCTGTATTTTCTTTCGCCCCTCCTAGCAAACAACCGACCAGACGCTCAGCACAGCAGACATTTGCTACAGACACCACAGAAAGAAATCACCCTTTTAAAAGTTGCCAGTTTATGATTAACCTCCTGTTACAAAAAACATGGCAAGGGTTCAATTTCACTTGCTAACTACTTCTCTTACGTGCTACAGAAGAAATACACGCAGACACTCCTCCCCCTAAACTTGACACTCACAAAAAGAGGAATTCTCTCACCCTGTTAAAAAAACAAGAACAAAAAAAAAGAGCCAACAGTGCAAAACCTTCTGCGTGGGAAAGCAAACGTGATCCCTCCTCCTCACAGGTGAGCATCCACACAACCAGCATCCACCTGGGGAGACAAAAAGCAAGGGCTGGAAATTCCCTTCCCCTGGAAAAGGATGGCTTTGAGTGTTCACACCAATTAGAGTTTCAGATTAAAACCAGCTGTTTAAACAGAAGAAGTCCCCAGGGAGACACACTTACAGTATTATTACTAGTTTCTGGTATAAACAGCTTTACATCAATAGAAGTATTTATATTGGTAGAGCTATATGCAAGCTAGCAGGTTAACACTTGTTCAGCTCTATCTTAAATAGATTCACTCAGACTCAGGCAACCTCTCCAGGCACATCATGCCTTGGATCTGCGTTACACATGGATATCAAGATGCAACAGGAGAGCTCAATGGCAGAAGAGCAGCACATGGAAATGCCCCACAAGACTCCTGGACACCAGCCTGTGCCAGATAGCCATTCCCACCCAGTATCACCTTGCAGGGTTCCCAGAGCAGTCCCATGTCACTCCGTGTACAACAGCTTGCTGCTAGAAACCAGAGGTCAGCTCAGCAGGTGGGCTGGGTGACTGCCACCTGAAGAGAAGCCAGGAGAAAAGAACGGAGAGAACACAGGGGGCAAACATGCAAGTGGGAGAGCTGAGAAATTTCCCTCATGATAATATGGCAAACCTAGGACTTTGTGTGAGGAAAAGAGCGAATGCTAGAGGCTTCTGGAAACATGTGAGAAAGGCTGAATGGGAACAAGAGGCAGACAAAAGTCAGGAGACTTCCAAATTACATGTATGACTAGAGAAAAGAAATGCAGTACATTTTAGACCAGTGATGTCCGACTTGAGATCCGCAGATGCTTAGGGAATGCACACAGTATTCCTACGTAGAAAAGCAACCGAAGTACAGCCACAAATCGCAGGGCACAGCTGGTTGACCCTTCTGGCACACACAGCAAGGAGTACCACACATGGAAGCAGGCACCCAGCAGTGCCACGAGGAGTCTATGGGAACAGATAGATGACAATGAAGGACAAACAACAGAAGCCTCCTCCTTGGGAATGTGCAGGAGAAGCCTGCATCCCAAAGGCTGGGGGCAAAACATCAAGGTGTGTCAGCTCTTGGTCAATGGGATAACCATTACAGAAAGCATAGCAGGCTGTCCTCAGCAGCAGGTAACCCCACAGCGCAGGGAGATGGAGGAGCTGCCAGCAGGTCTGCAGGAAGATGTGTGGTCCTCTACTGGGGTGGAAGAACTCACAGAATGGGCAGGGTTGGAAAGGACCTCAAGGATCATGAAGTTCCAACCCTTCTGTCACAGGCAGGGCCACCAACCTCCACATTTGATACCAGCCCAGGCTGCCCAGGGCCCCATCCAACCTGGCCTTGAACACCTCCAGGGATGGACGGGGCATCCACAGCCTCTCTGGCAGCTGTTCCAGCACCTCACCGCTCTCAGTAACTCAGAGATTTTTGAGGACATTACAAAGCCCCCCGGGACGGCTGTGCTCCACTTGCTGCACCGTCCCAACACACCCATGCAGGAAAAGCAGCACGGGAGGCTCCAGAAGCCAGCAAGACCCCCAGTTTGAGCGTTCCTACAGAAGAAACGACAGGCTCCGAGCAACCAAAAGCACCACCTCCCCCCTCCGCATCCCCATGTGCCAATGTTTACGTCGATACGTGCGGCGGATCGGGACGCGCATCGCGCACAGCTGAGCCCCGCACCCCCCGCGGGTCGCGGCCCCCGGCAGATGGGCGGCGGCGGGGGAGAGGGAGGCGGCGGCGGAAGGGGGGCACAACAAAAGGCCGCGGGCTGCACAGGGACGGCCCTAGGGCCCCGGCGGCAGAACAGAAGGGGTCGGGACAGGAGGGCGCCCGGCGCCGCCCCCACCCCCCAAACACGGACACACAGACACAGACACGCGCTCTCCCCTCAGGGCCGCCCCGAGCCCAGCCGTTCCACCCTTACCTGCGGTCGCTGGGCCCGGCGGGCGCTGGAGGCCGAGCCCCCTATCTCGGCGCTGGCCGGGCCATGGCGGAGGGAGGCGGAGGAGGAGCAGAGGCCGCCGCCGCCACCGCCGCCGCCGCCGCCTCCCCCTCAGGCGCGGTGCTGGCGGGGCGCTGAGGCGGGGTGGGGGGGAGGGGGGCAGCAGCCCCGCGTGCGCGGCCGTTGGCGGCGGGGCGGCGCGCTGCAGCTCGGCGGGAAGGGGAAGGGGAGGGGCGGGGGCCGCGGGAGGGATCCGACGGTCCGAGCTCCCGCGCGCCGCGCCGCCCGGCCGGGCACTTTGTTTGTGTCCCACAGTGCAGCGCGGCGCGGGGGGGGCGGGGCCGGGGGGAGGGGCGGGGCCGATGGGATCGCGCGTGCGCAGTGAGCGCGGTTGCGGGGGGTCGCGAACGTGCGGGGAGCGCGGCGGGCGTCCGGCCGTGTGCGCGGGGGCGCCGCGGTTGTGCATCAGCGGGCACGTGGGGCGCCGCGGTGTATGTGTGCATGCACGGATCGGGAGCGTGAACCCTCAGGCAGCGAGCAGTCAGGCGGTGCACGCGTGCATTCATCGGGAGCGTGCAAACAGAGCACCTCAGTGCATGCATGAGGGGACCAAAAATGCGTGCATGCATGCACGAACCAGGATTGTGCATACACGCACATCCAGGCACCGTGCGTGCACATTGCTGCATGAGTGCATGCAAACCATGCACGGTGCACAGCATGCCATCGTCCCAGTGGGTGTGCTGCACACAAATTGTAGCACAGAATTTATTTGAAAAGCGCCTCCTGAAAAGTAGCACAGTGCTCCTAGCTCCCAACCTCCTCAATAGAACCCCTGGGGCCGTTTTTGACTGTTTCTTGCAAAACCAGAGGAAGAACGGAACCCCAGTGGGCTGCAAGATTGCACTCGCTGCTGCTTAAATTTCTCCTTTTGCTTCCACTGGCTTTGCATTCACACGGAGCTGCATGGTAAGCCTGGTGCATTGCTCTATGCCGATTGCTTTGGTGAAAAACGAGTGAAATAGCATCAACTGAAGCAAATTGTGTGCGTGTGAGTGCGTGTGCAAAGGTTACTCTCGCTTTTTTCAGCTGACAAATAAGAGGTTATTTGCAAGGCGAGGAAGAATGCTCACCCTCCAAATTCTGCTCCAAAAATCACACAGCCGGGGGTGTATCATGTTTGCAAATGGAGCGATGGAAAACGTTACAGCCTTAAAGCACTCTACAAGAGCAGCTCCTGAAGAGCTCAGCCATCCGGCACGGCTTCCTCTGGGGCAGCGCTGCTCTTCCTGCTGATGAAGCCTTTAGGATTGGGAACATCTGACTTTAGGAGCATGCAAGTCCAGCTCAGAGCGCACGCACAGGAACCGTCCCACCAGGAAGCCACTAGCATGCTGATTGCTACCACTGCAAAATAAAAAAAATAAAAAAATAATAAAAAAAAAGTGCTGCTGGTGCAGCTTTGCTCGCTGCTTCCGCCTGTTTTGCCGCAGGAGGTCCCAGAGCACAGTGCTGGGGGCCCTGGGCAGGATGCAGCAGTGCCCATGGGTGTGACACATCCCAGGGTGCTGTATTGCTGCCCACGCTTTAGCACCTTAAAAAGAAATTCACCCCTTGTTGAGCTGCTGGGAAGGGAACTAGAGAATAGCCTGAGAAAAATATTAATAAAAGCCGAGAGGCGATAGGCAGGAAACCCTTTATTGAAAAGGTAAAGGCAGAGTCACAACCAGAGTTGCCCTGAAACTCAAACACAAAGATAAAATCAGAAAATGGTACTTTTTTCCCCTTGCAACGGAAGTCCCGAGCTTGGTTCTGCTGGATCCGTTCTGCAGCTGATGGGATCTGTGCATCCCAAGGGTGACAGCGGGCGCTGCCGGGCCATGCGAGGAGCGATGCTTTGGAGGAGGGATGTGGAAGCAGCATGGTCAAACACAGACAGTCTGTTTTTTTTTTCTTAGGGTACAGACAGCTACTGTACAAAACAAACCAGAAATCTGTAATAAATACACAAGAGGCTCAGTACATTGCTACAATCCTTCACTGAAGGGAAACATATATATACACATATATATCCTAATATATAACCTCTTTGATAGATCAGCATAAAGGCTACGTGTTGCTATGGGAAGGCAGGAGCAGACCCCGTGTCCCCAAGCAGGACCCACCAGCCCCCAGTAAAGCCCCAGAAGGCCCAAACTGAGCAGTATTTCTGCAAGGAGCCACCAGCCTGCCTTGGCCATGGGTGGGCGCCTGCAGCTGTGCTGCAGCATTCCTCCTTTGGCATCCCAGGGGCAAAACAAAGGGCACAGCGTGGGGTCTGATGCAGCAGGGAGCTTTCTGCATAGGGGAAGCGCTGCAGAGCAAATGTGAAAAGCTGGAAAGGCCTTTACAGGCTGCAGAGCTCCTATACATGCAGACATTTTCCTTGGCACTGTCTCAGGCTGAAATATCTGCCCCATCCTAAATGGATGCTGCTTACACCGCTGGAGAGGAAACACATGCTTGCCTTTGAGTTAAAACCCTCTCAGCTGCAAAGCGGAAAAGAAAACAACCCAGCGAGGCTACATGACTTTAGCATCCAGCTATTTGTTAGAGCGAGAGGCCTTAAATTCCTGGAGATTAATTAGCAGACAGAGAACATTGCCCGAAGGTAGGTCTGAACTGCAGCCCAAGCAGCCCTGGATCCAGACTGCGCAGCTGGCTTTTGTTTTTGGCTTTTCTCAAAAAGAGCCCAGCCAAAACGTTCAGCCTCTGCACTCCTTGGTTCTGCAGCCCTTGGTGTCACTCACAGAGGGGTTCGTGTCCCTCCTTGGGGATGGATTTTACATCACAGCTTTGGCCAGGGCTCTCCTTCTGGCCCCATCTCAGACCTGCACGGTGGGCACTGTAGTGGGGAAGAGCTCACGTGAATTTTGAAGTGACCTCCCTTGCTCCAAGCACACAGTCTGCATCCCCTCTCCTGAATCTACATCTCATTCCAAAATTCTGCGTCTCCTCCAAAAATCTGCATCCTTCTCCAGAATCTCAATCCATCTCCAAAATGTGCATCCTTTCCAAAATCTGCATCCCTCTCATCCTTGCAGCTGCCCAGATTCACATCTCCATGCAGTGAATGACAGCAGAGCCTCCTTGCAGACAAGGCAACCTCTCTGCTTGAAAAGCCTCCATCGTGCTGTAACAATGGAGACAAAAGCGATTCCCCCCAAGGCACGGTTTGCAATATGGACCTGCTGTTCGGTCACCTCCATGCTGGCAAAACAATTGCATCATGCTCAGCCCTTCTTGCAAAAGCTCCCTCCCATGTGCAGGGCAGGATCGAGCAGCTCCTGCACCAAGAGCAGCTCCATGAGGCAGCTTCATTTTGCAAATGGGGAAAGTCAAATGTAGCAAAAACCCCCTAATATCCACCCAGCATGCGATGTCAGTGACAAAACATTTGCAAATTCCAGCCCTGCTCCCAAGGCTCTGGCTGCTGCCAGCACACATCCAGCGAGAGGCGATTGCTTCAAAAGGGGAGAGGTCAGTGAGTGAGCAGCATCTGCAGCACAGCCAGAGCGTCTGGGCTGGGAGAGGAGCTGCAGCCCTGTGGGACTCCCTGTTGGAGCTTCCAGGCCCAGATGGAGCCAAATGCTAGGGCTGAGCATCCTCGGGTGTCCTGGGCTTGAGGGATTGGGGCTGAGCAGTGGTACCGGTTGGGTCTCATCTCCAAAATGAAAAGCACAGCTGGTAAAGTGAACGTGTGGCAGGCAGAGCCAAGAGGATGGAAGAGGGGATGTGGGCGCAGCCAAATGTTTGCTCTGCAGGGGAACAGGGACAGCAACAGGCATTTCGCAGCCAGAGCGCTGCAGAGCTTTAATTAATCCTTGGGGCAACCCTGCAAGTGGGAACAGGGATGGGATCGTTTTATACTGGGGAAATGGAGGTGAGGAGATACGTGTTCCTGGTGGGGCTGCAGCTCAGGGAGGAACAGCGGCTGTGGGGGATGTTTGGAGGCAGAGCTCTGGCACCTCCTGGGTTATAAATCCAGCAGAAGCCGCCATGACCGCCTATAGCCCAGCCCTCGGCTGATTCCCTTCCAGCCACACGAGCCACTTATCTCCAGCTGAAAAACCACAGCCGATAAAATGCTCAACACACCCACACTGCTGCATGGCAGGGACAGCGACCTCAGCTGCACAACAACGCTTTTGCAAAGAAGCCCCAGTTTCACCACGTCCCACACCACCACCACCCACCCCATCTCTCCTGAACCCGCAGCCCCAACCAGCCAAAAAGGACAGGGCACAAATAAGTGATTCCTCCCTATTACGCTGCCCTTATTCCCCCTTCTGAGGTAGACGAACCGCCGGGCTACCAGCAGCTCTCGTCCTCAAGCAAGCCTGCGGCACAGTGGCACTCGGTGGCCTGTGTCCCCAGCCCTGTGCCCCGCTGTCCCCACTCAGCACTGCCGCAGCAGGCAGGTGGCAGTGGCTGGCGGTGGCCCTGGGGAGCTGCATTTCTCCGGGGCGATGACAGTGCCGGTGTAGTGGATGCAGGAAGCATTGCGTGTCCGCACGCCCTCGCCACATGTCTGGGAGCACGGCGACCAAGGGCCCATGCGCCACAGAGGGCATGGGATGTCACCACAGGGTTTGATGTCCTCAGGCTTGAGGGCTCGGTCGCAGGTGGCTGAAGGTTGGCCTTCGACATCCCGGCACTCCACTGTCCGTCTCTGCCAGCCAGAGCCACAGGTCTTGGAGCACTCGGACCAGTCGCCCAGCACCCACTGCGAGGTGAGCATCGGACGGATGACGTTGGCCGACTTCTTCTCTTTGTCCTTCTGCTTGCTGAAGGGGACGTCTTTAGGGATGAAGAAGGTGTACTTGACTTTGGGTGGGAAGACCTCGCTGGCAATGGTCAGCAGTTGGACGGTCAGGGGCTCCGGGAGCTGCCGGAAGCTCTGCAGCCTCTCCAGAGTCGTCATGGAGCCGCTGTACTTGAGGATGGTGCCCTTAATGAGGATGTCCTGCTCCATGGCAGAGATGGCAAAGTCACCGTTCAGCAGGTACCTGCCCTCCAGGGTCCTCAGGGCCAGGTAGTTCCCGTCGTGGCGCACCCCGCGGTGGCTGCGCTGCTTGATGTCAATGTTGGTTGCCCCAGCTGGGATGGTGACGATGTCATTGTAGCCATACCTGCATGGGGTGAGGGGACATGGTTATTTTCCTGGCCTTTCCAAGAGGGATTGTGGCTCTGAAGCCATCTCTCAGTACCCAAGAGCACTGCAGAACTGGAAACACTGCAGTTGTGCCAGATGTGCGCTAGGCTGGAAAGATTTACTAAATTAAACACAAAAATGAGCAATGCAATCAAACAAATCAGCACAGTTATCAGCCTTGGTAGGAAACTATGTTTCCCCTGCTCCCCTTTGTTTGACACGGCTGCAGCATTTGGCATGAAAAGCCAAGGTGCCCCCATGGCTTTGTCAGTGCTGATGGCACAGGGGGACAGGCGAGCTGGGTGCTGCTGGCATCGCATGCGTTGGCCAGATGTCCCTGCTCACATCCAGTCAGGAGCCAAACAGTTAACAGCACAGCCACCTCCGATCTTGTTGGTGCCAACTGGAAAGCCTTTCCTAGAAAACAGCAAGAACTAGGGCAGCAAAAATACTGCTCACCGCAGGCGGGCATCGCTGCACCAGGCACCCCAGGCTCCTCTCGGAAGGGTTGGCAGCCCCATCCCGATGCCAAGAGCTCCATTTGAGGACACTGTGCTGGAAGAGTTTTTTCTGCAGAGCATGACCCTTGGGAACACTTTGCTTTTCTCTTGGCTCAGGGCTGCGTCCCTGCGTGCCCCCAGTGCTGCAATGCTGCCTGGTGACAGTGACAAAATGCCACCCTGGCACCCCATCCCCCCACATGAATCACGCCGTGGAGCTGGCAGGGGGCTCTCACACATTCCCCAGGTTGACGCTGCGGTCAGGAATTATGGTCAGAGTATTTTGGAACAAAGCCTCAGGGTCAAAGCCTGCTCTCAGTCGCCCTGGCCTCCATAACCCCGATCTTAATGGGATCTCTTCTTGGCTGTAGCTACCACGCTAATCTCTCTTTAGTCAACCACAAACAATTCATAGGAGAATGGAAGCTCCATTCATCTGGCTCCCTGGAAGGAAACCATTTAGGAAATCTAATTTGACTGAGTGAGTCACCTCGCCGCATGGAATTGGATGTGCTGGGCTTTGTTACTATCTGTTCAGCAAAAGCCTCTGCGGGACGCATTAACTCCAGCTCTGTGACAAAGCAGCAAAGATTTTGGGCAGCAGAAAGGGCTGCCCACATCCTGGGACCTTATGGAGCAGAGGATTTTTGATATTCCTGGTAAAGGGGAATGAGAGGGGGATGGTTTCCTGAGCATCATGCTGGTTTGCAGCAGAGAGAAGCAGGAACGAGTTTTGCTGCACGAGAGCAAAACGCACCACGTCAAACACGCAGCTCACCCTTGTGCATCACAACACCTTTCAGAGCTGCATGCTGAGCAGCACCGTGCAGACACAGCAGAGCAGAGCAGTGTGGACACGTGGGGTCGGTGCAGGGGAGCCCAGCTGTGGAAACGCTGCCTCTGCTCTTTGCTAAGCCCTGACTCGATCTCGTTTCCTTTGCGGCGAGCGTAGGAAGCGCTTACGCAGACATTGGGCTTTGTGAACATCTGCCCAGCACCCCTGGGCTGCCCGCCGGCACGGAGCAAGCAAAGCTCCCCGGCCAGATGTTGCCGGGTCAGGAGCTCTGCAGAGCCAAAGCAGCTTTTCCAATCACAGCCACAAGAGGAACAAATGTCTCTGTGCTCCTTTCCTACAGCCTGATGCTGCTTTTCCCCCCTGCCCATCTCCAGGGACTGCTCTCCCCTGTGCCTTACTTGGATCTGTTGAGTGAGCCGGATATTTTCCTGCAGGTTGAGCCGTTGCCGCCGCACACCCCACACTTGTCCAGTTTCTTGGAGGACCCAACAACGTGATCACAGCCGGCCTTGATGCACTGCCCATGCACACAGATGGACAGGGTCTCCGGACCACACAGCGTCCCATCTATCACCTGGGGAGAGCGAACAAGGAGCGTGGAATTTGCAGGAATTTGCTCTGAAATGGGTATAAAGATGGACATTGGGAACTGACGTCATGAGATATCTTACTTTGGGCTCGAAGACTTTAAACTCGCTCCTTCCCCTGGCTCGGCAGAAGAGCTTGCAGCGGTCCCGGGGGGACACCCCTGCATACTTGGGGACCCACTCCAGCCGGTTCCCCTCCAGATCCGTGAAGTTGTAGCTGTTGTATTTCTCACACTGCTGCTCCCGAAAGCTCTTGCCTAAAAGGAAAGGCAAAACAATGACCCAAAAGCCCTGTGCTGTGAGCAAGGAGCTCTCATCCTCCTCAGCAGAGATGTGGGAGAGATGTGAGAACGGTGGAAGCACACAGAAAGGAAGATGCTGCTTGTATCCAACGGACTGCAGGGCAATCACGGGGTGCAGGAAAAAAGCACGGGGAGCGGGTGAACGTGCCTTTGGGAACAGCAGGGAGCTTACCATCCTGCGGGCACTCGTCGGTGTGGCACGACTGGTAACGGGTGCGCTGGCCCTCGCAGTAGCGGCCACCGTGCTGTGGCCGGGGATGATCGCAGTGGCGGTGGGAGAACTGCACGCCACCACCGCACGTCCGTGAGCACGAACCCCATGGGCTCCATGCACCCCAGCCGCCATCAACCGCCGGCTGCAAGAGGCCACGAGAAGCTGCCAGGGTGGAAAAAGTGCAACCATCTCCCCCCCCACCCCCCCTCCGCCCCCAGATCCTCTCCCCGTGCCGCGGACCGGGGCCCTGATCCAGCAAAGCACTTAAGCGCGTGCTTTGCGTGAAGCTATTGCTGGTGTGCATGGGTTCGTGTGCTGGAAGCCTGCAGTTTGCTGACTGGCTCAGGCATCGCTGCTAATTCCTCCGGTAAAGCAATGCAAATAAATCAGCTTAAGCAGAGTTAATTGCAGAACTGCTTGCTGTGGTTAGGACTGGCCTGGTCCTATGATCCTCTATGAGCTCTCTCCTGGTTTTGGCTGGGAGGGAGTTAATTTTCTTCGCAGTGATTGGTATGATGCTGTGTTTTGGATTTAGCAGAAAAACAATGTGGATGTGCTGCACAGAGCCAAGGACCTTTCACTCCTTGTGCTGCCCTGCCAGCGAAGGGGCCGTGGGGAGATGAGGAGCTGGGAGGGACAGAACTGAGACAGCTGACCCAAACCAGCCAAAGGAACGTCCCATACCATGCTGAGCAATAAAACTAGGGGGAGCTGGCTTGGGGGGTCACCGGTGCTTGGGGATCGGTCAGCAGGTGGTAAATATATATACATATAAAAATACACAAATATAGAGAGGTGCAACCCCATTCCTCCAGGCCCTGTCCTGCAGTACCTGGGGCTGCAGCGCATCCTGTGGCAGGCAGGCTCCATCCCAGCACAGCCCACCGCCTGTGCAGGGGGTGCCATCAGCCCATGGCAGGCTGCCGTTCTTGGTGTGGCACAGCGGCTCCCCACTGCTGGTCCTACACCACAGCTGGGCACAGATGTCCTCCTCTGTGGTGTTGGGGCAGTGCTGGAAGTCTTTGCCAAAGATCTGCTGGCACTGCTGGTCCAGGCTGTACAGCGCTCCTCGGCCAGGCAGCTCCGAGGGCAGAGAGAGGGCTTGGGCTGGGGCGTCAAGCAAGCAGTCACCTGCAAGCAGCAAGGAGGGGCATGGATCAGGATGGAGGTGCACTGGGGTTTGGTCCCATGGGTAACACCAAGAAGAGGACACTGAAATGGGATGAATGCCCCATCCCTGGAGATTTCCAAGGTCAGGTTGGACCAGGCATTGAGCACCTGATCGAGCTGTAGGTATCTGGGAAGTTGGGCCAGGTTCCTTCAAACTCAAACAATTCTAAGATGATAAGGGGACAGAGCTCAGCCAGTGTTCTGACTGAGCCCTCTTCACCCTCTAGAGTTTGTAATGAGCCCAAGCAATCAAGAAAAATGCTTTAAATTCTGCTGAGCTGAGCCTTACCGTGCCCTCCATCCAGGAACTCAGTGAGGTACATGGCACTGCATGGGGACCAGGGCTGGCTCTTGTTCAGGTGGACAAAAAGCGGGGCCATCATATGGTGCTTGCCCAGAGGCCCAAAGAGCCGCTCACAGGTCTTGGAGTCGTCGTGGGGCATGCTGAGCACGTGGCCTGCAGAGCAGAGGGCATCTCCAATGAGTTATCAGCCTTTTTCTGTTGCTGCAAATGCTTTTTGCTTCCAGAACAGAAGCAATCATAGAATCATAAAGGTTGGAATAGACCACTGAGATCAAAAAAAAGCACAAAAGCTCCACAAAGGCACACATTACCCAGCTCGTGAGCCAGCGTGTAGGCAGCCTGCAGCCCCTCATCCTCGATCACCGAGCAGCTTTTGTTGCGGTCACACATGGTGCCGATATCTGCCACCCCCAGCGTGTCACAGCCTTGATGCCCACAGAAATCCTGTTGGGAGGAAGCACCCGAGAAGGTTGAGCAAACCAAAATTCCACATCCTAAATGCACTGAACTCCCGAATCGGCTCGATTTGTGCCAACTGGAAGCTCCATCCCTTGTGATAAGAGCTCTCCCCTCTCTCTGCACTATCTCAAAACCTCGTCTCCCCCAGCATCCGCACCAAGGGACCCCCAGACCTGTCGGGTGAGCAGGATGGCTGTGTCATAGTGCTCAGGGTGCCGGTCGCTTGGTGGGTTGAACTGCTGCTGCCAGCTGCAGAAGTTGCGGAGGGTGAGGCCACCATTGTCCGACACCTCCGGCCCTGCTGCCTCCTCATCCACCACCAGCACCTTCACCACCACCAGGTTGACGGCATTCTTCAGGCTGGGGTGCTTGTAGATGCGAGCTGCCATGGACATCAGGGTCAGGACGTGGTTCTGCAAGAGGGAGATAGCTGGGGTGAAATCTCTACACAGGGGTGTGGTGTACCTGCCACCTTCTCTTATTTTTGTACAATCGTAGAATCATTTGGGTTGGAAAAGACCTTTAAGGCCATCGAGTGTGACTGTTAGCCTACTTATCTTTACTAGGAAAGGAGAAATCAAACCCATTTGTGGAGTCTACCACATCCAAACAGTCATAGATCCACTTAGGCTGATGGACTGGGTGTTGCCATTCCTATACACAATGCTATGCACCCTGAGCCTGCAGAAGCCACAAGCACAGCAGCGTCACTTCATTTTCTGCCTTCACACCCAGCACCGCTGCTCTTTAAGGACAGTTCTGGGCCATGCAGAGCAGCCACGAGGCCAAGCCACGCGTTACCCCTCCCCACCACAGCCTGAGCTCTTGACTGGGGCTGTGGGGCTCCCACACCAAGGCTTTGCCCAGCAGCGTCCTCCACTCAGCAGCCCAACAGCCAGCGATGACTTCATACATCAAATGCGCCAGCACCGTCCTGGCTGATGTAAACATCTTATCAGAGCATCGAAATTCCTCTTCTGCTTGGCACGCATTCACAGACCCGGAGTCATGAGAAAAAAATGCACGATTACACAACAGCGAGTGTTGTGAAAGAGAAAGTGGCTTCTCTCGTCCCCAGACGGATTGCCCGCCCGTCTCGCTGCAGTACCAGCATCGCTCTGAGAGCTCCCAGATGGGATAGGGAGCACGTCCATGGAACCTTCCCATCAGCAGATGTCTTGCTTCAGCAATTGCAGCTGAAGCCTTCCTTGGGCTGTGATAAAACAGCGGCCCCAGAGAGGCTGGTGGGAGCACAGCAGACTTTATTTAGACTGGCCGCTGCTCCATGACATGGCTCACATCCCAGCCAAAACATGCAACAAGTGTCATGGAGAAGTCACCGTGCAGATGAGGTCCCTGTGAGTGCAACCAATTAGAATCACACAGCCAGTAGGGTTGGAAAAGACCCCTGAGATCCTCAACCCACCCCACTGTGCCCACTGCCCACATCCCTCGGTGCCACATCCCTATGTTATGGAACGCCCCAAGGGATGGTGATCCCTCCCTGGGCAGCTGTGCAGTGCAGCACTGCTCTTTCAGAAGATAAAATTTTCCTTAAATCCAACCTGAAGCCATTTGCTGCAGGGGATGAGGGATTTGTTTACCCCATAGGGGAGACCAACCTACAAGCAGCACAAAGCATTCCCAAAATTGCCCCCTGGAGCTTCCATAGCCCCGGACATGACTCTGTAGGGTTATGCCAAGCCAAGGAATTATTCCAGCAGTGGGAATGGGGAGCTCAGAAAACACCCACCTGCCTGCCCTTCATCTACAGAGCTCCAGAAAGAGCTGGAAGGATGGAAAGCGAACCGAACAAACAGCTATTTAGCACAGATTAAAAGGTCAGATTCACTTGTTCCACCATCTGGTGTCTATTTATACCCATCTTCAGAACAAGTGGGAGCCCGCTGGGTTTTGGGTGGCTGCTGCAGTGCTCCGGGGAGAGCAGCAGCACACCTGCATCTCCTTGCTGCAGCCAAGGGCTGGGAGCTGGGGCTGAACATGAGCCCTTTGGCCCCATGATTAGGCTCAGCAACGAAAAAATAAATAAGACAGAGCATAGAGAACTGAAGCGATTGCTCACAACTTGCCAGCGTTGAAGGATTTCACTTTCCAATACAACCTCTTGCAAAATCCCTACTTATGTTCTTCTTCAAAGGAAGCACTAGGAAGTCTGCAGAGAGCCCCAAACTGGTTTTTGTTGTCCTCTTTTTCTTTAAAAATAGTGTTTCTGCAGGGGAGAAACCGTGCTTAGACACCATTACTGCGGTATGCACATGATGGTCCAACACCCATGCAGGAGGGCAGCTCCCTCCCAGCTCCCAGCAGGACCAACAACAGGAGAGCTGCTGCGTCCAGCTTGGAGTGGGGCTGGAGGTTTGTTTGTTTGTTCATAAGGTCACCTTCTTGTTTTCCCCTCCCTGGAAGCCAGCAGTTTTGCAAGGGGAAAAGAAACGCTGAGATTTCTGGAGCACAGACAGATGGAAGGAAGAAAACACAGGGCCAGATGAGAGGGCTGCCTGGCTATTGGAAACAATGCACACAGACATCCCAGCCTGCTTTCCTGTCCCAAAACATCTGCTTGCAGCCCCCCAGCTCAGATACCCTGCAAAATCAGGGCCTTTGCCTCCAGGCCACACAGGCAGCAGGTCTGAGCATCACAGAGGTAGCAGCAGGACCCTGGCTGTGGTCAGCGATCCCACGTGCCAATCTTAGAGAGAAGGGATTGCAACAGCACTCCTAAAACCTCATAAATCTGCCTGCAAAAACCGCAGAAGTCAGGAGAGGAATCCCAGCTTAATCAGCTCGACCCAGTTCTGCTGCGCTCCCCCATGTGCCGGCCCTTTACAGCAGGGGTTGCAGATTCTTTGCTTGCAAGGAGAACGGCCGGCAGCCACCCGTCTGCAGGGGGAGGCTCAGGGAACGTCTCATCTGCACCCAAGAGATGAGAGAAATCCCACCGCAGGAATCTGGCCCTGCTGCCAACTGGCTGGGGATGCTGCGGCCACTTCCGTAACCGTGCGCTGCTCTGGGCGTCCCGGAGCATCCCAAGCACTGCAGCATCGCTCTGCAGGTGCACAGCATGGAAATGGCCCCTGCAGCACCTCCTGCCTCTGTTTCCACTTCTCCCCAGCCCCATCTCCTGCGATCCTCAGCTCAGAGCAATGCCCAGATCCCACATCTCAGCCCTGGTTTTGCTGTCGCTCTGTAATTTCTTCCTGGTTTATGTGAGTATCAATTCTGCCTCCATCAAGCTCTTGTTATCTAAATTAGGTTAACAGCTGAGTTATAATGGCTCAATCCATGACACAGATTGATTAAAAATAAATCACTAATAGCATTTCCCTAATAACAGAATGGCATTGATTGTAATTTGCAATGCTTGAATGCATCTCATGGTGACTATCTTCTGCTTGATCTCTTACAGCTTATGCAAGAAACTAACAGGGAATGCAAACAATGCTTGTGACCTTTAGTAAATATGGTTACGGGAAGAGAAGTCACAGCAGAAATATGAAAGGGTGCTTTGGACTCAACATTCCTGCTGCCTGGGCATCTCCTTGTAACATCACCAACACTTGTTGGCTCCCCAGCCCCAGGTGCTTTAGGGAGCAGCAAGCAGCTGCTAGGTCTCTGGAGTTGGGAGTTTCTCCCTATGTTTGTGCTGCTGAGAAGATCTTAGGGGAGAAATCCATGCTGTAAGAGCTGCCACATGACTGGCAAGGTTTTCTCCCAAATTCTGAAATGTTAGCATTCTGTTCATCCTGAATGTTATCTCTGGAACTTTCCTTCCAATTGAGAAGCACTCAGCGATGCTGCAAAGATATTGCTTTCTGGGACAA
The DNA here is from genome assembly GCF_019238085.1 of Lagopus leucura. Lineage (NCBI taxonomy): Eukaryota > Metazoa > Chordata > Aves > Galliformes > Phasianidae > Lagopus > Lagopus leucura. The sequence goes on from NW_024962283.1 coordinate 1,648,366, forward strand.
AGGAGATGGGAAAAAGGGAGCTGGGCAGACTGGAAAATAATTAAGGTAATTAAGGAGGAAGCTGCTGTGCATCTGCCCTGTGGTATTCGCCCACACTCTGGGGCACAGCACCAGTGCTCCTGCCCCATGCAGCTCAGCAGCTCTGTACAGCACAGCTCTGCACAGCGGGATTTTGCTTTTTCCTCAGCTGGGCATTCTTGCAATTGCCCCCAAAATGCTTTAGCTGTAGCAGAATGCAGACCCCTGTGTGCTGTGCAGCATCCACTGCTCCTCCATCCTCTGCAGTGAGGACTCTGAGCTCTCTGGAGCTCCAGAACCCAGCCTGGGGTTACGAAAGCAAAAGTTGCAAAGCGCAAAACCTGAGCGCTGCTGAGCACCAGCAGAGCAGCTGAGATCAGCTGGAGCACCAGGGCTCCACATTCCTCAGGGTCAGGCACTGTCTGAGCAGGGCTTTAATGAAACCTCTGCTTTAATAGGAATGGAGAAATGGAGGGAGACCTGGAGAGGAAAAAAAAAAAACAACAACAAAAAAGGGACGAAGCAGCAAAGCCACAGTGCCAAAGTGCAGATGATGGTTTCAGGTGCTCCAGCTACAAGGACTGCTCCCCCAGCCCCGTACCCAACCAGTCCAGAGGATGAGCAACTTCAGTGCGTGGTCACCAGTGAAAAAAACCCACAGATTTCAGCAACATTTGGACCTGAAGACCGAAACAAGCCTTCATGCAACCACACAGCAGCACTTGGGGCACAGCACAGCACGGGGCTGCAGAGAGCCTGCAGGCAAGAGGTGGGGAAACTGAAACACGTGGAGGAGGCGACCTCCCTGAAATCATGGACCGGAGCTGCTCACCACTGAGAGCCGCTTTGATCAGCCCTAGCACCCCTCGCAGCACCGCAGTCCCGCAGCCTCCGCTCGGCTGCAGCAGGTGGCTCGGGCGCAGGGCTGCGATGCTCACGGAGCTCAGCGCATCACCCGGCAGCGCGGCTCCGACCCGACGGAAGGAATGGCTTTAAGACCCTCTGTCCCTCCGCCGCGGGGACACGGCGTAGAAGGAGCATCGCCGTGCTCCTCGGGATGGACGCTGGGTTTGCAAAGGATGCCCCAAACACAGAACCTCTCCTCTGCGCATTAAGGGGTGGTAGACCCTCACCCGGAGCCGAGTGGGGGCACGGCGAGCTTGAGAGAGGGAACAGGAGAAAAAAAGAGGGAGGGGAAAACGAGGGAACAGATGGGGACGGAGGGACACAGGCAGGAGGTGACCGAGAGGCAGCGGAGACGGAGACAGGAGAGGACAAGAGGGGCCAGACGCGGTGGGAACGGGGACGCGGACAAGAAAGGACAGGAACGACAGGAATGGATGGGGGAGAAAATCGCCCCCGGAGGAACGGAGAGGATGGGGAAAGTAGGGAACGGAACGGCAGCGGGGACGGGAGGGACCACCGGCAGCCCTTACCTCCACGTCCTCCCCGTAGAAGCGCACCATGGACGCATCGGCCACCAGCAGCGTCTCCACGTAGCGCGCCTCGGAGACGAAGCGCCGGGCGCGGCGGAGCGGCTGCCCGGGAGCGGCTTCGGGCCGGGGCTGCGATCGAGTCGGGGCCGGCGGGGCGGCGCGGCGCTGGAGGCGGTGCGGGCGGCGCCAGGGCGGGCCGGGAGCGGGCGGCCCGAGAGGCTGCAGCGCGTACGCCGCCCCGTCGAGCAGGAAGGCGGCGCGGAGCCCGGCACCGCAGCGGCTGAGCACGGCGGGAGCGTCGGGACGCCCTTCGACGGTCCCGGCGTAGAAGCAGCCCCGGCGAGGAGCGGCCCGGCCCGGCGGCCGTCGGCCTCCCAAGCGCTGCAGGCGGAGGCGCGGGGCGAGGAAAGAGGCGTCGGGTCGGAGGCGAAGCACGACGGCGCGGCCGAAAGCGGCCAGGCGCAGCGCCAGCTGTCCCGGCGGAGCGGGCAGGCGGGCGGGCAGCAGCGGCTGCGCCTCTCGCGGCGGCGGAGGCAGCGCCCAGGCGTGGCACAGCAGCAGCAGGTGGAGCGGAGCCCGCCCGCCCAGCAGCGCCCGCCGCCCCATCCCGGCCCCGCCGGGCTCCCGGCCCTCGGCCCCGCGCTGCCTCCCCCGCAGCCTCCGCGCCGGCTGCGGAGCCCGCTGTATTTATACTTTCTCCCCCGGCTTTGACATAAGAGGTTTATTTTTGATCTCTCGCTGTTCTCCCCACTCCCCTCCCCTGCCAGCCAGAGGCCGGGGGAGGAGGAGAAGTGAAAGAAAAAAAAAAAAAAAAAAAAAAAAAAAAACCAAGGGAAAGAAAAAAAAAAAAAAAAAAAAAAAAAGCACTTTTGGATGGGGTTTGAGGCCAATCAGGCGCCGGGAGCCCCGCCTGCCTCCAAGTGTCAACTTCAGCCTGTTACTCTCCCAGCGTTAACCCCTTCAGGGCAACCTTCGCCCGCCCGCTCGGGGTCCTGCCCCGGCTTGGGGTCCCGCCGCCGCTTTTCCCCCCACCACGAGAGGCATTGCCCCGGGGTGAGCCCACCCCACCTCCCCGGACGTCCCTCCTGTGCTCCGCGGGACGCGGCTCCAAAGCACGAGGCCTTTGCCATCTGCAGAGCATCTCCGTGCAGCCTGCAGGGCAGGAGGTGCCTGGGGAGCGCCGGCCCTGCGGTTCCCACGTCCTTTGCTCTGCCAGGGATGGAGCTGCAGGCCCCGGGGGAGCTCCAGAAGTGACAAACACGGAGGTTTCTGTGCCCCAACAGCTGGGCCCACATGGGCTTTCCTCGGACTGGGACAAAGCAATGGGCTCGAGTGGCTAAATCGGACTGGTGGAAAATGCTTGGGAGAATAAAGCAGTGCAGCCAGCTCCTGCTGTCCGCTTGGGGGAAGCGTGACTTCATTAAAAACCCATATCTCCCCTTTTCAAAACTGGATTTTTTATATCTCCACATCCACGTGCAGTCATTGAGTATGAAGGTCTCAGACTGCACACCAGGCAGAACTGTCCCTTGTACAGAGGTGGCAAACGTTGGGAGATGGGCAGACACACGCTGTCCCTGGCTGGGAACCTGCTTAGCACCAGGAACAACCCACTGTAATGGAGCAAGGGAAATTACTGCTTATGCAGATGACTCCTTTCCTCCTAAACTCTCCTTCCCCATTATTTCATGAGATTCCTGGCCTCCCTGTGCAGCACTGGGACGTCCCTGCTGCAGTCTGGGGGTGGCACATCCTATTGTGCTCCATGTCCTCATTTGTGTTTGTGTTTCCTTTCTTTTGTTTTTTGGGTTTTTTTTTGTTTTTTGTCCTCAGCTTAATCCCAAAAAGATCCAAATGGGTGAAGCAGCATCACAGCTTCCTGGGAATTCTGCTTTCCTGTGGCTGGGAAATTGCTCCTGGCCACTGCAGGCAGCGCTCCCTCTACACGAGGATGTATTTACATCTGTTCTGCTATTATTATCTCCACTTAAAAGCCACAGCCCTACCTATATAGTAAACAGAGGCTCCGAATAGCAGCACTCCCTGGGGCCAAGGCTCTGATTGCTTCTTGTCTTTTTAAAGTGTGGTTTTCTGCGGCTGTGGGAGGAGAAGGGAGGAAAGAAATACAACCTATGGTGTGCTTCAGTCTGGGACATCTCTGAGAGGCCTCACATCAAACGTGCTTCCCCAACACCCGGCCTTGGCTGCTCTCTCCCAGCCGCCCGGCTGCAGCTGGAGGGGCTTTGTCATAGTTCAGATTTGCATTTGAAAATCAGCAGAAAAGCACAAATCAGGACCAGCAGCCAAAAGCAAGCCTTGCCTCTGTCTCCTCCAGCCCTAAAGCTGCTTTAGGAGCCTGCTGACAGCCGGGCTGTGCTGCAGGAAGGCAGAGGGGTGCCCCTGCGCTGAACTAGGCCAGGTAAGGCTGCAGGCGATGCAGGGCACGTCTCTCCAACAGGATGCAATTTATTCCCTGCTTTCCGCTCTCGTTGCCGCGTCTTTGATCTCGGAGGACGTGGCTGCTTCTTTGCTCTGAGGCACCTCTGGTTTTCATTAGCAGCCCTCAGCACACGGTAGCTGGAATTCCCTGCGGCCGATACGAACCTCATTGGGCTCGTTATGAGCTCGAAGGCAGCGACCCACACCTGGCTGTGACTCCTGCAGGCAGAACGGGGCACCCCAACACTTTCTGGGGTTTCACACCTCAGACCCTCGCAGCGTGGCCTGCTGGTGTCCTTCACCCCATAGACAAACGCTGGCTGTGGCTTTCATTTCTATAGGGCTGTCTGAGCATGTGAAAGCCATTAGTGTAGTCACTGTGATTTAAAGACCCTTTTGATCACGCATCTTGCAAACGTCTTCCCTTCTGCACAGCCATGCAGTGACCGTGCCCTTCTGTGTCTCCCTGGGCTCGTGCTGCCCAGCGCTCATCTCCAGGGGGTTTTTGGCCACTGGGATGAGGCCCATCGTACAACCGGGTTGTACCCTTTGGGGAATCTCTGCGGTGCTCTGCTGTGCCAGGCTGCTGGGTCCGTTCATCCCCTTTGCTTTGCCTTCAGCCCTCATCCCAGCATGGGGCAGAGGATGGGAAGAAAGCAGTGCGAGGATCTCAGCCCTCCGCTGCAGAGCATCGCCGCTGGGTGTCAGTGCCGCCCCGCAGCCCGGAGAGCTCGCAGGGCAGAAGGACGCACGCCCACAACCAATTCTATTCGTTTTGCCCTTAAAACAAGCAGGTTGGAAGAAATCTCGCTCGGAACATTCGTCTGAGCTTTAAATCGGGGTCCTGGGCTCGTGTCCTTCCAGTCCATCCCCAGGGAAATGCCTTCGCTGCAGAGGTTGGGAGCTGCGCTTGGGGATCTGGCTGCTGAGCTGGGTTTGCTGGAGAGATGGTGTGAGAAGCGACTGAATGAAGGAGAGGAATAGATGATCTCAACATAAATGCATTCAGCACAGCCACGAGAGGGCTCCCGTGGCTCGCAAGTGCTGCTTCAGCATTGGCTCGCAAGTGCTGCTGCTTCAGCATCGAGTGCCTCAAACCCCTCATTCCACACACGAAGCTGTTTTACCCATCCCTCTGTGCAGCGCTGTAGTTCCCACAGGGCCCCTTAGAAGTGAGATAATTTGGTGATTCTATGGCTCTAAAAGCCGACTGCAGTGCTGGGACATAGGGCTGCAGGGCTGCATCGGCCCCACGAAAGGCGGGTGCTGCGCTCACAGCAAAGCTGGGTGCCGAGAGCAAAAGCACGCGGGGATTTCACCCCAAAGGACGCAAACTCGGCTTCCTCAACCTGCCGGCACCCACGTCTTTATTGTCTATTTTGAACTGAATTTGGATTTTCAACGCAAGGTATCGCATCGCATCACTCGTAACACCAGCAGAGGGCTGCCTTGCCGCGGGCTCGGAGCTGCGCTTTGCCCCGATGGAGGCATTCCAGCCTCAGCACTGAAGTAATCCGGAGCCGTGCCGAAAATCACTCCTCTATGAAAAATAAACCAAAAAAAAAAAAAAAAAAAACCAAAAAACCAAAAAAACAAAACAAAACCCAAGCTCCAAACCAGGCACGAATCCCCTCTCCTCCCTGTTTCCCCGCTGATGTTAATGAGCTGATGGGAACGCAGAACTGGGGCAGTGGTTTGGATTTACACACATCTCTGCTCTTCTGCAGACCTGGTGTGTGCAGGCATGTTTGGTGGATGGATTTGTGCTGTGAGCATCACGTGAAGTTAATTAATTAAGCCATCAAGGATGGAGCCTTCTTGGGAAGATGTGTATCATATAAGGGCTGTGTAGTCCCGGCTCATAAACCTTTGTGCTGGGCTGTCGGTGTGTGAATGATAACAGATGTGACATTGGCTTGGGGGAATACATTGGGCCATCTTCTATCTCCCCTAAATTTCCACTTCTGCTGCTTGAGAGCATCCTTGAAAAAACCTGTTGGACTCAATGATCCCCACGTGTGCTTCCAACTCTGGGTTTCTATTCCATGATCCCATGAAAGCTGCTTTTCCCATGGCCCTGTTCCTTTAAATGGGAGCAAGCCTTGAATACCAGGGGATGGGAAGAGGGGGATTTTGGATGCTTTCTAGATATATGAACCAGCAACACCTCAGGACCTGCAACACCAGCTGGAAATCAGGTAAAAACTTGTTAGGATGTTTTTCTATGCCTCTCAGCATTCCCTTACCAGGTGCCATGTGGGCCACGTGGTCTCCTCCACGTGCTCGGGTTCCTTGCTGCTCTCTCCCTCGATGACCCTATCCAGACACACTCAGCTTTTCTCCAGGCCTTTCTTTCCTGGAAAGCCTCTTAACAACACGCTTTGAGTCATCTTCAGCCCCTGGAGAGGATCCTCCTTCCTGCCCATGTGGTGGGGAGCAGGGAGAGCACAGCCTGAACTTTTGGGATGGAGCCCGGGCTGCAGGGCCGCAACGCCAGCTCTCCCCTGGCTGCAACCCTTCTTTTCTATCTTTGCTGTGCAGCTCTTGGCCCATCTATCTTTATTTATTTTGCGAGCAGGAATGTCCAGGGGAGGTGTGAGGTTTTTCGCTCACCTTTTATTTCGGACTTCTCACCCCTGGAATTGCATTGATGGATGAGGAAATAATAAGAGAAAAGGAGTTGTTGCTTCCCACAGTCACTTGAGAGGAAAGGAGGAGGTGGGAGAAGAAATCCTCAGATGCCAACCGCTCACATCAGCATTTCCTGGTCAGGGTGGGCTATGGGTGAGGCCTGGGTGAGAAGGGATTCACCTTAATGTGGGTTCTGGGCAAAAATCAAAGTAGGATCAGAATTTGAGGCATTTATATCTTGGTATCTGTGAGGTCAAAAGGCATCTCTCACCTCTCTTCATTCTTCTTTAGGTCATCTCTATCCCTTCCATTTCCATTCAGCTCGGGCAGCAGCCAGGTGCAGCCCTGCAGAACCTCACCAGGCCATGGCAGCCGTCCCACTGCTGGGGTGTCCCACACTGCCCTGCTCCTCCACACAGCAGCAAGCATCTTGCTGCCCCCCACCAGCCCTGGCCCTGTCTGCTTTCTCTCATCTGCCCCTTTGCACTGGCAGGAGACACAACAGAGATGTTTCCCCTGTGGGTTCCCCTTCGTGCCTCAGAGCAGACAATGCAACCAGGGGGTTTGTCCACATCTTGTCCTTGAGATAGGGGAAAAATGAAAAATAATGCCTTGCTTCTTGTCTGCAGTGCTCTGTGGGATGCCAGCAGCCCCAGGCTGCCTGCAGAAGAGGTGCCCTAAGAGCTGCCTGTAGGCAGTTTGTGCTCCGTGGAATCCACAGCTTTCCCATGAACCACAGGCAGGAAAAGGAAGGCAGCAGAACCTGGCAAACAAAGCTCTGTGGGTAGTGATGCCCCAGGAAAGAGTGAGGGCAGGGCAGAGGGCTGAGCTGCATCACTTCCCTCTGACCCCAAAGACACTGTACACAGCAACAGCCCAAAGCCATTCTCAGGGGATGGAGTGGGTCCCAGCTCAGCCAGATCCAAGCCACTCACATTTTCTGCCTGCTTTCCCCATCAGGATGCAGTCAGATGTTCTGCAGGCTGGAGATAAAGTCCTGCCAGTTCTCTTTGACTCATCCTCTGCTGCTGGAGAAAAACTACCAGACGCAATGATGAGTAACCCTGGGCTGTGGCACCTGGAGCCAGGGTGCTCTCGTGGGGATCCTTTTGCTCTTTTTTCCATCTGCTCCTCACTGCCAGCCCTGTGGGCCGAGACCCCCTGAGCTCCTGCCCCGTGACAGCCCTGTGCTGTGCCCTCTGCCCTTCTCCCTGGTCTCCAGGGGTAAACTCACCCCTTTGAAAGGTGCGGTGTTGCAGGATGTCCATGCCCATGTCAGCACTTTTCCCCTTCATCCCTACTCACTGTTCTGCCCGTGCTATCTACCAGCATCCTGGGGCATGTTGCATTTTGTCCAGCAGACAAACTCTCTGATTCACTGAGTGCAATCTGGGACCCCACTTCAGCTGCAGGGATAAGGGACAACTGAGCACAGCCTGGTGAGAAAGCATTGCACAGGAAAGTGCTGGCACCAAAATGAGCCAGGCTGCCAGCTCTGTGTCTATGCCTTGGGTTGTATTTCATATACACACGCATTTTCAAGCTGTGCTTGCAGCCTTTGCTGAGGCTTGAAATCACATCAAAACCGGTGTCTCTGCAACAGGGCCTTAATTTGCCATTAAACAAACCCAGACTGCTGGAAAGGCTGTGAGGATGTGCACGCCTCGGGTGCCTGGGAGTGGAAAAGTCCGTGCTTCCCTCTGGGCACAGAATCAGCCTGCATGGAAACAGAGCAGCAGATAGAGACCCACCTGGGCACCTTCCCATGCAGCCTGTCCCGGTGTCTGCGTGCTCATCACTGGCAGTAAATTTGGTCCTTGGCCTCAGACAAATGCTGAGACCTCTTCATCATTCTCCCTTTAGCTGTCTTCCTCTACTGGATTCCATCCATGATGAGGTGCTTCTTTCCCCTGATAGCATCAGCAACCTCAGCTCCCTCGCAGCCCCAGGCCCTGCTCTGATGATCACAGTGCATTTAGTGGCTATGAGGAAACCCCTCTCTTCCTTTACACTCCTTACAGCATGCCCTGGGCTCTCAGCAGACGCTTTGGATGCTAACACTCCCTGTGTGCACCCTGCGGTGGCCTTGGGGATGCAGGGAGGCTGCGCTCCTGCCGAGCAGCTGGAAGCACCACCTGGTTGAAGCCCTGTGATGGAGCTGGGGCAGGGCAGCGTGGGATGCGCTGGTCCTGGAGAGAGAGGAGCTCTGGGGTACCCTGGTGCGTAACACAAGACGTGGTGTTTCACAGCAGAAGCCCACCGATCTCCGTACTGAACTCCTGAAGGAGAACAAGAGCAAATCCCAGAGACCCCGACCAGCGCATCCTGCTGAACAGACCCACCTCAAAACCTTTCTAGCTCCCAGCCCGGCCCCCGCTCAGCTCCCCGAGTTGCAGCAGTCTCCTTCAGCCCCGCGGGTAGGTAAGGAACCCCCTCCATTCCGCGGCACGGAGCCGGGGTGCAAAGTCCGGCTTCCTCCGTCCCTTCCCGCAGGCGCCGGGGGAAGGCGGCAGCGATTCCCGGGCGGAGCGCTCCTCTCCCGGCCCCGCTCCTCTCCCGGCCCCGCTCCTCTCCCGGCCCCGCTCCGCTCCCGGCCCCCCGCACCGGAGTGGCTGCTGCGAGGCCAAGCCGCGCCCCGCTCCCCCCGGCCCCGCTGTATATAAAGGCGATGCGCCCCAGAAGGCAGGTAGTGGCGGGGCAGGCGGCTCGAGCGGCCGCTCCGCTCCCTCCAGCCGAGTTTTAGCAAAAAGAAGGAGGGACGGAGGAAGCAGCAGCAGCAGCAGCAGCAGCAGCAGCAGCAGGGACTGGCTCCTGCTTTCTCCCCCCATGTGAGCCGGGACGATGCTGCCGCTGCTGCTGCCGCTGCTGCTGGGCGCCCGCGCGCTGAGCGCACCCCCGGGGGACACGGCGGTGGTCACCCCGCTCCGCCTCGACCCCGACATCAACGGGCGGCCCTACTTCAAGCGCGGCCCCGCCGAGGCTGTGGTGTTCCAGCTGTCGGCTTTCGGGGAGGATTTCTACCTGCATCTCTCCCCCGACGCCGGATTCATCGCCCCCGCCTTCGCCGCGCACTACCTGGGCTCCGCGCCCGGTGCCTCCCGTCCCCATCACCTCCGCCACTGCTTCTACTCGGGGGATGTCAACGCCGACCGAGAGTCTTTCGCCGCTCTCAGCCTCTGCGGGGGGCTCCGGGGGGCTTTCGGCTACCGGGGAGCCGAGTACACCATCAGCCCGCTGCCGGGAGCGGAGCACGGCGGGGCTCATCGCCTGCAGCGCCGCAACGTTGCCCACCCGCTGGGTGCCTCCGCGTCGCGCTGCGCGGTGGGCTCCGGGCTCACCCCGGGGGTGCTGCAGGCTCTGGAGAAATACCGGGGGAGAGCGGCCGGGGGGAAGGCAGGAGGGAGAACCAAACGCTTTGCCTCCGTGCCCCGATACGTGGAGACCTTGGTGGTGGCCGATGAGTCCATGGTGAAGTTCCACGGGGATGACTTGCAGCACTACCTGCTCACCCTCATGGCCACGGCCGCCCGCCTCTACAAGCACCCCAGCATCCGCAACCCCATCCAGATCTCCGTCGTCAAGTTCCTCCTCATCGGGCAGGACGACAAAGGGCCCAAAGTCACCAGCAATGCCGCCCTCACCCTGCGCAACTTCTGTGCCTGGCAAAAGAAGTGGAACAAAGTCAGCGACAAGCACCCTGAGTACTGGGACACCGCCATCCTCTTCACCAAGCAGGTGGGTGCGGATCCTTGGGGAAGGGTGGACGACCCAGCAGGGCTGCCCTCCTCCCCTTCAGGTGTCCTGCACCCTGCCACCCCTCCTGTGTCCCTACCACCCTGCACCCCTCTCCCAAGGAGCTCGCTGTCTGGGTTGGATGGTTGGGAGGGAGTCAGCACTGCAGAAATCTGACAGGGGAGCGAGGCCAGGAGGTGCACAGAGGCAGGTTGCCCATGCACTCATGAAACTGCCACTCAGCCCCCCGTTGGCAGCCAGCTCTGCCACCCAAAATGCAGGGCCTGAGCAGGGCAGTGACACCTGCCAAGAAAAAGCCTCTCCCTGCTTCCTCTGAGTCATGCACGAGGTCCTCCTGAGAACCTGGAGCTCTCCTCTTTGCCCTGGCTGCTCCACGTGGACTGAATTCAGGGCTGGAAGGACAGCCAGCACTCAGCCCAGGGAACAGAGCCTGCTGCATCCCTGCTGGGCTGCAAGGAGGCTTTGCTGTGCTGCCCTTGTTTCTTGCTAGAAATGTCACCATGATAGGCAACCAGCAGCACCAGCCCCCAGTTGCTGTAGGGAGGGGAAGAGGATGCACCCCTTTCAAGGGGACACAGTCACATTTCACCCCAAACACAGCGGGTTTGGCCAGCAGTGGCAGTTTGCATTTTCTCTTTCCCCTGTCCCTGCCCAGATGTCTTTGGATTAGGGACAGGTCAGGAACTCTGCTCAGCAATTCTGAGGCCATTCCCAAAACTTCTTTCCAAGTCAAGCACACGTGGGTGGGAAGGGCGTAGCTTCCAGCTCACTCAGCACGTGTTAGCAGCAGTGATGCTGTGTGGGACGTGAGACCCCGGCCCCAGCAGGGGCTGCATCCCCTGGCCGGGTGTAAATCTGCTGGAGCTGCTCCTGCCTGCACCAGCCAGCTGTGAAGGGGAGGAGGCAGCTCCGTGGCTGGTGGAAGCCTGGTGAGGTCAGCGGAGCTGCACGTGGGACAGAGCTGGTCCCAGAGATCTGACAGCCTCTCCATCCTGCAGCATGCAGCATGGCCGGGCTGCATTTTTTACACATTGCTAAGCCATCCATTTCTGAAATCCCAAGGCAAGCTCCATGCAAAGGCACACGATCAAGGAGACATCTGCCTTCCTTGAACGCATCCATCTGTGGTCCCCCGACACCCCAGAGCTTATCTCCCTGCCAAAAAGCTGTTACATAAGACCCCGACTTAAGTTTCACTTCGAGCTCGGTTGATCGGCAGTTTCCAGTTGTGTCAACGCGTTGCTGATGGATGGGCTGTACTGCCTGCACTCCCTGCGCCAGACCTTGGATTCGCCTTTGGGGAGCTCAGTGCTGCTCGGCTGGGTGGTGTGGATGTGCCGTGGGATTTCTGCCTTCCTACCTGAGCTGGTGCATGCTGGAAGGACTGCAGAGCACTCATCCTGCTGATGCCCCTTGGAAATGATGTTGCAAATCACAGAGAAACGTTTGACCGCAATTTTCATCATCCCCAACCTTGATGTCCACCAGCTGTAACAGCAAAGGCTTGCTGAGCCTGCCATCAGCTGAAGGGATATTGCACCAAAGGATGTCTCGCAGTAGCTTGGCATCACGGGGGAGTTTAGAAACCCAACAGTTTCAGCACTTTGAGGAGCTCACATTTTTGGGATTGCTTTGGACACATGCACTGGGGAGCATCGACAGTTGGGAGAGCGCTTGTGTGATGGCCTTGGCCTCTGAGCATGGGAATGAAGGTAAAAGCCACAGGGATCCCCCTCAGGTGACCTGCAGACCATCTCGAGAAGCTTGCAAGAAGAACAGCCTTTGGAAGGTGTCCAGGGATGAAGCTAGGGCTCCTGGTTTTATTTCTGGCCGTCTGCACACAGAGGACGTGCCAGGTGTCAGTGCTTGGGTAGCCCTCTTCCCATCCTGGTGTTCGCCCAGGAGTTCCTTCCCTGCCCTCCTCCCATTCCCCTACTGCTGCTCCCATTCCACTCCCTCAGCCCCAGAGATACATTTGAGGGGTTTTAGGACCCCTTCATTAGAGCCCAGAGCTGCTTCCCCTGGGGCTGTGAATTGGGTTCTGAGCCCGGGCAGGGGGGTGATGGAATGCCCCACAAAGAGCTGCTCCTTCCTGCAGCCCCACAGCCAGCAGGCGAGGCTGGCTGAGAATGAGAAGTGGGTCAGTGTGTCAGCGCAGGTGCTGGGCTGGGAGCCAACAGCTCTCTGTGCCGGCCAGGAAACAGGAACTCCTAAAAGAGCAATGAATAGGGAGTGGCTGCTCCTCCTCACCTCCCTGGGGCACCCCATGCACCCCACGTCACCTCCAAACCCACAGCGCTGGCACTGTGGCATCCTTCTCACGGCCAGGTGTAGCTCTGGACCTCACGCTGGCTGGGATGTGCTGGTTCCCACTGCGGGATGGGGATACTGTGCATGAGACAGGACCTGGGATTCAATGGGGTCCCAGTGGATGCGGAAAGCTGTTGTGAAGCAGAGTTGAAGCTGTTTATAAGACAGGGTTTTCCACCAGCCACAGCAGCCAGGATGGATTCTGGGCTCAGCTGTTGGAGCCTCCTCACCACCTCACAGCACCTTGCCAGCCCCACACCCCATGCCTCGGCTGCTCCTCTCCCACGAGAGCGGTCCTGTCTGCTTTTTGCAGCCCTGCAGCTGCTGCTAAACCCATCTCAGCTCTGGCCGGGGCTCTCTGGCGTTCTTGGGGCCATTACCGATAGCTGAACCTGCCTACATGGGAATGCCTTCAGCCTGGAAACCTTGCTGGAAATGTTGGCAGAGTGGCTCCTGTGAGGTTTCTAGCAACACAGGAACGTTGGCTGGCTGGGAGCTGAGCATGAATCACTCTTATTTATAGCATGGGAGCACCCGGACAGTCCCTTACGTTTTCTTTTCATGTGGAAAGCTGCAGCGGTTCTCCCTGCCCTGTGCACAGCTGCCACTACAGCTCCATGGGATGAAATACCCCAGGGGTGAAGCTGCAGGGATCCATCCACCCTGCTGTGCTGCTTTGGGGTGTGCTGGCCAAAGGCAGTGATTGCAGATTGAGAAGAAATCACAGCACTGCCCATCCAGGAGAACACGGCAGTGGATGAGAGCAGGGTTTGGCTGAGCCCAGGATGGGCAGTGCTGCCTTTGGGGTTGGCACAATATCTCTTGGAGAGGAGTGGAGGGATGGGAGCATCTGAGGTTAACTGCTGGGCTGCGGCATGTCCTCAGCCAGCAGCTTTTGGTTTGCAGTAGCACCTGTGGATGCTGGGGGTGGCATCCTCCTGTGGTGCTGGGGTCTGGGCTGGTTCATTGCATCAGCTGGGCTTGCTTGCTCCTGGAGAAACATCAGTTGTCATTGAGGACACAGGAGCAGTTCCCTTAGCATTCTGGGCCTGCTTTGGGAGCTTCTTATCACTAGGAAATGGAGAGATGGCTCAGCTGTCAGCCAGGGCCAGGTCTTTCCAATGGCCTGTCTGGGTCCAGACCTTGAGCTCACAGAAGGACGGAGCCAAGCTGGCTCCTCTGTGCCGAAATGGGCTCCACCCTGCCTGGAGGAAACGCTGACACCGAAGGCGCAGGAGGATGCTGTGTGTAACAAAAGGGTCACATGCAAAAATGCCACTGAGTCACCATCCCTGGAGGTGTTCCAGAACCACGGAGACGTGGCACTGAGGAACACTGTCAGTGGGCACGGTGAATGATTTTGTGATTCTGTGTTTCCTCTGCGCCCTGGGGCTGCGAGGTCCCCATTCTCTGCAACTGACACCTGCCCAGCAGATCTGGGGCCGGGTCCTCCAGGGGTAAAGGGGCTGCAGTGGGAATAGGACCAAGTACCAACCCCAAGATTAACCCCTTACTTCTCCACAGGACCTGTGCGGTGCCACCACCTGTGACACGCTGGGCATGGCCGACGTGGGCACCATGTGTGACCCCAAGCGCAGCTGCTCCGTCATTGAGGACGATGGGTTGCCCTCAGCTTTCACCACGGCCCATGAGCTGGGTAAGGCATGCCTGGGGGCTCTGCATGGGACGGGGTGCTCTGGGTCCCAGAACACTGGGGGGATGCAGTGCATCACAAGCCCTGCATTTTTAGAGAAATCGCATTTTTGGTCAGAGGGTTGTGCTGCCCTGCCTCATGTCCTCAGTGTCACCAAGCCTCATCCTCCAGCCCTGCTTAGTAATCAGGAGCAGCAGCAAAGTTCAAAATAGCCCCAGTTCAGCCTACGGAAGGCCAGACAATGACAGGCATCCGGAGAGGGGAAACTCCACCTCAGCTGGGGGGAGGAAAGGGCTGAGAAAGTGAAAGGCATCACTGTTGTGATTGCTGGGTTTCCAGAATTTGAGAATCCTGAAATAGCAGAGAGGGATGCTGAGGGCGCAACAACTTCTGGAGACACTTGTGTGGTCCTGCAGGGTGAAGGAAGAGCTCTGATCTCCTCTTCTTTGAGGTTTCCTTAGACCTTCCTCAAATGATGGCCATCCATGATGCAGATGGGAGAGCATGTTGGAAAGGCTTGGGGTGCTGCAGTCAGGGTGGCTCACATGTGCCTGTCTTGCAGCTCCCAGCATCCATGTTCAGCTCAAGCCAGGGCTTTTGCAAGCTCTATGCTTCCCCAGGCAGCTCCTCCTCCTCTTGAGCTGCCCACAGCCTTTGCAGTTGTTACAAGGAATACCATGCTCCTTGCCTCAGTTTCCCCCTCTGCACAGAGCAATGCCAACTGGGATTATTCACGTTCTCCCCCTTTCCATCTCCCAGGCCACGTCTTCAACATGCCCCACGACAACGTGAAGGCCTGTGAGGAGGTCTTTGGCCGGCTGAAGACCAACCACATGATGTCTCCCACCCTCATCCAGATTGACCGTGCCAACCCCTGGTCAGCCTGCAGTGCTGCCATCATCACCGACTTCCTTGACAGCGGCCACGGTGAGCTCTTCTTGTTCTCCTATCCTTGTCCCCACGCTGTCCTTATCCCTGCGATGGTGATGGGGACAGGCTGTTGGGGTAGGCAGCAAATTTCTCCTTGCTCTCCCAATAAATCGAGAAGGAAACAGAGAGCTGAGTGGTGTTTCAGTGGGCTGAGCTGGGGCTGAATGCGAGGTAGCTCCAGTCCCATGAGGACCGGCTCAATGTTCCCCTCCCTGCTTCCTCAGGAGACTGCTTGCTGGACCAGCCCTCCAACCCCATCCCGCTGCCCGAGGACCTGCCGGGGACGAGCTACAGCCTGAACCAGCAGTGCGAGCTGGCCTTCGGTGTGGGCTCCAAGCCCTGCCCCTACATGCAGTACTGTGCCAAGCTCTGGTGCACTGGCAAAGCACGCGGGCAGATCGTGTGCCAGACACGGCACTTCCCCTGGGCTGATGGCACCGGCTGTGGGGAGGGACACTTCTGCCTGAAAGGAGCCTGCGTGGAGAGGCACAACGTCAGCAAGTACAGGGTGAGTACCTGCGAGTCCAAAAATGCCCTGTAGACGATCGCTTGGCACTTCTGCATGGGTGCTGGCTGAGCAGTCTCCAGCAGGGTCCTTCAAAGGGACAATAATGGAGGAAGGTGAGGAGAGAGCAGGGATAGACAGTGCAAGCAGGCTGGATGCTGCTATGCTGCTCTGCCCGTCCCATAGAAGATCTGGGATAGGCAAGCCCGCAGGTTTTGCTTGCAAACGCATCTAGCAAAAGGATAGCTGTGAGTCCAGAGAGGGGCAGAGATGGAAGCCATGAGGGAAGGGGACAGCAGATGACGCTGTGCCACGTCCCTGCAGGTGGATGGCGGCTGGGCCAAGTGGGCGCCCTATGGCACGTGCTCGCGGACGTGCGGCGGTGGGGTACAGCTGGCCAAGCGCGAGTGCACCAACCCTGTGCCTGCCAACGGGGGCTCCTACTGCGAGGGCGTCCGCGTCAAGTACCGCTCCTGCAACCTGGAGCCCTGCTCGGCTGCAGGTAAGGGCAAAACTTGCCAAAATTCATGACCTGTCATCAAAAGGCGCTGAGCCAAAGGGGAGCCTGGCTTCTCGTGCGTGTTGGTGCCTGTGAGCTGAGTGGGATGAGCTGATTGCAGCTGTGAATCCTCTGCTCAACCCACTGCAGAGGCACTGCTTGCATCTCCAGACCAGCTGAATTCCGGCAGAGTCGAGCCGCCAGCACACCAAAACCCCAGACTTGCCACAGCTCCTTGGGTGGGGTGGAGGAGAGCCAATCTCCAAATGTCAAGTTCTTTGATTGTTTCAAAGCGCTTGGAAACACGGTGGAAACATGCCCCTAAATGTGCCCCCTGCAAATGTCAGAGGTGGCCTTGCCATTTGCAGTTCCCTGGCATCCTTGTGTCACTGCATTGTGCAAGGAGCAAAATCTTTCAGAGTTGCTGCGCTGAGGCTGCTGGCTTTGCACGGCCGCCCCTAACAAGCAGTAACACCTGCCCTAGGGCAGTGGTCTGTGCCCCGTCTGATGCACACTGTGTTCCTTTCAGTGCCAGGAAAGAGCTTCCGAGAAGAGCAGTGCGAGGCATTCAATGGCTACGGCCACAGCACCAACCGCCTCACTGCCTCCGTCTCCTGGGTTCCCAAGTACTCTGGCGTCTCACCCCGGGACAAATGCAAGCTCATCTGCCGGGCGAATGGCACGGGGTACTTCTATGTGCTGGCACCCAAGGTTGGTGAGGGCTGGGGGGGCTGCAGGAGGACTCCAGTGCATGAAGCAATTGTCTGTGCTTGGTGGACAGATGGATTTTTGTGGGTTAGAAAAGATGGGAATCCATCAGGCTGGGTTGAATCAGCGCGTGTGCATCCACTTATTTTCTTCAGTGGTGGATTGGGTTCGTGGAGGGACTTCCTCTGGGTTCATAGAACTGCCTGTAGGGTATGCCTATGGTCCTGCTGAGAGGCTGGAGCAGAGGATGATAGTTATTGCACTGAGGAAGTGGTTCACCTCCTGGTCTGGAGCCCCACTGCATTAGCATAAAGACAGTGATGTAGCAGAAGCAGGAAGCAGTACTGCATGGCTCTTCTCAGTGACCCCAGAATGCCCAATTGCAAAGCAGAGAGTGAGCACGTTACATGCCAGCACCTCCTGAGGTCCTGCTGGGCTGATGCTGAGTGGCTGCAGTGGGACGACTGTGGGGTGATGCAGGGTACAGCTGTTGTCTTGCTCGCTCTCCTGCAGGTCGTGGATGGCACCCCGTGCTCCCCAGACTCCACCTCAGTCTGCGTCCAGGGCAAATGCATCAAAGCTGGCTGTGATGGGAAGCTGGGCTCCAAGAAGAAATTTGACAAGTGCAGTGTATGTGGAGGAGACAATAGGAGCTGCAAGAAGGTCTCGGGCTTATTCACCAAACCCATGTAAGTGCTGGGGGACCACATGTGAGTTCTTCTCTCCCGTAGGGTGGACACAAGAAGGTGGTGGGGATGGTGACGATCAAATCCTCCAAAGTGCCTGCTCTGAAGTAGTAGTGCATGCTAACAAGCCCATGGCTTCTAGTGACGGAGCCAGCTCTGGCACAGCCACACTGCTGAGCTTCTCGTGTCTGGGTGAGCACAGCCTAGATGAAACTCAGTAAGCAGAAATAAATCTTCATGGGATGGAGGAGATAAGCTTAGGGTTGGAACTGCTGCCATCGCAGCGGGTGGGAGATGGGGACACCTGCAGCTCCGTGCCTCATGGCTCGTCCTGCCTGCTTCCTCCTTCCAGGCACGGCTACAACTTCGTGGTGGTGATCCCCGCCGGAGCTTCCAACATCGACATCCGCCAGCGGGGCTACAAAGGGCTGATCAGCGACGACAACTACCTGGCGCTGAAGAACGGGCAGGGCAAGTACCTGCTGAACGGGCACTTCATCGTCTCGGCCGTGGAGCGGGACCTGATGGTGAAGGGCAGCGTGCTGCGGTACAGCGGCACCGGCACCGCTGTTGAGAGCCTGCAAGCCTTCAAACCCATCCAGGAGCCCTTGACTTTGGAGGTGCTCTCCGTGGGGAAAATGACCCCTCCCCGGGTGCGCTACTCCTTCTACCTCCCCAAGGAGAGCAAGGATGACAAAACCTCCTACAAGAAGGAGGGCAAAGCTCCTCCGGATCTCAACAACAGCGTCCTCAGCTTGTCCAACCGCTTGGATGGGGGCAGGCCGACCTACAAGCGTCCCTCCTACAAGTGGGCAGCGGGCGGCTGGGAGGCGTGCTCTGTCACCTGTGGCAGTGGGCTGCAGAAGCGAGCGGTGGCTTGCCATGACTCCTATGGCCACCCAGCCTCTGAGTGCGAGGCTGCCCAAAGGCCGGTCGAGGTGCGGTCATGCGGGGAGCCCTGCCCGGCCTGGGAAGCGGGACCGTGGGCTCCTTGCTCCAAGAGCTGTGGGAGAGGCTTCAAGAGGAGGATGCTGAAGTGCGTGGCCTCCGGTGGGAGACTGCTGCCCCGGGAGAGTTGCAGTTTTCGGAGGAAGCCGCAGGAGCTGGATTTCTGCACCTTGAGGCCATGCTGAGCTGTGCCAGTGAGGATGAACATGGTGTTTCTCGGGCAGCGGCCATGGGTTGGGAGAAGGGGAGATGTCCATAGCACATAGGGTAAAAAAGGGAAAACAAACAAACGAAAAATAAAGGGACCTGGGTGCGGGGAAGGGCGCACAACCAGGTGATGAGAGGGCTTTCACCGAGCAGGTTGCTCGGAGGTGAGCAGGAACCAACCTACCTCGAAGCTGCCGCACACACAGGGACCCACGGCTGGGAGCCGGAGGACAGACAGACGGAAATCACTGCCAGGATGGCCCCAAGGACACACAGAGGAGACACCCCCGCATGGCTCAGACAACGCCTGCCCTGTCTTCCCAGGGCCAAGCCTACCTCCCCCTTCCCCGATTTTCTGCGTGGGACCAAGCCAATTTACCTACACAATGATGGCAAGTTGTACTGCCCAACAGGGTGCTGGGTTTTGTAGGGACTGTTACCTTCAGGGCTTGCAAGCCTTTGCAGCTGTGTGCATGTCAACGGGGATCCCAAGTGCCAGGCTGGGAGGTGGTGGCTTGATTCTCATTTTCTCCTCATGTTTATGATCTGACCAGTGTATACTTTATGGTGCTTAACTCTGTGTTGTTTAACATGCTCCCTGTGCTGGATGCAAACCTGGCATGGAGGGAATAGCATTGCTTCCAGCAGAGCCCCTCCTGGGGCTAAGGTTTTCCTATGGTGCTCTGGGGAGGCTGAGACTGGCTCTTGGCTAAATGGGTGCCCAGAGCACAGCCTGATGCTCGTTTACACCCTGGTGCAGGGAAGGGTGTAAAGCTCTTTGGGACTAAAAGGGATCACAGTGGAGGCTCAATGTGAGCAGTAATTGCAGAAATGACCAACTGTACTGTAGCATCATAGTGCGGTGCCCGGGAGCATCCCTGCCTGTTGCTGGTGCTTGACTCTGCTCTGGAAATGGTGCTCACAGGGCCAGCATGCCATGCCCAGGCACTCTGCTGCCTGCCCCATTCCAAGCTTCAGAGTTATTTGGGGCTGTTCTGATCCTCCTGCTCCTGCAGAGCATCCACAACCAGCTGCATCCTCCTGGGTTTTGTGCTAGGGCTCATTCCATACCTCTGCAGTGTCTGCAGGCTGTCTTACCTCATCACAACCCTGCCACACACCTTCCACCATAAGCCTTCTGCTCAGATCAAACCATCAAGGATCATTTCACATTTTGCTTTCCCACTGATGAAGGTCCCTTGGAGGGAGCTTGCTATGGACCTCTTGACCGAGATATGTCACTATTGGGAAGAGCAGAAGGGTCGACCCCAACTTTTGGGTAGGCTGCTGTCTCAGCAGTGAGATGCTTGGAGTCTGCTCAGCACATGTGGAAGCTCTTCATGCTCCACCAAGCCTCCAGCAGTGGTCAGAAGGGTCCCAAGGAACAGCACAAACGTTCTCGTGGAGACCTTTCCCACCAGCTTAGCACATTTCTTGTGATACTGTTTGCAGACCCACCCTCCTAGATTTGTGTAATTCTTTTTTGAGCACAATAATATTTCTGGTCTCCGCGATGCTTGATAGAGCCAGGAGCAGATGTTGTGGTTGCTTTGCACAGCGGGGACGGGATTTAATGTTCTAGGAAATCCCTTCCAGGTCTACATTCCCATGAACGCATCATCCATTTTCTGGACAGTTTTCCTGCATAGCCGAGCCTGCAGTGCTTTCGTTTGGGGACAGAGCTCCAAGGAGCTGCCCTTTGCGTCTTGCCATCAAATCGATGGTTTCCAAGCCACCGAGGAACTGTCATCCTTGTCCGATGGGGGCGAAGGATGGGCTGGGAGGGACTTCTTGAGTGCAGTTCTTTTGCCAAGTGTGCAGCAAAAGGATGGAGATGCCTATTGTACTGGCTGCTTTGTGTATACCATGTATACTAAACATCGATCTCTGCTGTTTGTGCATCAATAGCAAACCTGAAATAAAACCGTATTTAAAGATCCACCTTGCTCCAGGGGGCTGTTTGTGCCCCCTTGTGTGTTTGCTTGGGCGGCGTTGGCAGAGTTCATCCTGGCTTATTGCAGCCCCAGCTCATTCACTGGAGGAAAAAAATTGGAAGGTCCAAACACATTATTCTGAATATTATGGCAATTTGTCTTGCTTCTGCTGTAGAATTTGTAGTTGGCAAAAAAAAAAACAACCCAAAACATCATGTTGGATGAATCCATGCAATGGCAGGACTCGCCTGCACCTGGGAGCGATTGCAGCGAGGCTGTGCCACGAGGCTGGTTTTGCTTTAGCCTGGGATCGGGATATTCTTCAGTCAGAATCACAGCAATATAGAACATAGAGTTAAATGGATGAATGCAAACTGGAACAGTGCTCTCACATCCTGGAACAACCGTGTCCTCGCATACCACGAGCTGGGAGTACCCATTCCCGACGTGCTCCTCTGGCGTCATTCATTCCGTCCACAGAGCAAAGCAAGAGCCTCTTTCCCACCACCTCCAGTGGGCCCAGGGAAGGCTGGGGGGTTGCTAGGTGCTTACAAAACACTCAGCAGCTCCCAGCCCTCCTCTGGGCCAGCGGTGAGATAAGGCACTGCCTGCTAATGGGCCACGTCTGCTGAGAGATGCCTGATGTCACTGCCTCAGCTTTTATTTCCCCCTGAACAATTGCAACTTTCTGTGCAGCTATGCTGTAACACTTTGGCAGTTTTTATGAGTTTTTTTTTTTTTTTTTGCATAAGGCAGAGCACATTTCCAATACCAAAGCAAAGCACAACAGCCCTGACTGAACACCTTCCCCTCTGCAGCCCGGTGACAGACAGCTCTGCCTCACCCCATGAGAAGCTCAGTTTCAGCCCCAAGAAATCCCACACTGCAGCAGCTCCAACTGCACACAGCTTTATTAGCAACAGAGGGCTTGCACTTCCGGGGCTCAGCAATAGCCATATGTAACCTGAACAAATCACCCAGAGAGATAAAAACGTGCACAAAGGAAACATTTACCTGGGAGGGAAGGAAGAAGCCAAGCACTGATGCCAGAACCTCAGTTCAAAGGGAAGGTCTGTGTTTAGCCAAGTTGTGGTCTGTTTGCTCAGGGCCCTGCTTTGCTGGGAAGGCTGCAATTACTTAACGGCTCAGGGATAAGGGCAGGCACCTGGAGCGGGGTGGGGACAAGGTGAGCTCCTGGGGAGGGAGGAGCAAAGCTGCAGCCCTGTGGAAGTATGGGGGTGGCAGACATGGGGATGCAGGGCACGTTGCTTGTTCCAAACTGCTGGGACACTTGCATTTGGTTTCCCCCCATTATTTTAGCCTCCCACCCCTTTCTTTGTTCCTGTACGCTTCTCCAGACATCAGCTTTTGCAGAAAGGTGCTGGGTTGGGCAAGATTCTGCTCTCACCCCCTGTACCTTTCCTTACAAACAGAAAGCAAAAAGCATGAGAATAGAATCCACCCTCGTGGCATAGCTGGTATTCACAATGAGACATTCAGAGCTTCAGCCTCTTATAGCAGCACCTATATTGCAAGTCATTCTCCTTACACGATGTCACACACTGGGGTCTTGCTGGGCAGGAGGATCCCATGGTGCCAGATTGAGTGTTGTGCCCCAAAGCTGCCCCTCATTGAGCCCAGGCACTGAGGATCCCTTTGGAGGAGGGAACACCCCTTTCTGTTATCATTGCCATTAATGTTGCTCTTTCTTTCTGCCTGGAGACAAAAGCACCACCAGACATATTGGGAACAAACAGTGCTAATGGGGAACACGTGGCCCAGCCAGCAGCAATGCTCACGTGAAAATACTGATGTGGAGCAGCAATGGGGCACAAAAATGCATTTCTATGCCAGGATAATTGATTCCCCCTTTGCCACCATAGGCTGCCGGTCACTTGCAGCAGACTAAACTTCCCCCCATCATCTTCCCCAGCCAGTAAACTGACACATTCCCACAAGAATCCATGTGAGTTTTGTTTTTTTTCCCCTGTATTTTTTCTAATTATACAACTCAACCAGCGCCAAAATCTGTCTGGCCAACTCGAATCTGGCAGCGGAGCTCCTGCACACAGGGCCAAGAGAATCACCTCCTTGCTGAAGGGCAGCAGGTTGGGAATGTACTCAGACAGAGCTCTTTGCAAGGCTCCAAACGGAGATTTCTATGCATGCATACACCTCCAGAGGAAGGCTGGCATTGGCTGCCCGTGTCAGCACTGTGCCTGGAGGTGAAGGCATGAGCTGAGCCCATCAGATGGCTGCTAATGACTGCAGTCCTTAGCTAGGGAAAGCACCTGGAAATGGCAGCATGGGGCAGTGGTGTGAGCCCCCAGCCCTTCCTGAGGACAGTGCTGTTGGGTTTGGTGTAATTAATATCGAGTTCAGCCTAGGGGACAGAAGGGCTCCCAAGGGCTTATTTAATGTGGCTTGATTATTTATTTTTTGAAGTGTTTTATTTTCCCCCTTGTAAATGAATTTAGCGCTGAGGAGAGGTGTTGGATTGGCAGCTCTGGAAATACAAGCCCTGAAGGGCAGATGTTTTGGAGTCCTGCAAGTAACAGCACTGCATGCGATCCAGGCATGAGGGCAATGACTCGCAGTCACTGCAACAGCTGCTATGTGCTCTGCACTCATTGATATTGCTGTGAGAAAGCAGAGCACACTGCCCACGGCCACCAGGCAGACTTCTCGGTGTCCCTGCACTGCTTTGGCCTGTCATGCAATGCCATATTGTTTGCACTGCATTCCAAGTGCAGTGTGCAGGCTCCAAATAGCAGAAATACGTGTTGGCAAGACCCTGGTCACTGCAGGGACCGAATCATAGAATCATAGAATCATAGAATCATAGAATCACCAAGGTTGGAAAAGACCTAAAAGCTCATCCAGTCCAACCGTTCACCTATTACCAATAGCTCCCACTAAACCATGTCCCTCAACACAACATCCAGCCTTTCCTTGAACACCCCCCAATGACATGTGCTGTCCAGAAGCAGCCCCATGTGCTGTGTGGATGCAGTCAGGACAGCTGGAGTGGGGATGGAGGGGAAAGTGCAGTGAGGTATGGTGATCTACGTGGGCATCTCGTACACCCAGGGAGTTTGGGAAAAGCCAGCATCCCCATGCTCTGAGTGAAATTTCCTGCAGACGCCCAGGGTCAGGGCTCTGAGCACCTCGTGGAGCTGTGGGTGTCCCTGTTCAGTGCAGAAGAGATGGGACTGGATGGCCTGGAAAGGTCCCTTCCAACACAAACCATTCTATGACTCCATGGTTCTAAGAAAGTTGGGTGTCCAAAGGCTTCATCTACCTTTGGGCTCCCTCTGGATTTAGGAGGAGGTGATGGGTTTTGGGGTATCACCATGGTGAAGCACTGCCTTGATCGGGGCAGTCCCAAGGTGCCCATTAACCCCTGCCTTCAGCACTTACTTTTGAGGTGAGGAAAAACAACCACAGAGGGAAACAGGGACTGAAAGACAAGGAGAACCTGGACGGTGCTGTTTTATCCCAAAGGCAGAGAAAAGGAAACAAGGCAAAGGAATGAAAACAAGGGAAACCTCGAGAGGGAGACGTGCTTGGCAGCCCCTACTGCCTCACTCTGCAAACACGGAGCAGCTGTTATCCCACCTGGACCTGGATGCTGGCTTCTCTGCATCCCTGGAGCGTCACGGAGCAGTGGAGATGCTCCACGAGTGCTCAGGGCACAGGTAATGCACAGCCCTGAGAGGTGATGGGGAGAAAGGAAAACACTTTTATGTTGTTCAGAGTGAGCTCTTTCTTTCTCTATTTTAATTTTCAGTTGGATGAAGCTGTGGGGAATGTGCTCCCTTTTGAAAAGGAACTCTTTGGGTTGTTCCCTTTTTCTTTGTGATCTACATTACCAGTTTTGGGGTTTCTCAGGGCCAAATTGCATGTGCCATCACCCCTGTGCCCAGCAGAAATCACCAACCCATCACCCCCAGTTCCCATTGCCCTCGCTGGCTCTGTATTTAATGCATTACATGGGAAAGCAGAGCTGGTCACTTGGCCCCAGTGGTGGCGTTGGGTTTTTCTTTGTGGTTTAAGGCCAAGCTAAAGGGCAAAGGGATTTGGGAAATGAGTGGTGCTTCGGGGTGGGCGCTGGCTCTGGGTAATCCCTAATCCCACAGCATGTGGAGAAATCCTGGCTTTGGGACACCACAAACACCATCAGTCCATGTCAGCGTAGCGGGGTGGAAACAAAATAGGGGGAATTTGCTTCATAGGAGGGGAAGAAGCACGAGGCAAGGTTTGAATCGCAGGGGCTGCGTGTGAAGGAGAACAGAGCTGGCAAAAATGAAGGGAAACACTCAAACCCCTCCATCTGTGGGAAAAGATAGGGTGGACGCAGCCCCTCTGGGGGACAACCTAAAATCTAGGGGCTGCCTGCAATGGAATGGTTCCTATTTGTCTGGGGAAAAGCGACGTCTGCTCCAATTAGCACGTCGCGTGCGCGTGCAGGGGAGGAGATGTTTTTGTTTCCTCTTAGGAAGAAAGAAAAGAATGAATAACAACAACAACAACAACAACAAAGCACGAAACGAGCTCTGTTGCAAAGCCAGAGTGCTGTGTCAGAGAGACCGGGATCCAAATGGTTTCTCTGAACCCTCCAAGAGGAACGGAGCATCCAATGCGGCTGGAAAACGGAGCACTACCTCCTAAAGCTGCCCTGGGGGAGGCCTTCAGTTGTTGAGGATGATTTTACAACTCCCCACAGCTGGGAGATCAGGAGCAGATGCCGACGGGGGCTCTGGAAGGGTTAAAACCATTCCGCCTGTTCGCACTGTTCCTTCTTAATATCGCCCTTGAATAAACAAACAGGCGAATCCCACCCTCTCCCCGGAGACTCGTACTTGGCTTGTTTCAGAGAACAAATGATAATTATTTGCCTTCATTTATTTATTTATTTAAAATTTCATTGTCTCCTTTCGGCAGCCATCGGGATTGAGGAAACCGAGTGACAAAATGAACAAGGGAAGCCATAAACTCGAATTAAACAAATCACTGATAAGCCCAGAGCAGAAAGGAGATAAAAACCCGATGACATTCCCCTCGTGGCACAGAGGCTGGAGATGTTGATAAAGCGCAGGGAGACGGATGGATGCAGCCAATGGATGCCAGTAGGTTAGGAGATGCAGGCGCAGCAGTGTCCTCCTTGTTCTAGACATTAGGACTGGCTTTTTGGGGATAGGTCAGGAAAATATCAGATAGATCACGACGTTTGCAAGAAATTCCATTGCTTTGCTGTAGCAGAGGCTGGCTGGCTGCAGGGGATGCGCAAAGCACTTCACAACCTCAGGATTCAGCCCTTCGTCTGCTCCTCTGCTTCTTTCCAAGGACCAGTTTCAGTTTCTGGGGAGGAGAGCAGTGCTGCATCACACAGCTGCCCAGGGGGTGTGTGGGGGGGGTCACCATTCCTGGGGGTGTTGCAGAGCTGTAGTGATGTGGCACTGAGGGATGTGGGCAGTGGGCATGGTGTGGTGGGTTGGGTGGGGATGAAACAAAAAGAGTAAAGGAGAGGTGGTGCTGCTGTGGATGTGATGGCATTCATGTGGTTGGAGCTGCACTGAGCATCCCCCAGGCATTCCCACACCTCAGCAAAGAGACTCCACGTTTTCCTCCTTTGGGAATGGGATTCGTGTGCCTTTCCCTTAATCTCCCATCTGAGAGCCCCTCAGAGCCAATAATGAAAGACTTCCCCCTGCATCAGGATTGCTGCTTTGCGAGATTAAAAACTGCCCCTCAAGGAATCTCCCAGCCATAACAAAGCCATTTGCTAAGATAACATTAGTTCAGCATTGGGGCTGCTCATGGCACGCTCAGAGGAAGCACTCAGATGGCTCCTGTGGCCCTGACCAAAACCAAATGCATCCACAGACCAAAGGGGCCACCTGGCACGTCCCATGGATGCCTTAAGTCACTTACTGGGTTGAACTGGGAAAATCACTTCTAGACATGCCTAACGGAGGGAGAAAGCAGAGCACAAGTTTGTGCCCTTTTGCACGTGATGGCAATGGGATGCTTTCACAGCAAGAGGGATTTGGGGACAGGATGGCGGGAAGAGCTGCTACTGTTGGATGGGGTTGCATCACTGCAGGGGAAGGGAGAAGGAAAACAGGAGTTTGGAATCAGGGTGAAATTCCTCCTGGCTCTCTGCTTTCTTCAGAAATAAAAATACCCCAAATAGCCTGAGAACGAGGCTGCTCAGCAGATGGTACTTTGCCCCTTTTGGGATGCTTTCTATCTTTGCAGCTGGGAATCCATTATGGGAATCTGATCCCAGGAGGCTGCAGATCTGCAGGCCCAGGAGCTTGGGTAGCTTGGGAAATTTGCAGTTGTGCCCTGCGCTGAACCTTGGATGTGAGCCCAGCTCTGATCTCGCTCCATCCGAGTGCCACTGAGCCCCTTCCCCAGGCTGCAGCTCCCCAGCCAGCCAAGCTCTGCAAAGCCACCCCAGGTCCCACAGTCTCTTTCTGTCCCAAACCATGTCCCAGTCCCCAGCTTCTTTGGCGGAATGCTGCATCCAAGCACGCACCATATGTGCTCTCATCAAAGCATTTCCCAGTTTCCTTTCCCAGCACTGGTGGCTTCCTCCAACCTTTTCTTGGCTGTCCCTATTCCTGGGGACATCTTGTGCTCAGCACACTCTATGGATAAATTTTCCATGAATTTTTAGGAACACTTGGTGAGAAGTGCAGTGATTCTGTGACCAAAGCTGGGAGCAGATGTTGGAGAGATGCATTTTGGTGCTCACCAGTCACCTGCTCAGCATCTCCTGCACTGCATTTGGGAGCAGGAGCAACAGGGACGAGATTTTTTCAGAGCCATGAGACATTGTGGGAAAGCCAGCTGAGCTCTGAACAGCTTCTTCCTTTGGGTTTCCTTTGAAAGTAACTCCCAGTTTAGCGCCTGCTTTGCAGAGCTGTGCCTGCAATGGTGCCTGAGCCCAGAAATCAGGGTGTGATTTGGGGTTGTGCTGTAGGCTGCAAAGGATGGAGAGGAAGGCTGCATCCCTTGGGATGCTCTCAAGTGCTTAAATGGTTTGTGTTTACGAGAGCTAAAAATATTTCCTAGGGGAGGGAGAGGGGACAGAAGGTCTGTTTGCTCTGTTATCGCTTATAGGCTCTGTTTTGGAATGAGGCTTAAATAGAAATAACATGGTATTGAAGGTTAAGTAAAACACAGTCAAGCAGCATCCCTGCGAGGCACAGGGCAGCTGGGATGAGCAAAGCCCCTGCATGGCCCTGGGGACAGAATAGGGACGGGGATCCCAGCCCTCAGAGCTGCCACGCATCCCATGGCCATGCTGGTACCTTGCTCAGCAACGCCTGGGTTCCTGCCCTGTACTGCAAACTGCAGCTGGGCCAGGAGTTTCTTGATTGAGCTTTTCTTCCCCCCAGACTCAGCTGAAAAATAGGAATCTAGGGACACTGCCCATGGGAAGAGGTTCTGATGGATGCTCTGGGAGCAAGGGGCTGGGGTCTCCTCCAGATGGGTCATATCACCCACGGTGAGCTCAGGGTTTGCAGCAGGGTGAGAGGGGGGCAGCGCTGCTCAAGCTTTCTTTTTAAAGGGCATTCTGTTTCCAGTGTGAAAAGGGAATAAATCAATGACTCTCATCGTCCTGAGAAAGGCATGTCTGTGCCCCTGCACCACGAGACCCTTGTGTTGCCCCCTGTGACACTGTGTTGGTGATGCACCAACAGACACAGGCTGGGCATTGTGCAATGTGCTCCCAACAGCCCAGCAGTGCCCAGCCACGCTGCAGAGCATCAGCACGGCTCCCCCAGTGCCATGATCCCCTTGGGCAATCAATGGGACATTGTCTGGGGAGAGCACTGGGTGACATACAGCAGAGTGGAGCGGTGGCACAGAGGTCAGGAACGTGAGGACGGTCCAAGTGCCTTTCCCCTGCGCTCATTAATTCTATACGTTTTGCATAAATTCCAGCACAACGAGGAATTTGGGAGTGCTACCAACCCATCTGCTTTGAACCGGCACTCTGGTTTGCAGGAAGGAATGTTACTGGGAACAACTCCGTGCCTAAAATTGGGTCTGATCCAAATCTTGCTGCTTCACCCTTCTTTCTGCCTTGAGCTGAGACCAAACCTGGGACTGAGAAGAAGCTTGGGAAAGAGAAGAAAGTTGAGCAACCTGGGGCTGCATTCACATCTAAGCCTCCCAGCTTACCCTGATGCTTCCAGCCCCTTGCAGATGGATGGGCAGTGCTGGTGATGGAGGAGACAGAGCCAGATCCTGGCTGGGGAGTTTAGAGAAAGAACTTGTAAATGGAGAAAGTGATGAGCACACAGGGATGCCTTTTCAACAGCCAGGAGAAGAAGAAATCGGGAGCTGACACCCATCTTGGAGGGTTGTGTGTTCTCCTGATGGGCTGAAGGACCATCTGGTGAAAGGATGGGGTCTTTAGAAGATGCCCATGGCAGCAAGAAGGCAACACAGGGACTGAGTGGCTCTGCTTTCCAATTCCTGCTTTGTGCACAGGGTCTGACTTTCCCAGCTTGAATTCCTCGTGTCTATTCAGACCATGTCTGACTTCCATCCCAGGCACGTCTGTGCGGCTGCTTAGGGAAAACAAAGCTGGGAGGACGGAGATAACATTGCTGATGTTGGAAATCTGTGCATCCCTTGGTGCTGGGAGATACCTACAGCAAGTAGGGAACTTTCTATGAAAAATCACAGGTTTTGCTAAGGCTCTCAGGAAAACACTGCTCTCCTGCCAACCTCACATCGCATCAGCGCTCTGTAGACAAGATCTCCCTCTGTGCCCTGCACGGATGGATGTGTTTTTGCCTTGGCCCCACCAAACAGCCGTGAGTCAGCTAATCCAAACCAAACAGCGCGGGGAGCGGGAGGTCAGCCCAGTGCGCGGCTGTGAACTCAGAAACAGCACCTCGAGCAGAACCAGGGATAAAATCACAGCACCACGAGCAGGGCAGTGCTGGGTGTCAGCGAGGACTGGTGCCAGGTCAGGGAGCACCCGGTGTGACACTGGGAGATGGTGACTTTTCCCATCCCCTCTGCAACCTTTCTATGCAGATGCTTCCCACCAAGAAGCCTCTGCATTCACTTCACCACTGCCTTCTTGTTGCATCCCTCTTATTTTTGGGGTCATTTTCACCCCTGTTTTGCTGGCTCCCCTTTCTTTCTTACCCTTCTCTCCTCCAAAAGCATCCCTTGGACACGCTTGCGCAGAGAAAAAAGTCCTTCCAGCCAGCTGCCAGCTCTGCCTTTGGCCTCTTGCTCCGGTTTCATGTTTGACTCTAATCCCACAATTTATACAGCGGAGCCCTGGGCCAAACCCAGCGTCTCAGGAACCTGCCAGAAACCTCAGCTTTTCCTAAGCTCTATAAACAGTTTCCTGCCTCCATCCCTGCACCTGCTGCCCATGCCGTGCTGCCGGCCAGGGATGCTGATGGCATCCTGAGGATGGTGGTACCCTGGGGATGGTGGTACTGTAGGGATGGTGGTACCTTGGGATGGTGGTACTGTAAGGATGGTGGTACTGTAGGGATGATGGTACCCCCAAGAGGGACAGGATGCCCAGGGGTGCTGCTCTGCTGGATGGGATGCCCTGTGCTGCATCCCCTTCGCTCTGCTTGGCAATATCTGAGGGCTGTGAAACACTCACCCAAAGCATGAGCAGTGAAAGAGTTCGATTCCTCAGAGCATCTCAGGGCAACCTGGGAGAAAGCAGACAAGGAGTTAGGGACAAGGAGAGACGTGTAGGTGTCCCAGACACCAGCAATGGCTGCTGGTGTGCAATACAATCTTTTGAAGTGGAGCTGCAATGTATTTCTTCATGTTAGTTTCCTTCCCCTATGTTTTCAGAACAACTAAAATCCCAGCGATGCAAACAAGCAGCAGGAGTGGGGCCTGGGGAAAGCACAGAGTGGGGAGATCTCTTCTTATTGTGCTCCTAAAACGCAGTGAGGACACTGCAAATTACGGAGCACCATCTGCTGGCACGTTATTTATTGACTGCCTCTTTCCTTGTGATGCAGCACTGGGGCAGCACTGAAGCAGCTGGGGGCATTATACAAGGGTGAACCCAAAGCACGGTGAGATGAGAAAACCAAGTGGGCAGAACGTGCTGGGTAAATGCACAGAGGCAAAATCCCACTCGCTCCATCGAGGGCAGGACTTCACCCATAAACCTCATCCTAATGGGGAGTTCAGAGCTTAACTTCATTAAACTGATGGTGTCCTTCCTGAGCGCGAGATTAAAACCAGGAGACTTTGCAGGTCTCTGCTGGCAGCATTCGGGGCTCCAGTCGAACGGGACATAAAGCCATTTCCTCCTGTATAAATCACCTGAATGCTTTTAGCTCACCCCGAGGCCCAAAACAATGCTTTCAGCTCAGGTTTGCTCCTTGGTAATGCGTGCTGGCAGCTGGCCCCATCAGTCTCCGGCACAGACATGTAACTCAAGCCTCTGACAAGTGCTGATTTAGAGCTTCAGCCAGTAAATCAGCATAAAATCATCGGAGTGCTTGCTCATATTTTTCCGAGTGGGGCTTTCTCACATGCAAGGCAAAAGGTCCTGGGACCCAGTGCTCACTATGGGACACCAACCGCAGGCTGCTGTGTCCTGGACCCTGCAAACTGCTGTCAAATCCACACAGTGCGCAGGATGGAGATGCTGGGAAAGCAGTGCAAGAGGGCTTTCTGCCGTGGAAGCTGTTTGTGCATGCATGAAGTTGGCATTGCACAGCTTTGGAAGCCCTTTGCAGCGCAGGGAGCTGAGGGTGCACTAGTGGGCTGTGTCGTGCTATACGGGATGATGCTGGGCCACTGTAAATGAGCCAAAGGCTGTGTTTCCCAGCATGGATTTCTCTCCCGTGGGCTCTTCTGCTGGCACTAAGGGAATGGGAAATTTGCAGTACTTCAAAGCCCCTCTGCCACTCTAGACTGTGTGATCCAAGCCAAAGTGCAGCCCCAGTCCATCATCCAAAGAGGGATGTTTGTGTATGTGTGTGCAATGACAGACTGGAGAGACCTGGAGCTGACAGCCAGATGCTTTCCCCAGAAATAAAACGGGTTAAGGGCTTTAAAATGCAGGAAGAGCCTGTGAAGGAAGCACCACTGCAGTCAGTGGCTGTGACAGCCCTGGCCCTGGGTCCCAGCATCCCAACAAGCATCCACTGCCATCCTGTGTGCTGAGGGGAGACAAAAGGACACGACCCAGACCTCTCAATCATTCCACATCAGTAAGTCCTTAATGGGGGCAGAGAACTGCAGAAGTCAGCATCCCCCATGGGTTACAGCTAACGCTTCTCCAAACAAACACCCATCAGATGCTGATAAAAAGTTGCTTTCCATAAACACTCTGTTTATTGCACTGTCCCACTGATTCCTCTGCTGTCAAAACAGAAAGGCAAACGAGAGCAGGGCTGAAACCCATCCCAAAGTCCTACCAAGCTGTGAAAGCATTTGGTGACTTTGTTCCTGGCTTGGATTTCTTTTTTTTTTTTTTTTTTTAAATTGTTTGGATTTGGTCACAAGCAGGAAAAGCTGATCTCATGACAGCTGAAAAAGCCCCGTGAGAGCCCGAGCTGTGAGATCTGATGTCACGCACGGGCAGTCCAGGAGGGAAGGAAACCTCTGTGTCAGCCCAGAAAAGCAGGCAGCTCAGCTCGCCTTGCCTCCAGGCAGCTCTTGGTGGCACGTGGATGCCCGAGGCTTGTGCCTGAATGGTCAGCCCCAGGGAGGGGCTGGGGGTCCCACCAACATCCCATCCAAAACCTGCCTGAGAGGTTGGCACGCAGGCTGAGTCAATGGACATAGGGTGACAGAGCCATTCAGGTTGGAACAGACCTCAAAGAACATCCCATCCAACTGCTGTCCCACCCCACCGTGCTCACTGCCCACCTCCCTCAGTGCCACATCCCCACGGCTCTGGAACACCCCCAGGGATGGGGACCCCACATTGGGGAGCCTGTAAAGATCAGTGCCAGCTGCCACCCAGAAATGGGGGAGCAGCAGTTGTCAGAGAGCTCAGAACCCCCTCAGCTGCCAGGTGCTGCGCTGTGCACACGTGAAGGTGTTTCAGTGCAGGGAAGCATTCAGGCTCAGGCTCTCGTTCCCAAAAGCCGATGCAAAGAATCCTGTTTCACTCTCTACACTGCGATTAGCCACGTGTACAATGGGCTGACCACTGGTATGCGTGGCAATGCCAGAAGTAAATGAAACTCCTCCCTGGGGAGAGGGCTCCATTGCTTTTGGCTGCTGAATTTGTGAAGTTTTTTCACTGTTTTTTTTTCTTTTTTTTCCCCCAAAATGCCTCCTTGGAAAACGCCTCTGGATTTTGATGTGAAGAAAAAATAAACCCAACACTTTTGGTTGTGCAAGGAAAGAAGGAGGAAAAAAAAAGAAATCATTGATATTTTTGAAAGCTGGACGATTTAACCAAACATGGGAGAAATTGAATAGCATCCACGGCCATTGGAAGTGCTTAAAAGAGCTCCGTGAGCCTCCTGACAGGAGAGCAGCCTGCTGACACCTTTCACATGCAATGAGTGCAGCTCACTGCTGCAACAGGAATAAGCCATGGGGAGGGTGCTGGGAAGGCAAGGATACAGAGGGCTGTCCCGCCTCAAAGCACTCGTGTGCTGTGGGCTGCCTCTATTCTGTGCTCATACACTGCAAGAAAGGGATGGGGGCAAAAAGGGCATGAAAGAGAAATGGACAGGAAAGTGAGAAGTGGTGGTTTGCACTCTTTAATTTCCTTATCCAAGTGGAAGCTGCTCTGGTAATGTGTGCAAGGAGTGAATACCTCCAAATCTTCCCAGCAAATGAATAAAACCAATAATATTCACAGAGCGTGGATTCGACTGATTTCCCTCCGTGTGTTTGGACTGAGATCTGACAGCTCTGGATCCAAAGGGGAGATCTGTGTTCGACTTCCTTGGCTCTGGATCACACCTAAGGAGCTCGTGTTTGAGCAGCATCACCAAAGGCCCTACCAACACACCTCCACTGAACGTTGGGTCGCTTTTCCCTTCTGGTCCACAAATAAATTATCTGCCAATAAATGGAACCAGAAGTGGCTTGGCCAGATGTTCTGCTGGGGCCCCAGGGAGTCGTGGTGCAGAAAGGGTAAAATAGGGGGAAAGAGAGAGAAAAAAAAAAAAAGAAGGCAAATAAAAGATAAATATGAACATGGCAGCTCCATTGGCTGCTCAGCGCCGGCGTGGGACCCCCGGCTGCAGCAGCTGTGCCCATTATGGGGTGAGGTGCAATGCCCCAGCTGGGAGGCCGTGCCAAAAGCAGGATATGGGAAAAGACCATTTTCAAACACAGATGGATTAAACCTTGATTCCTTTTTAAATGAGATTTTAATGCGCTGGCTGCACGCGGCCGATGGATATGGGAGACGCTGGCTGGACATGAGATGGGTTGGGGTTGAGTGTCCCCAGGGCACCTTGCTGACCCCATGGTCTCCCATGGGAGAGGCACACTTTGGTGTCCCTGTGCTCTCAGCCCTTGTGCTGAGCTGCAAACCCTGGAGCACAACGCTCTGCAACCCACCAGAACCTACAGACGGGAGATGGACAGATGGAGCAGAAGGACCTTTGATTTTGTTGTGTTTTTCCAGCTGGAAAGAGAAAGAGAAAACAGAACGTTCCCACAGAGGAAACACTATTTACTTCTTTTTTTTTTGCTTTTTTTTTTTGCTTTTTTATTGTGGTGGAGCTGAACTGTAACAAGTCACTTTAGCTCTGTTGAACGCAGGATTTTCTCACTTTCCGGTAAACTGCAGTTACCATGGAGAGCTCTGAGACAAGCCAAAGGCAAAACATTGGAAACTACACCCAAACTCACCGCAGCCATATCAAACAGTTAATTAGAAAGGCCGTCCATGTGTTTCCCATTCCCTGGAATGGTTTGAATCAATTGCCCCGTGATTTATCACCTGTTTTCTGTGCGAACGGTTCAGCTCTGCTCTCGTGCATGTGTTGGAAGGGGGATCTGTGCTGTGCAGCAAAGGAGGGGAGGGAGATATTAAGGACTTACAAAAAAAAACCAAAACCCAACAAAAAACAATCATCAAATAACCAATTCTGCTCCTTCCTCCAGTCTAAATCTCCCCCCGGAATGATACGCTCTGGATTCTGGTGGGATTTCTATCCCTTGGCAACTGAGAAAAAAGGAGAGACAGCTTTTGATTTTGGAGCACTGAGGATTACAGCTCACCGGGCCATGGCAGGGCTGTGCTGTGCAGGGCCCAGATAGGATTCAGTCCCAGCTGCTTCTCTCCCCTTCCCTGTCCCCATCCCTGCATGAAGCAGAGCCCATCCGGATAGGTGGCTGCAGATCCTCATCTCTGGGTTGCATCTCCTTTCCAGGAACGCTTTTCCCCACTTATCTCATGCCTTAAAACCCACAGACCACGGGGTTCCCCCTTGGTGGCCCATGCATCCCGTTGCCACCCTGCTGGCAGGCATGCAGTGATGGCTGATGGGCAGTTGGTGAAGCCTTAATGCCCAGAGCTAAATTCCCAGTTGGGCTTCATCCCCGCTCCCCCTTCACAAGGCATGGGGAGAACACACCTTGGTCCTGCCTTGTGCCAAGAGCTTCAATGCAGAGTTGGTTTCTGCTAGCATCCAAAAGCAGCAAAGAGATGGTTTGGAGGAGATCCCTCTGACCTTCAGCTCTTTCCAAAGCACGCTGACCTGATTTTTCCACTGCCATCTGCATCGCTGCCCTTTGGGGTCGGGTGAGGTTGTGAGCCACTGCAGTCCCCTCCGGTGGTGTGGGTTCCTCCAGGAAAGTTTGTGGGGATGGCTGGGATGGACACGGTGTTATCAGCAGCCATTCCCCCACGCTATGCTCCAGTGAAGCGTTCTGACCGAGGTGTGTGGGGCTGATTGGAAACCCTGCACATTTATCTAACCCATCCCCCAAAGCAGCTGTTGGCCTGAAAGGTGGCTGCTCCTCTCGCGCTCCGCATTCCACCTTTCCTGCCAAGAGTGGGGGAGAGAGGGAATAAAAGCTGCTCTCCTATCATTAGCAGATGATTGAAAAACCTTTCAGCTCCCCGAGCCAAGCGTGGGAGATAGCAGTCCTGCAAGACAGGAGCCGAGAAGCCCACAGCAGCAGATGGTGGGAAGAGGCAGGGACTCCCCTCCATCTGCAGAGGTTCGATGTGGAGCTTGGGGTGAATCCTACACCTGCAGCAAGTGAGCAGAATGCAGCAGGAGCGTGGCAAAATTGCCATTTACCCACACACCTCTGTTCCCATAGTGAACATATGAATGTGTGCACTGCTTTAGCTTGAATTTATCTTTTCATTGCTCTGAGTTCCGCCAGCCTCACTCCTGTCCTGCTCCTGGCCACAGAAGGGAAACAAAGTCATTGCCTGGCACAGGGGTTACTTGCCCCATTTGTCTGCAGATCTCCTTTGCAAGAGGAGAAGGTCAGACCCGTGCCTCAGTTTCCTCTCTCACTGCAAAGAGAAGAGCTGGTGGCAGGGGATGCACAGAGCTGCCTTGGAAAGATCCGCAGGGTTGAGCTGCTCTGGCTGTTTGCACAGCCTGGGACCCTGCAATCTGCGAGGAAGGAAACCGGCCTCAGGCAGCAGGAAAAAAGAGAAATCTCCCAGGACTTTCCAAAAGTTTTCCCACCCTGTGAAAAAAAAGGGCAGTGGTGCACATGTGCACTCATGCCCTGGGACTGCTGCAACTCCTCATGCAGCCCCAACCTGCAGGAGGGAAGAAAATGGCAGGGAGATCTACAAGGCAGGAGGGAACGGGGCTTGCAAAGAGGAATGACCTCTGTGAAGTGCTCTGAGGAGCAGCAGTTTGGAAAGGAGGATCTCAGCTACAGATGTGTGCACGACGGATCCAAGAGCAGTCAGCTGCCATCCAGCTCGGATGGGCGGCTGTTATCGGCACTCACGCTCCGTTCCACGACAGCTCCTTTTCAGACACTCTGTTCTGACAGGCTGAATAAGAAATTCCTCTTGTCTTCATTTTCCAAATCCAGAGTCAACGCTTTGTCCTTTTTGTGGCTGTGAAATATTTTGGCAATGCGGGGCTCCCTCTCCCACCTGGGAGTTTGCTTTGATTGCATTGACAGGGCAGTTGGACTAGATGGCCTTTAAGGGTCCTTTCCAACTCAAACGATGCTACGATTCTGTGACTTCCTTCAGCCCATTGCTGCAAGCAGGGCTCCAGGGGCTCTGCCAACACCACAAGAACTGAAGGAAGGAGGGAGAAGGGAGGAAGAAGAATCAGAGCTGCCCAAACTAGAACCCATGGACTCCAAAGGGTTGGCAGCAGGGTGTTTGTCATCACTGCAGATGTAGGGAGTATGTAGGAGCAGAGCCAGAATTTGCTTTGCATATGCTTTATACAAGAGTGAAAACTCAATCTGCTTAAAAACATGAAGAGCCAGAACTGCTGCTGACGTGAGCCCAGGCTGTGACAGCTTTGGTTAAGGAAAATCACCTAGGTGAGCACAGGGCACGCTGCCGTCCTGCTCAGGGTGCTAGAAGAAGGCTTGTGTGTTTGCATTCTAGGTTACATTCCCTTTCCATTTATCAGGGAGACACCGTGGTTTCTTGTGCTTTATTATATTTAATGGGGTATTATTTTTTTTCTTGCTGGCTGTTTGTTTGAGAAATTTCTCCCAGGGGAGCTCCTTTTTGATCGCTTGGTTGCCAGACAGAATGACATCAGACAGACGCTCAGAGGAATGATATAAAGGCAGAGCCTTATTTCTTAATAACAGGCTCTGGCAAAACACAGAGTGAAGTTAAACATGCTGGAGAGCACCAGGACCCAACGCTGCATGGGCTGCAGGGCAGGGGGACAGGAGGGGCTGCTCTGCCCAGCCCATGCATGTTCACCCCTGCTTGTTTGTGGCCAGGGTGTCCTGGTCCCTTTGGGAGCAAAGGAGATGGGGTGGCAGAAGGCATTAAGGTGGGCTTGTGCTTGCAGACCAGCTGGTGCCAGTGTGTGGCTGTGTGCACGGGGCACTGCTTATCAGTTCACTCTTTGTGCCCTCTGTGCTCCTTGCGGTGTTCCACAGACTTTCTGCCTGTTCCCTCTTCCTCATTCCAGCAGCTGATAGCAAGAGCTGAACGAGATGGTCAGACCCTCCCATTGGAGATGGGCAGCAGCCCAGGCACCAAGTGACCTAAGGTTCACAGCTGCCTCAATGCCCAGTTACAGATATTGGAGAAACCTCCTCAGTGAGAGCTCCTACACAGTCTGACACTGAGCTAAAAGCCATCTAATGTTATGGTTACATCTGGCTTTCAGTTTCTTCTTGCTCTTCTTCTTAAGTTGCTCATGAATTTTTTTTGGGGGGGGATAAAATCCCATTTGGGCTGAAGTTGTCTATGTTTGGACATCCCTCAAAACTTCATTTAAAGAAATGTAGAAAAGGGAGAAGAGGGCTCTGTCAATTCACATATTTTGTCATTCAAAACCTGAGCTTCCCCTCACTTCCATCTTGGACTCCCACATCCAATTCGTACCCTACTTCTCAACAGCACCCAGAACTGCCATGAGAAAATGCTGTGAAACCCACTGTGCCCTGAGGCTTTGTGGCCAATTCAGGCTCTCTGCTCTGTCAAGTTGGCTGAGATGGTTTCACCTCCTCCCATCTTTTCGGCACGCCGCATTTTGGAGGAGCAGTAAGGAAACCCAAGCAGCCAGCAGTGGGATCAAAGCGGGGGCTGTGTGGGGTGGGAGCAGTACGTGCCCAGGAGCCCGAGGACAACTCGCCTGGGAACAGAGCACTGTTGTCAGCCCCACAGAGGAGAGCATTCTCCATTCATGCCCACGCCATTGTCTGCCCCATGAGGAGCACCGTGCCGTGCCGCGGTGAGGATGGCCGTCTGCACACAAGAGATGCACTGTGGCGGCTGCTGGGCAGGCAGGGAGGGGATGCACGAGTTAATTGGGCACAGAAAGGGGTCTGTAGGGGTCTTGTGTTTCCCACTCCCATTTGGGTTGATACGTTGCTGGAGGGGGAATTCCCAATTTCTACTGGAGTCGGCACAACACAGACACCCTGGTTTGATGTGTGATACCTACAGGCAGAGTTTGGAGAGTCAAACCCACCAGATATGAGCCATGATGGGATTAAATCTGCAGTTTTTTCAGGAGTTCATATGGATTTCAAGAGCAGCGATTTGAACAAAGGCTTCTCCAATCAGCAGCTTTGGGAAGGGCCTTTGCGTGCTTTAGGCAGCTTTGGCTAAATTAATCACAGAATTAGATGGCTTTGCCCAATTCACATGGCTTTGCCCCACCTGCAGAACCCTTACATCTAAAAAGTCTGAGTGCCAGCTGTCACCAGACCAAGCTCTCATTCTCTTGAGGCAGTTCTCTGTATCCAGCTCAGTGAAGGTCCCAGATGTGGGTCTTCTCCTCCTTGTCTCCTCCCAAGTACCCCAACTCAGTGCAGACATCATTTTACCATCCCGTGGAGCAGCTGCCACCTGTGAGCAGATGGTTTGATGCTGTGGGATTAGTAAACCTGGATCTGAGCAACAAAAACCAAGGGGGAAAAATATAAAATAGCAAGCCTCAATGGCCGGCATGGCATCAGTGCTCTGGGTGATAGCTTTCAGTGGGACAGATGGCACCGAGGCCTTGGAAGAGCAGTGAAGTAAGAAGGGCTGGAGTGACACAATGGATTTCTTGGGGGGTGAGGAGGGGATGCTGTCACCTGATATGTGTGCACCCCCATATCTGTGCCACAATGCTCATTTGGAGCATGGTGAGACAGCTCTGCTGGCAGCCAGGGGCTGAGCGAGCCGGGTGCTTGGAGGGCTGTGCTGATGCTGCTTGGCTGCTCCAGGGACAACACGGTGAGAGCACACAGAGCAAAGCCTGACGTGGGGCTGTGACAGCGGTGTGCACCGGGAACCAGCAGCGCTCTTTCTCCTGGTGGCACAGAATAAAGGCTGAGCAAAGTTCATGGAAAACACAGCCGGTGTTGCACAATGCTGGCAAAAGGTCCCTTCATGGAGAACACACTGAGAGCTTTGAGGATGGGGGAAGGAGGAGAGCGAGTGATCCCACACTGCTGGCACTGCCCGTGCAGCCAGATGCTGCTCCTGGTGGCACGGCAGTGACCCGGTGCTGATGGATGCCAGGACTCTCTGCCCTGCAAGAATGCAGCCCTGGCAGGGCAGGCAGGGAGGAGAGCAGCACACCCAGCATGCAGAAATCAAGACATTCCTTTCTCCCCCTGCAGACACAGACACGAGGCTGGGATGTGCAAGACAGCTCCTTGTGCCCGCAGTTTCACCACGGCCAGATGAAATGTAGGAGATAGGCCAAGAAATAGGCTTTGATGTGCAACCACCACCCGGCTCCTCTCTGTTATTCCTTCCCCCCCCGTGCCAAACCGAAGTAATAGATGCTTCCCCTCTGCCCCCATGATCCAAAGGTCCTCACATGGACGAATTCATCACTCAGATAACTTCCCGCAGCCATGAGATGGGAAGGCCAAGGTAAATACACACCCATCCATCAGCAGATATGTGATGAAGCTCTCCTTTCTTCAAGGAGTTCACTGCAGAGGTTCAACCACAAAGCGATGCTGTAGCAAGGCAGTGGGATGCACAGAGCCACTGAAGATGCTGTCAGCATCCCTGCCAACAGGATTCATCGTGGGGTGCACAGCCCTCATCTGAGGGGTTTGCCAGCAAAAATGATCCTTCCCTTCAAAAATGAAGAAGTGTTTTCAAGCTGTGTGTATTGGTGGCTTTTGCTAGAAGGCAAAGATGAGAGGTAATGGCCTCACGCTGCACCAGGGGAGGTTCAGGTTGGTTGTTAGGAAACATTTCTTCTCAGAAAGAGAGATGCTGCACTGCACAGCTGCCCAGGGAGTGGGGAGGTCACCATCCCTGGGGATGTTGCAGGGCTGTGGGGATGTGGCACTGAGGGATGTGGGCAGTGGGCACGGTGGGGTTGGGCTCAACGATCCGAGAGGTCTTTTCCAACCTGAATGATTGTGTGACTGTATGACTAAGGCAGCGGGGACAGGGCAGACGCCATTGGCACACAGCCTATAGACAAACAAAACTGAACTTTAGACCAGAAAAACCCGAATCTTTTCGAATCAAAATAGCCTCCAAAAGGCAAAAAGAAAAAAAGAGCAGATTAGGAGAGTGAAACAGATTCCCATGAAGAGAGCAAAGCTCCGAGTGCATCCGCACCGTGTCTCCACATCTCTTCTTCCCACGGAGGGACCCTGGCTGATCTCCAGACCCCAGCTGGGCAAGCAGCAAAAATGTTCCGACGCGACAAACTGTCTGATCCCTGCAGCACAGGGAACTGTCTCTGGAGCAGTGGAGCACTGAGTAAGATGCTCTCACTGCAGGGAGCCCCAGGCCAGCTCCCACCCTTATTGCAAAGGAGCAGGAGTCAGATAAAAGCTCCTCTGATAAGGATGAACTGTGCTATGCCCTCCTCTGGGATCTGGAGGATTAACCCAACAGGAACATGATCTTGGGACTATAGTCTCTATGGGATGTGATGGGAGCTGCTGTGGACTCCAAGGAGTGCTGAGCAGACAAGTCCATATAGCAGCATGGCCATGGGAGCAATTGGCCAAAGTCAATGGCAATACTGGGAAAGGAGCTTGGTCACTGGCTGTGAGAACAAGGATCAGAGCATGATGGATCTGAGAATGTAATGTGTTTGCTTGGAGATGTCAAGAACAGAAATTTATTTGCTGTCAGGGTGGTGGCAAAGAAGAATAAAAGAGAGCAAGAGGGTGTAGCAGATATACTTCACTCCAGCTTTGTTGCACCCCACCCTTCAGCCCCAACCTTGGGTGGATTTGGGTTTCTTTGGATTGAGGATGGTTTAAGAGAAGAAATCAGGAGTGAAGTCAGGATCAAAGCCTTAAAAAGTCTTCTGCACCAATACAGTGTGAGGAATAGGCACATACCAGAACACCTCCCTGCCACTGGTGCCCGTTTTTCCCTTACCCTTTGCACATACCTTAGAGCTCTGCTCTGTGACTCTGCTGAGTTGGCTCCAACAATAGACATAATTTATATTCGGTGGGAGACCTGACTTCCCTCCCACCACCTCTGCAAGATACAAGTGCTCTGCCTGTAAATGCTGATACAGGGGAAACGAGCTGCTTGCTGCAAGCTCTCCGTGCCGTTCTCATTGGCATGTGATATATCACAACTAACAGTCTCTCCTTCATGATATTACCAGCCCCAACCCGTGATCTTGGGAAGAATTCAAAGTCCAGCTTATCAGCAAAAAAATAAGCTAGTTAAACTTAAAACAGCAAGACGCAGCTTGGGCTAGAGGATGATTTATTAAGAAACACGGACTTCGGAGACAGACAGAGGGAAAGGAAGCCACAAACCCCACATACAGCCTGTAAAAGTTCCAGTTTATAATCTAACATGAGTGGCTGCACTGCTCTGGCTGAGAAATCATCTGGGATCCATCACAAGGTGGAGGCACGCAGCTGCAATGAATCCACGGGTGGGAGCATCACTCCCGTGTGCGCAGTGCAGAACGTGGATCTGAGGACACAGCCCTGCTCGGGCACCCCAAGCCCTGCATTTCCCAGGATGGAGCACCCAGGGGGGTGAGGCTCACCTCTGGGGGTGCTCCCCTTGTTTGGGCACAGCCTGGCTCCAGCGAGACTTCATTCATCCCCCCTTTCAGCTGCAAATAGCCGTGGTGCTCCACGTGGGCAGCGTGCCATTGGATGCTCCATCTGGGCAGCGAGCCGTTGCTCCCTGCTAACCAGGCACAAATATTTCCCTGTGGTATCTAATGACTTGTTAAAAGCAGGCAACTCTATTACAAATACGGATCTGAATATAAAATCGCACCTCAAACAAGGCAAAGGCAAATGATGTACAATAATACTTTACACTCACATTTCTTTTTCTTTTTTTTTTTTTTTACGAGAGCAGAGCAAAGCATTTGAAATGAAGTGAAAAGAAGATATCAGAAACCAGGTGTTGTTTTTGTGAGACCTTTTGATTTGGAAGAAACTCACTTTTTCCACTAGGAAGCTGTTACATCCCAAGCCTTTGGCTCACACTTCCAGAAAGCACTGCAGGCGTTATTAATGACCACCAAAACATGAGGACCAAAGCATCTGAGCTGACACCTCCCTTCCTGCTGAAGGATTACACTCATTCATAAAATCCAAAAGAAAAAAAAAAAAAGCCAATCTGATAGCATGAGCTGGGATGAAAATCATTCAGGAAACAAAGCAGCGAGGCTGGATTTCATACCTTCAGCCACACCACTCTCAGTAGGGCCTGGGATTTTAATGCAGCCTTTGAAACAGGAGAGAAGCAGAGTATCTGGTGAGTGGGAAGGGCTAAAGGCAGTGAGGAGATCGGGTAAATCCCTGTCATCCTCTCCCAGCCCCAGGGGTAACCCAGACCCACTGCTTCCCATGTGCACCCTCCTTGCTGGGACCCCTCTCCCCGTGTTTGTGCATTCTTGTTTTACAGGGAGGGAAACGCCAGCGAGAGCCAGCAAACATAAACTGAGTGAGCAGGGAAGCTAACGAGCTGCCCGTAAAAACAGAGCTGCAAGAGCCTGGGGCGAGGGGCTGGCAGTGGAGGGGCCGTGCATTGGGGCTACCATATTGCAGAGTGCTTCCACACCAAAAAGGGCCCCTGCAGGCCCATTTGGGTGTGGGCTGCCTGTGGTTCCCACTTGCATGTTTGGGTTTTGCTGGTGCAGGCACTGCCATGTGTCCATGCTGCAGCCAAGGCTGCCTGTGCCAGCATCCCTTGCAAATGAGTGCACGGGAAAGAGGAACAACAATGGGTGGCAGTCAGGAACTGAGGCTCAGCTCCCAGCCCTGCCATGGCACAGCTGCCCCACTAAAAAAGCACCAACACCCCCCAAAATGCGATGCTTCACCAAATTTCCAGCCAGCTGTGTGCTGCTCTGACACACAGCACGCCCCCAGGCAGCCCCAGCCCTCTTCCCTTGAGTGCAGATGCTGCAATGCAGTTCTGCCACAGAAATATTTCCACCCCACTGTGACACACAGAGCACGTTTTGAAACGCTGCAAGGCATTGCAAAATGTCTCTGTGGTCGCTGTTTATCCTGCTGAGATGGAGAATGGGGTTCCTGGTCTGTGCTGCTGTGGATGTGGTTGGGGAAATGCCAGCACTCATTACACAAATGATCAGTGCAGTGGATGCTGTGGGAGGATGTGAGAACGCCATCATTTATGTGCAATGAGCTGTGCCTGTTCTCGGCTTCACCCACCTGGTTTTGGGAGTTTGCTTCCAACTGGAGCTGCTCACAGTGGCCAGGACCCTTTTGGGACATTTGGGCCAGAGCTGGGTTCTGTTCTGGGTCCTTTCCGTGCCAAGGAAATAGACCCACATTGCTCTCATCCTGCCAGCACTCCAGTACAGACAAGCAAACACATGACCAAACTTGAGCAAACCTGCAGGGTGAGAGCTTAGTGAATGCAGACTGAAAAACTCTCCTTTTTTGGTCCTTTCCTGTTTTACAGCTGGTCAGAGGACGTGGGCAAATGTTCTCAGCATGATCTAAGAGCCAGGTGACACTTTCTGGGACTTTCCTAAGAGGATGCAGAGAGCAGCATTCGCTCCCTGCCACCACGCACTTGAACACAAGAAGTTTGCACAAGAAGTCATTGACACCTG
The DNA here is from genome assembly GCF_019238085.1 of Lagopus leucura. Taxonomy (NCBI): domain Eukaryota; kingdom Metazoa; phylum Chordata; class Aves; order Galliformes; family Phasianidae; genus Lagopus; species Lagopus leucura. The sequence goes on from NW_024962283.1 coordinate 1,692,699, forward strand.
AAGGAAAAACCCAACCACTGGTCACAGAAAAGAACAGGATCATTAAGATTGGAAAAGACCACTGGGTTCATCTCCAACCATTAACCCATCCCTGCCATGCCCACTGTCCACGTCTCTCAGTACCACATCCATCCCCTTATTGAACCCCTGCAGGGATGGGGTCTCCACCACTGGATCTGACATAGCCTCACCTGAGGACATCAGTTCCTGCTCTTGGAAACACCCAGATCCAAAAAAAAAACGAGAGCTGCAATTAGAAAACGCACCCTTCTAATCTGCACTGACATCTCCATTGATTTTTGGGTTCATTGGCTCTTGGAAGCTCGAGAAACCCAAGCTCAGCTTTGCTAAACTCTGAGATGAATGCTCCTGCATTTCCAGTTGGGGCTGAACAGGTCGTGGTTCCCCACGCCCTGCACGGGGCTGACATCAGTTCCTCTCGTTTTTATTGTCCCAGGCCCAGCTCTGGCCCTGATTTTTAATTGCCTCATAATTTCTGCAGCACTTAGAGCTTTTATAAGCCTCCTGCCTTCCCCGAGGTCAAGAATGAGTGCCCCCAGCTCCCCCATTTTCTTAATCACCGAATAGTTGCGAGCAGTAAAAGAGGAACGTGGATGCCATTTCCTCACACTGAAGGGTGCACTGCAGTTTAACGAAGGCAAAGGGGGGAAAATGATTGAGGGATGAAGTAACTTTGTGGCCTTCCTTGGCCACCTCCATCTGTTGGTGTCAGGGAGCACCAGAAGGGTGGAGATGCTGGGGAAGGACAGATGTCCTTCATGCTTTTGGGGTGGTTTGTTGTCAGACTCTTTATAGGGGCCGGTAGCACTGAGGGTAGGTTTAACCCTGCCCAGTTTGCCAGAATTGGGCCTGGTGGACTGACTGCCTGTGGGTGGTAGGAAGCAGGCAGGGTTTGGCTTGCTTTCATTAGGAGCAGACTGAAGCTGTATGAGGCTCTGAAGGAGGTGTAAGGAGGAGTTGCAGCCAGGAGGGGTTTTCTAGGGAATGTTTCCCATTCTGACAGCCCCCACGCAGGCAATCTGTGCCCAGCACTGATGGAGACAGCCCCATCCCAAAGCAGCCCAAGGCCTGGTTTGCAGGCAGCAGCACACGGAGTACAGAACCATAGAATCGTAAAGGTTGGGAAAGGCCTCCAGCATCACTGAGTCCAACCCCAAGCCGCCCCACCATGCCCACATTCCTCAGTGCCACATCCCCATGGTTATGGAGCATCCCCAGGGTCAGTGACCCCCCACTCCCTGGGCAGCTGTGCAATGCAGCACTGCTCTTTTAGCAGAGATTTAACCTCAGTGAGAACTGAACAAAGCTGTTAAAGCAAATTCTGCACTCGGCAAAAAATGAACCTCCCCAGATGTCCCTAAATAGATGTACTGACTTACTCTGTTTGCACTCAGATTTCCCCCAGGAAAATACTAAGTTGGAGAGGCCAGAAGTGTCCCTGCTCCCCCCAGATACCAGGATGGACAGAAATAACACAGCATGGTCCTAGGATAACAATGACTTCGTGCTGTTGTGTTATAGCCCTAAACATAGCCAGCCCTACTGCAGTGCAGATAAGTTCATTGGGAGCTGACAGACACCAAATGCTTGCTTGATTTCATGTGCTGGGGCTGAAAAATTTCATTAGCATCAGAAGCACTAAAGAAAAAAGCATTTTTCTAGCTCTCAGAGTCAGCAAAAAGCTCAAAGACGTCCAAGAGGGAATCAAAAGGCAGAAGAAACGGCAGCAACAGAAGCAAAATGAAATAGAGAGTTCTTGCTGAGCGCTGATGCTGGAGATGCAAATCGTGATTTGTGAACGCCTGGAGATGGAGAAGTGGAGGCCATCCGAAAAGGGAGCGAATAAATGAGACTTTGTATGAGGTCCATAGAGATAACTCAAAGCGAGAGCGAGCCGGTGTTTTTCCAGCTGAATAGAGTTCTGCCAGACAGCATTTTGCAGGCAGGTTTTGATGTGATGAAAACATCTATTCAGGATTCTGAACGCATTGTGCTTGGGGAAGGTGAGCAGCAGCACCAAGCCGTGCCCCTGCCCTCTCTCAGATCCTGCATTACTTTGAGCACTGAGGACTGCAAAGGGCTAAAAGTCACAGCTGTGATTTATTTTCCCCTTTCTTTCCACATTGAGCATCCTCGCTCACACAGCCTCCTGCATCCTGAGCTACACCACACTCCCAACCCACAGGGAATGATGCAAAAAGATGCAGGGAATATTGCAGGGCTGGAAATGATGGCTCACAGAGAGATGGGCAGGGGGTGGCAGGTCCTCACAGCCCCTCCGGCTGACACCTTCAGGGGGAGGTCGGCACAGAAACAGCACAGCACAGCCAAAATACGCGGTGGTGCCGGCGGCCCAGGTAGGTGCTCGGGGAGGGATGTCCATAGGGTGGGCTGTGGAAAGCTGGCCGGCGGCTGCACAAAGCCTGCTGTGAGCCAAAGCAAACAGCTCCTGCTCCAAGTGCCTGCCTGGCTCAGCGCACAGAGAGGCACCGAGGCACAAGGTGAGGTGCTGGAAACGGAGCTGGGAGCACCGGGGGCCTTAACCTTCACTTCTTGGGCTGCTCCTGGGTTTGCAGGAGATGGGGGAGCCATTTATTTGTTGCATTTGTGCTGTCGGCAGCGAGCCAGCAGCTCAGAGCACCGTGCATCACACAGCACCGTGCATCTCACAGCACTCTGCTGCCCTGCACCCCTCCTAGAAATGTGCAAACGAACCCATTCTAAGAAAGCACCTTAAGATCTCCATACCCCTCTCATCTGAGCCCTTCTGCTGCATGTGCTCCAGCGATGCGCTGTGAACACAGGGCCACCCCTGGCTGCTGCTGGCTGCTCCTGTCCCCTGCCATAGATGGCACAGGTCCCAGTGGATGGCATGGCCCAGCTGTGACCGAGGTGTGGAGGGCGGTGGGAGGCAATGGCTGGAGGCCAACCACCCTGCCATGAGATCCCCAACTGTTCTCCATGAAGAATGGCCCCTTGTCCTGCCCCGGCCAAGGGACAGCCGGGCGGTGTTGGGGACAAAACATCGATTTGCAGAACCATCAACAAAGGAAGCACAACAGCCGAGGCAGACGGGGATACCTCAGCCCTTGGCATGGGCCCAGCAGTGCCACAGACATCATTTCATGCTGGGATTCTTGCAAAGCAAAGGGCAGCCACCCTTTTCCCCAAGCACTGTGGGACGTATGGGATGAGTGTGTGTGTCACAGAGTGACATTTATTGTTTTTTTTCACACACACAGCCTGCTTTCTCCCATAGCCTGCCCACCGTGGGGAACAGACACATGGGAACCTGCCCAAGTTATGTCATTCATAACCAACTGAGCGTATGGGGTTTGCTTGCTTCCTTCTGTCCACCAGAAAAGTCCCAAGATATGGGTTGGTCATAGAATTTACTCTTCCTGATGTCAGAACTGCATGCAGCTCTGCAGGGCAAAGGCAGCAGATGCACTGAGTGATGCCAAAGAACAAGCAGGCAGCAATAAAAGGAGTTGGGCTCGGTGATCCCTCCCACTTGTGAAAAGGCACTCACCTGCCACAGCCTGCAGCAAATCCCTCTCCTGCTGGTGGTCCTCGTGCAGGAATGTGCAAGCATCAACCCAGAGCCTGGGGGTGGGAGGGTGAGGGTTGGGGTGAGCGTCCACAGGTGGGTTCGGGGGTATTTCCTGAGCAGCAGAAGCCAGTGAGCCTGTGGGAGAGAGCAACAGCTTGTCATTCTTGATATCAAAGCCACCAGCTATATGTTACATTTAATAGGACAGTTATCGAATGTTAAATACTGGCATGATTAAAAGCATATTTATAGAGGATTAACAGCTCTGTAATGGCTGCATGTCTGCTCCGAGGCCCTTAAATCTCCCAGAATATGTTTCTAATCATCTATACAATAACCATCTTAATAAATCAGAATTAAAGGCATGTTTGGGTGAGCGCGGATCCCAGCCTGCACCTGGCAGCCTTTTGTAGACGGGAAAAAAGAAAACTCCCAATTTCTGTACAAAAAATGCCATTCTATGGGGGGTGTTTCTCACTCTGCATCACTCCAGGCCTCCCGGGATGGGTCTGGGCTGTCCCAGGGCAGTGCGTGTCCTGCTGTCAGCAAAGCACTGCAGCGCAGCAAAGGCATTCTGCAAAAATAAACGCCGGGGCAGAGTTGGAAATGTTTATTTTCCAAGAGCAGGCCATTCATCCAGCGACACCGCTCTGCTCCAGAGAGTCCCCCTCTGTTTATATGGGATGATTAATGAGACGCAGATTGTCTGTAGCCCTGACGGATGCTGCAGTCACCAAGTATGAACTTGGGAGTGATCCCACCTCTGCCTGGGCCATCCTGATTGGCCTGGAGAACGGATTTTCTTCCTGTTTTGTGCAATCAAATCCAAGATTTTATTGCTTTTTTTTTTTGATTTTATGGTCTCTCCATCCACCCTCTGCAATCAGTCCTCTTTAGGCTCTTTAGGCTGCGACCTCCACTAAGATGGGAGCGGGGCTCAGAGAGCTCCAGGCAAACAAAGGGGCCGAGCCAATCCTAAAGGAAGGAGCAAACCCAAAAGCCGAGGTGTGCTCATGACCATACACCACGATGTGCTCCTGCCCTGCAGCCTGAAAGCAGTGCCATGCCCATAAGACACAGGCTGTCCCTGTCCTCATCACTCCACCATCACTCATGTTGGTTTTGTGCCATCTGCTCACCCCATGGGTGCATACCTGACTTCCCCATAGAGAGATTTAAGAAAAGCTCAGTTTTCACCCTTTGAGAAGCTGCCATAAATCACTCCCCACCATTAACAGGCACAGCTGCACAGGGGGTGGTGGGTCACTGACCATGGGGGTGTTCCAGCACCGTGGGGATGTGGCACTGAGGGAGGTGGGCAGTGGGCATGGGGTGGGCTGGGGTTGGGTTTGGGGGTCTGAGAAATCTTTTCCAAGCTGAGTGATTCTATGAGTTGTTTCTAATTGCAGTTGGCAGGGACTGGGGAGCTGTGGCTGAGACCAACCTGTGTAAGTGGGCTCTAATTAGCCCCACTAATCAAACGCCACCGGGGGAATCACTCTGCACAGAGACAGAGGAGCTGAGGGAAAGTGCAGGACACAAATTAATGAGCCCAATTAATAATAATAATAGCAAAGACATTTTTGCAATGGCTAAAAGGGGTTGGATTGAAACCATCTTGAACTTGTCACCACAACAATGCTTTTGCACCCCTCCAAAATATGGCTCAGGGCAGCAGCAGTTGACACATTTCTCCAGCACTTGAAGCTCAAATTGAAAAACTGCCATTAACATTAAAAAGGAAAAAAAAAAATAACTTTTAAAAACTCCATACGTTCCTATTTTTTTTCCTCCTTTCTGATTCACCCTTCCGATATTTTGCTTGGACTCCAGTCCTGATGCATTCGTCCTCCTTAGCACATTTTTGGGTTGCTTCCACCATTGTTCTTGGAAACGTCTTTTTTTAAAGGACATATATTTAGATATACAACCTGGTCTCCCATGTTAAAAATCCTGCTTGAAGCTGGAAGGGGAAAGCATGCAGGAAAGTGAGCCAAGCCCCGGGCCAAAGCTGCTGCCCCGGGCGCTCGTGGTGTGCATGGGGTGTGCATGCAGCATGGGTGTGTGTGTGTGCGTGTGCAAGGGTGTGCATGCAGTTTGCACAAGCATGTGTGCAAGGGGTGTGCATGAAGCTGTGTGTGCATCTGCACGTGTGTGCAAGGGATTACATGGAGGTGGGTGTGCATGAATCTGTGCATGTGTGCGTGTGCAAGGGGCTTTTTGTACTGGGTCAGGAGAGAGTGCAGGTGGCTACGTGGTGCTGGGGGACCTCGAGGTGTCAGCACAGTTGCTGGCACAGTGGGTGGGATGTTCTGTGTGTGGCACTGGAGGGCTCTGTCTCCAGTGCAGAGACATCTCCCAAAGCTCTGCCAGCACAAACAGCAGGGCTCACTGCTCCAGCCCTATAGTCCCCAGAGGGGCTGGAGCATGGCCCCACATCTCCCATCACACCTCTGCAGCCCAAGCTGGGTTCAGAGGGTCATGAGCATTTCCTTCAATCTTGCAGCATGCCCAAGTGTCTTTGCAGCAATGCTTTGGGCATGGTGAGGGGCTGCACAGGCTGCATGGGCAGCTGCACCCCGTGCATTGGGGCTGGGGCAGGCTGGATTTAATAACCCACGAGCGCTCAGCCCGCACCCAAACATCTCATTTTGAAAAGCCAGCTCAGAGTCCAAGAAGCACTCGCAGGCTTTTCATAAACACACTTTAATAATCTTCATCAAGAATTTTAATACAGAGCGAGCAGCTTGCCAGGAAATGCATTTACACTGTCAGCTGCCGAGAGAAATGGCCCTGCACTGCTGCTCAATACCAGAAACACCCTCTCCCCCTCCCTCCCATGCTTCCTTTCCTTCCCTTTGTATGAATGTGATGGAGCTGGAGAGCAGGTGGGGTGCAGGCAAGCAGCACAGAGATGCTGCCCATCTCCATTTGAGATACAGAGACTCATGCTATACCTCTTTTTTTTTCTGATAGTTTGGGGGTTTTAAAGGCTGCAGGCAGCATCTTTCCCTCTCTTCTGCTAACCTGCAGTATTGGGGGGTAGCTACAGAAAGCTGGTTATTTAGATGATGGGAATAACCAGGCGGTTGCAAGCTATGGATGTGGTTCCAACAGCCTTTCCTTCACAGCAAAGATTAATGGGATCACAAAAAATGTCCTGGCTGGCTGTGGCATTAAACAATTAAAGGTTGAGGGTTCACCATCTGCTGGCGCATCAGGTTTTGGTTGCTGCCAGAGGCAAAATACCCGATTTGATGTACCCTGGGCCCACAGGGCTGCTGATGGTGGGAATTGTGTTTTACAGCCTTTTTCCCAACAGCTGAAAACGCTCTGCTGTAACACTGCGTGTGCTGCTCTGAGCACTGCGCCGTGCTCTCCCCAAGCGTGCAAAGAACATCACCGTGTCCCTGTACACTGGTGGGGAATGCCCTCTTCCTCCATCACCTCTGCAGCCCTATGACCCTAAAGCTGAGAGGAAAAGAAATGAGGCTCACCCCAGCAATGCCTCGAGCCAGGGGAACCCTAAAACCAAGCACAGGCAACGAGTGGGACAACGCAGGTGTCCCGAGGCAGGGCTGGAAGCAGAGCTGTTGTACCTTGTTTGTGTTTCTATGGTATTACCCCACTGCTGGCTCCCCTCCCGCAGCCCCCACCAGCTGCATCTCAGCGAGGTTAATTTCTAACATGAAAAACGGCCTCCCAGGAGCAGCCGTGGTTGATTTAAAATAATAAAAATGGAAATCTCAGATTTGATGACTAATCCCAGGAGAGGGGCTTAAATTAGCGGGAACCAATCGGCCGCAAAAGACCAGAGGAAAATTCCTGCTGGACTTTTCTCCTCGGTCCACTCCCTGGCTTCATTTTCCATCCCCAGATCCTTCCAGCCTGCAAACATATACAGTGTTGCCTCGGCAACCATGAGACGAGATATACGTACACGAAAAAATGAGACAATCTCTTTCCTCGGCGATTGCCTGGAAGGTGGAAAATGGAAACCTCTCATAGCAAGGCCAGCCCATCCTCAACACCCCAACCTGCCCCGAAATGCACCAGCTCCCATGGGAATGCTCATAGCATCCTTCACCCACGCTGGTCTCTGACATGCACCGCTCCTTCAGCTCATGGGAGGATGCTTGGGATACGCTGGTCCTCTAAAACAGCAGGAATGCTGCACGTGCCTGGTGGTGAAAGCAAAACATCCTCCTACAAATAAGCAGAAGGCTGAAAACCAGGGGAAATAGCTGGGTGAAGCGGGCCACTCACATGTCTTGCGGCTGTGACAGAGCAGTAAGGAAAAGCTGCCTTTAGTACCCCGTTACAACTGATAATATTGGGTTGGGTTGGGATGATGTTGGGCTGGGTTGGAGGCTCCTGTGGAGCAGTTCCTTCAGCTCAGCCACCGTGTGCTCTGCTTGGGATGCCAGAAAAAGCTTCAAGTGAAATTCTGGCATCCTCAGAATCGGTGTGGATTTTGCCTCAAGTCTCATCTGAGCCAACAAATCACTCCTTGCTTCCAGCCCCACAATTGTCTTCATCAGTGAAGTTCCTCATTTAAGATTTGCCCCATCAAACAAGGGATGTGCCTGGGATTAAACGTGCCAGGGCCATAACCAGATTTGTTCCTTGGATGCTCCAATGTACTGCCATGCAGTTCTGAGCAGCCCCTTCTCACATCACAATTGCTGTTTGCAGCGTTAGCGCTGAGATGGGCAGGAAAAGTCCTCCAGGGCCAGCATGAAATGCAAAGCTGTGATAGCAGAGAACATCATCACTCAGAAAGTCAAGGAGAAACATGCTTTGCCAAGGTGTGAAAAATATTTATATCTGAACACACAGTTTCTCTCCAATTTGCAATTCCCTGTGCACTTGGGAACCTGAGCCCTATTTGTGGGAGCGGTTGCTAAGGTAAGCTGCTCTCTGCCATCAGCATGCCAGTTCTGGGGCGCAGAGAAGATGAAGTGAAAAAAAGGGTGGGAATGTGTGATTTGATCTGCTTTTTAAGCAACAACAGCTCCACTGCAAAGCTGTAATCCGTGGGGTGGAGCAGGACCAAGATCATAACTCCCAGAGAAGAAAAATGATGCCCTTTCACATGCTGGTAGCGTGTTATCTTTAAAGTCAGAGGAAGATAAAATAACTGTCTGCAACTATCACCACCTTTCATCTGGAGGGATTCTTGCTCTGTGCACATCACTTTTCCTACGGCCGCAGTGGGGCCACCTTTGGGCTGGAATGCAGCAGTGGCTGCACAGAGCAGGCAGGGCTGCAGGATGGGAGGGGATATTTACTGCAAAAACGAGGATGAGGGTTGTTGATGGCACTCTCCCTAGAAGAGACACCAAATGCTGTGCAGAACTGCAGGTGAGGGCTGATGCAGGGGCAGCACATCATTAGAAAGCTGAAGTTGGAGCAGGGATGCTGGACCAGACGTGTGCTGGACCCCACTATCCCTTTGCTCCCTGTGTTTCTGATTATGAAGCATCACAGCTTTCCACCACAGGACCCATCCCACCTCTGAAGAACTCTTTTCCCTTTAAAGATAAAGGCTTGAGGTCAGAACCATAATTCCTATCCCAAAGTGAGGGGTTTACTTCCCTGCAGGGGGATGAACTCCAGACCCCGAGCTGAACTGGGTGCACTGAGACAGCTCTTCTGCCTGGTAGCACTGATGATGTACAGAGGTACCCAATACTTCAGACCCACGGATTGCAGGGACCAGAGGCCTGGTACCTGAGTCCAATTGCAGGTGGAATTTTAGGTAGTCGGGATGTGTTTCCTCAAACTGGAATTTGGGCTGCAGTCCAAGACTAACACCCCCGGTTCCCCTCCCGCAAATAGAGCCGAGGGCTCTTTAATGACCACGAGTGGTCTAGGCCTGTTAATGTCTTATCCATAAGCTATTCAGTATTTCCTTTTAAAGACAAAATAGTTGGAATACCTCTCTTTTTCTCTTCAAATTGCAGTCGTGGCGGCTGAAAACGCAGCCTCTGCACTACTTCCATATGTGGCACCGATGCTGAGAAGCCTCCGTTCCATGGGAGTCCCACCTCTTGGATTTTTATGGGAAACTCCAGCATTATCAGGTTTATAGCAGTGCTAATACCCCGAGATAAGGGCAGCTCCTCTCAGTGCTCAGCGTGGCTGGGAACTGAGCGTCCTGCAGCCGCTGCTCACATCCCTGTGCATCCCAGGAAGGGCTTTAGGGTGGTCACATCCCCTGTGCCGCCAGGCTTGAACACCTTGGAAGAACAGCAAAAGCCAACACCACAAAGATCCCCAATCCCACTCCAATCCACCACACCGTGCCCACTGCCCACATCCCTCAGTGCCACATCCCTACAGCTCTGCAACACCCCCAGGGACAGTGACCCCCCACTGCCTGAGCAGCTGTGCCAATAATATCTCCAGTCTGCTCTGGAAAGTACAACTTTTTCCCATGGTAAAATCTATCACTTTTCCCATATTGTTTTTCATATACATACATATATATTGTTGTTGTTGTTGAAAAGCTGAGTGCAAAAAGACAAAAGCATTTTTCTGGGAGGTTAATTCCTATGCCATCGAGTCCTGGGAAGACGCATCTCCTGGTGCACAGCAGATGAGCTTTGGCCATGATGCTCACAGAGGGAATCCTTTGTTAAGATTGGAGGACACAGCTGAAAACTGCGGCTCTTTTTGGCCCCTGAAGGGTACCATGTTCCCAAGTGCCAAAGAACCTTTAATGCTAGTGGGATTTAGGGCTTAGTTTCTTAAGCAATTTGGAATCATGTTCCAGGAATGATTCTCTCATGTCCCTGCAAGGGTCAGTGGATGAACTGGCATGAGTTTAGTGAACAAAGATCTCCTCCTTCCTTGCAAGAATTATTTCACATGGTTGCTTACAGGTAATAGGGATTAGGTTGTTGCCTAGATGGTCCCAGTGCTGTGGGGCCCCTGGTCTGATATGAGCTGCTAATTGCTACTGCAACATCACCAGCATGGCTAACAAAGCGCTGGGAAGGCAACTGCCAGGAGAAGCTTTCCATCCATCCAGAGCACAGGCATCATCAGCATTTTTGGAATAACACAAGCAATTGGGACCCCAGAGACAAATGGTTGGGAAGGGAGACAAGTGACATGGCCTGATGACCTGCCTTGTGCTCAATGCTATACATGTATACATACCTTATGTTTCAAACAGCCCAGGGACGGGGTGTAAGCACAAAATCAGCTCTTCTAAGCCTTCACGCCAAAACCACGCACAAGGAGGCATTTTCCCTGCCCTGTTTTCATGTTTCTTGACAGCAGTGGCAGCAGCTGCAGTGAAAATGGAAAGGAAAGGCCTGGCCCAGAATTCTTTGATATGTTTGCAAGCTCTCCTGAACGCCCGTTTGCATTTGGATTGATGATCTGGGTCACTTCGTGGCCTGTCAAGAAATATATTTTGTTTTAATGAAAAATGTCAGTGAAAAGAAATGATTCCTTTGATATTTCCCTTTAAAAGGTTTCAGGCTTCCTTTGAAAAGAATATGCCTGAGCCTTGCGAGAGGAGAAACATCCAGCTTAGGCATTTCTAACAGAAAACTTATTTGAAAATATTTGTTTTTCCTAGGACCCCTCTTGTCTCCCCCCTCCTTTTGCTTGAACTGCAGATTGTTTCCATTCCCAGTTCAGCAAATCCTCAGCTCCATTCCTGCCAGGTGCTGATTCCATGCGCCTGCAGAAGCTGAAGATCCCACAGGTCATCCCACTGGGACACATCCCTGCTCAAACCCCATTGCAAACGGGTGACGGCACATCCTGGGGTAGAGCTGGGATCTGAGTGTTGGGATGTGCCACTGAGGACACCAAGGATGCTCTGGGTGGGACCATTCTGGCTGTTCAGCTCCGCTTGGTGCAAACAAACATTCTTTTGGTCCCAATGGAGCACACATCCACCTCCCAGCTTTTCCACCTTCGGTGGCTGAGAATGCAGAGAAACATCAGGAGAGGCACCGTGCCGGCTTTAGCAGGCCCTTACAGCAGTCCCTCCCTGCTTTGACAAGGGATTGCCAAGGGCGGCTGCTCCTCGCCCATGTCACCTCCTCACGCACTGAGGATCCCGTCCCCATGAAGGGCCGTGGGCTCCCAATGAATGGCACTATTGAGGTGCCCGCTCCCAAACATATCTGTGGCTCCAAATCACTGCAAAAATGATTTTCTTTGGATGCCTCGAGCCACCGGTAAAAGTTTCCCTTGTTTTCATCTTCCTGGTAGCTCCCAACCACAGCAGCAATGTGCTCTTCTCCTGCCAGCCTTGCCAGAAAAACAGGAAGGGCCAGAAAAAGTAGAAAAATCACCTGAAAAAGGCTCTGTGCAGGGCAGCACTGAGTAATTGCCCTCCACTGGCATGCAGTGGGCTCTCAGCATGGCCCTATGGAGGGGAAATAAGGGGGAAAACACCACCTGGCCACCTCAGGTACATCTGCCTACAGGTTTTTTTTACCCAGGACATTGTCAGGGATGTGCAAATAGCAAAATGCACGAGCTCACACTGGCCCTGCAAATTGTTCCAAAAGGAAACGGGATGATCCCGAGGGAGTAAAAATAGTCCTTTCTGGACATGTGTGGGTGAGCCATCCCTGTGCTGGTTCCACCCATGCCTATGATTTTCTGATTCGAATAGATTGCCACTTCCCAATTTCCATCTTTTAAATTCAGTTTGAACCAGAATGGGAAGAAAAAAATAAAAAATTCCCCACCGTCTGAAGCAAGATAAGAAACCCTTCAGACTTTTCGCTAGCTGAGAAAAACCAACAAAACTCATTTGGATTGAACCACAAGCACTTTCTTCATTATAAGGCTTTGAGGAGCTGCCAATAAACCACAGCAAAAGTCCTTCCCGCAGGCTGGGCTGCACAAAGCTGGCCCTGGGATGCTGGGAGGACACAGAGCTTGAGGCTCCCTGAGATCTGTGCCCATCTGAGGCACTCAGGTGGTCCTCACAGTTACTTGCACAAAGCCTACAGAGCTGCCAAAGCCCCAGAGGGGTTTGGTCCGGGATTCCCTTGGAGCAGAGCTCTGTGTTTTATAGGACCACAGTCTATTAGCTCATTTATAAGGCAACGTTAAGCTGTTTTCAGGCAGTTGGAGCAACGGGAAGACCAGATGGCTTTGGGACTGAGGGTCCTTTGCCATGCAGGATGTGGGTGCCAGCTCCGACCCCTCTGCTCCCAAGGTGCTCGCAGTCTCACCCCACCCTGGGGTGTGGGAACTGGCTGGGAGGGAAATTGGGGTGGGATTATGCTTAAAAGGTGCATGGGATGGGCAGGCTGACATCACCACCACTTACATGGGCTGCGGATGATTTAAAGCAGGCGTGGGGCTGGGTGGGTCTGGGTGCAAATTCGGTGGGGCCTGGAGGGAGCCTGGTGCCAAAGCACAGCTCCAAAACGATCCTCCTGGAGCCAGCAGGGAGCTACGGAGCGAGGGGTGCTCTAAGACACTCAGCAAGCATCCAGTGCTCCAATAAGAGGCAGCACCAGTAGGGATGGATCATTATGAATGCTGTATTTTTGTTTTTTAAACCATTACTTGTCCTCAGAATGGGTTTCGCCAAGCAGGAAAGGAGCTGAAGCATGGAGGTGAGAGCAAGCTGGCTTCCCCTGGGGAAACAAGAGAGCAAAGGCAGAGCGCGTGTGGATAATTTGAGGGCAGAACAAAACGGGTTTGTGGCCATGGTGGTGAGAATAGCAGCAGGAAGGGAAGCAAAGCAAGAGGAGCACTCAGTGTGGGTCACAAACAGCACAGAGTTTTCAGGAAAAAAACCAATAAATCTAAACAGAATGCTTTGGGTCATGGCAATGTTTTCTCCAGTTTAACACTGCGTTCCACTTTGTTTCGTTCTGCTAATTGGTTTACTCTTTTGGTTAAGCAGGACATTGTATTCCTCGAGTCGCTGTCAATTTTTGAACATTCCCAATCCAGAATGAAGGGTCAAAAAGGTTTATTTTGAAAAATGTCTAAGCAAAACATTTCTACATAAAAAAAAAGGTCCTTCTCTGGCCCAAACGTACTTGCCAAATTAGCCTGGTATTTGTGACTCATTTCTCTGCCACATTTCTTAGTGAATTTACTATTTGTCAAAAAGGGGGGGGGGGGGAGGGGGAAGGTTAACCTTACTGTTAGGAAAACACACATACATTGGGTTTACATAAACAGACTGGGTGAAGAAAAGGCATTGGAATATTGGTATTTCCTTTGCGTTTGTTTCAGCATCTGTCTCTGTGCAGATTGGATGCAGAGCAGCAGCGTTCCCCTTCCCTTCCACGTGTGTTTCCCCATCAGGAACCACAAGGCAGGCCAGCGGAGCAGCGTGGGTAACATATTTCAGCAGATATGCTTTTAAGTTTATTTAAACTTCAAAGCAGGGCATGGTGGATGTGATTGTGGAGGAAGGAAAACACGGGTGGTGCTGGAATCCCTTTCAAAGCCAGACACTCAGCCCTTAGCAGGATCTGAGCACACATTTTTCTTCCCCTCCTGCACATTGCCCCCAAAAGCCCTTCTACTTTACTCCTCCTTCATATTTTCAAGACATAGAGTTAAGTGAACTGACTGCCTGCATTAGGAGGAGCAGTGAGACTTCACGTGGGAGTTGGCAGTGCTGGGCATTGGTCCCTGGGCTGGAGTGAAAACAGGTTTTGAAGTCCTTACTGACAAAGGAAGAAGTAATGGTGAAAAGCAGCGAGGATTCACCCAACAGCATGGAAAGCCAAGCACCTCCCACCTCCAAACGCCATCAAATGCAAGTCTGCACACTGTGGTCCTGGGGAAATGGGCATAAAGCTGCATTGGATGCTCATGGTATGGCCTCCAGCTCTCCAGGCCAGGAACTGACCCAGGCACAAGGTGACCTTTACACATCCCTTCCAACTCAACCATTCTATGACTTACAACTCCCAATAAGCCCAGAAGAAACAACGTTGGGACAATTTAGCCCCATGAAGACAGCAGTTTGTCCCAAGGGAGACACAACCGCCTGGAGGGATGCCTCTCTGTCAGGGCACACGTCTTGGGGAAGGAACAGGAAAAGCATCATTCCATCCATTCCCCTTGGTTCCATCCACTCCCCTTGGTGCCAGCTCTTGGCACTCTCCACGTTTCACTTGCAGAGCTGTAACTACCATCTCTGTTACAGCTTGGCTGTTCTGCATTCCCCAAGCTCTGTTTTGCTCCATGTTTCTTCCACAAGGCTTCCTCCCTGCAGGAGGAACTATTCCCACTAAAATCCCTGCTCGCACAGCCTGAGAAATGTCCATTAAATCATTTTTCCAATGGAAGATTGTGCTTTCAATTAAGCAAAAGAAAAAAAAAAAAAAGCTCACAGAAAGCATCCGATTTCCTCGAAAGTGCTTAAGCTGTTTTATTGGAAAATAAAACGACCAGAACTTGAATGCTGAGAAATTCCACTTAGAGCAGAGAATGATCAAGTTTTGGTCACTAATCCCGTATTTCTCTTCCAGCAAAAGTCAACCTTTTCTTTTTTTCTTTTTCTTCCTGACACATCACAAATTCAATTTTCCCTGGGCAGGCAGCACGTGGACCTTGAGTTTGCAGTCACACCTCTAAATCAGCCTGGAGACACGGGTCTCAGTTGCCTGGATGAGGATCTAAAGCAGCAACACCCGAACGTGGCCTCAGTTGTGGGACCACCAGAGAGCATTACGAGGGCAGAGCTTTGCACCATCATCAGGAACCTTTGTTGAACAGGGATGCTGCAGACACGAGCAGACCCTGTGCTGCTTTCCCATACCTTTGCACTACCACACACCAATATGAAGATGTGTTTTTCCACTAATTCCTTCCTTGCACTCTCTTATTATAGGACAGAAGGCTACCTTCACTGTCATTACTGAAAACCACCACATTTGCAGGGTTAATAGCATAAAAAGCTTTAGATTCAGCTGTTCAGAAAACAAATCTCCATCTCCACCACCCCTGAAGCTCCTCAGCTCAACCAGCACTTCAGTTCCCCTGAATAACTCATGTCCTTTCTCACAAAGGCAGCCTATGCATACACCTGCTTGTTCTTGATTGTTAATGAATAATCCTGAATTAGCCACGAAATGCTAAATGGCACCGTGATCTCATCAGGCACTAACCAGCCATGAGACAAGCTTAGCAACCATCCAAACACACAGCCCAACCTGGGGAATGCTTCACACCCAGAGGGTCTTTCTCAAGAAGCAAGAAGGCTGAACTCCCAGCCTGGCAGGAAAGAAACCTCTTGACGATAAGGCCATCAGCACTGAGAGAGATGAAGAGGGCTGGGATCGGAGTGGGGCTGCATGCATTGCACTTGGGATCTCACTCTGCAGATGGGAAAACTGAAAGACACGGAGGTTTGGGCCTGAGGCTGCGAGCCCAGGAGTTCCTGGTGCCCTCATCTGGACTCAGACCAATGGAACACCTTGTCTTGGGTTTCCTCACCCAGCGGAGCATCCTGCCTTAGGTTTCCTCACCCAATGGAGCATGTTTTGTCTTGAGTTTCCTGCCCCCAGGCATGAGCTCCTGGTGCTCCCAAATGGGCACCCCACTTCCAGCAGTGCATCTCTTTCAAACTGCATTTCCACCAACATATCACAGCAAAGGGTCAGCACTGGGGAAACTGAAGCACAGGGGAGTCAGACCTGCCCAAGACCAGAAGCAAACCCTGCAGCAGGGGTGGACACTTCAGCTGAAATAATCCAATTTAATCACAAAACCATTTCTCTCTCTGCCCTAGGAGCCTGGTGTGCTTCATTCCCTTTCCCAACAAAGCCAGCACGAGCTGTAAAATCAGGATGGTTTACAGTTATCTAATCATCAGCTTTTCAGTCCCTAGACATGCTGGAGCCAAAGATTTGAGTTCTACCAGGGCTCAGCACAATGATGTTTGGCTTCAGGAGGTTCCCTTCTGCTGAGAGCTGTAAACACCAGCTCTGCTCCACAGTGGGGAGATGTTTTTTAAAGGGGTCACACAGGTAAAGGAACTGCAGCCCTACGCTCTCTCTGTGCTGTTTTGAGGCTATGAGGTTTACAAACTTCATTCGCTGCTCAACTGATGTCCTTACACTCCCGGTCCTGCAGAGCACTTAGGCACGTCCACGTGTGCTTTCAGACAGAGCCCTCAGCAGGGAACAGGCTGCTAATTTCATATTTAAATCGACCCCAGGCCTGATATCCCATGCCCTGAGCGCTGACCCAATGGCTTGCACAACACTGTTCTATATCTGGAGGAAACGCAGCGATTAATGCTAAGCCAAACACTTTGGCAAGCTGTTGTGAGAAAATGATCGTGTGAGGCAGAGAGCTGAGAAGTTTTGAAGTTTTTAGCTTGGCCATTCTCAAGTCAACTGCACTCCACCAGCAAGTCCTTGAGCACAGCCTGCTCCTTCTGTGCTAACCATTAATTCGTGGCTGAGGGCTCCCACTGATCAGGAACACAATCAGAGGGAAAAGCCAACATCCATCAGGATGCTCTGCTTCACAGAGCATCTCCTTGCATTTCAAGGCAGCTCAGAAGCTAAGGCTGTATCTGCTTAGCAAAACTTAGGCTTGCTGTTTAGGGATGCCATTCCACACTCAGACTTTTCTGCTGGAGCCAAGCATTTATCATGCCTAAAGTAACCAGCTTGCAAAAATCAGAGGTGGGAAGTTTGGTTTGCTTGTTGAAAAAGCTTTGAAGCAATGTGACTTTTGTTTGCATCATATGTAGAAGTCTAGAGCTCTACAGGAGGTAAGCTGTGCTGGTGGCTACAGCAGGACCTGAAGCCATCTGTGCATTAGCTGGCACTGACGTGGCAAACACAAAGACCCAACGCACCTCAGATGAACACAAGAAAAATTAGCTCAGTTTCCAGCGATGGAATTCATGCAATTAAACCCTGCCTCACCACATCCTCAATCCAGAAGAGCAATTCAAAGAGCATCAGACAGAAATTAATATATTTTTGCTTTCAGGCCCCCCCAAAAAATCAGCTTTTTTTTTTTTTTTCCTTTTAATGCTGAAATATTCTGCAGAAACATCTCACATTCTCCAGTTAAAACAGAGCAAAGCGTGGTGCTAAAACATACACAACCCATTTCATCCTAAGAATATTCAGCCAGCTCTGCAGCTAAACTCAAATTGCTGGATCCCTGGTGAAGAGACGATGCATTTGGGGAAGAATCTGGTTCATTTTGTCCAGTGCAAAGCAGGGATCTCACAGGGCACAGAGCAGCTGCTATCTCGCAGCACTGCTGCCCTGATTGCAGTGCCCTCTGAACCAGGAAAAGAAATCAGATTCAGATCTGTTCCAACACACACTTGTGCAACACATGTTGGACTGACTCAGCTCAAAGCATTTCTTAGGAATTATGTCCCTAGGTACAAGCTGTCTTTAAAATGCTAGGGAAAGAATCATTCCCTTCACGAGGGGCAGAAAGGAGAGCTGAAAATGATGCTAATTCTCCAAAGTCAATTGAAAAACAAAACAAAAAACAGTTGGAGAGTCAGTGAAGCAACAAGATCCTGGTCAGCCCAGATGGTAAGGGAAGCAGATCAGGGCACAGCTGGGCTCGGAGGATTGCAGGGCTGAGGCAGTGGAGCACAGGGAGTTCAAGGGTCTGGGTCACAGGGACACACTAAGTGGATTTAAGGGAATAGGGCTGATGCAAGTCCCATGCTTTGGGTTCGGAGGAAGGGCTGATTCACATCGAGTCACGTTGCAGGTCAGCTCTGGGGCTTGGAGAGCCAGCTGGGCAGGAGCAGGAGAGGACCTGCATGGAGCAGCTCTGAAGCCAGCTCCAAGGCAAACACTGCTGCAGTGCTGCCCAGCCAGGGATGCAACCCTCTGCATTTCAGGGCAGGGTACGCCCAGGAAGGATGGAAGCTGATGGATATGGGCTTGAAAACCAGCCTACAAGAGAAAGCTGTTTCAGGAAGACAGCACAAATGGGGAACAAACCTGCTTAAGGAAGCGAAATACAGAGCTCAGCAGTCCCTGTGTGGCCAGGAGGATGCAGGGGTGGTGAAACGGGCTGATGGGATATGGGAATGGCTTAGCAATGGCTTGGGGTTCTGCTGTAGGCTGTCCTGAGATTCTTCCAGCCAAACCCTCATGCTTAATGTATTTCAGATATTTGTGCCCAGGTGTTATTGTTATTTTGCTATGGTTTTATCATCATTTAATAAAGAGTGGGATTCCTCCTTCGCTCCCTTTGCTCCTGCCTGCTCACCTTGGTCCCACAGCAAGGCACGGCTGCTGGCTTGCTTTCCACCCACAGTGCTTGCTAAACTCAAGGACAGCTGAAGGGTATCAAAACCAAACTGCGGCCCAACCCCACGAAGTCCCAGCTCCAGGCACCCTCCCGCAGTCAGGAGTTAAGCAGCAGCCATCTCTGAGAGCCTTTATCTGCCTACGCTGGGAGCTCAGCCCCCACAATGAATGAGAGCAGCAGGGAGAAGGCTGGCTGTGAACAGTGCCCACCCAGGGAGACAAAGCTCAGGGTGAGAGCTCAGAGCCCTGGAGCAATACCTGTACACGATACAGACCCTTAGTAGGGATGCCCAGCCTGGTTTAGGCTCTGTGTAGACAGCCACGAGCTGATCTCTGAGCAGGACCAGGCCATCAGGGAATGCATCCTTTCCCCACGCTGGCTTACAACTACTGGCTTGAAAGAAGCTTCAAAATAAAATAATAAAAAGCTGAATTCCAGTACATTCCATTACACCATACAGTCTCAGATTAAGGCCCTCAAATATGCCTTTAATTTAAGCTTAATAAAGCTGTTATTGTCCAGTCATTAATGACTGCTTATTAAAAACATATTTATTGCATATGGTGCTGAGAGATCTCACAGAGAGCGCCCGGGGCAGCAATCCCTACCTCCACCCCGTAGTGTTTAATGAGAGATACATGTGTATGGGGCTGTTAATTCTCAGCAAGCATGTTTCCAATAAGCACTTGTTTCTCAGCTGAGGTAGCATGCAGGCATACCTGTGTGTGCACAGACACGCCGTGGGATGTAAATGAAATGCAGACATACAGACCTTCTTTTGACAGCACTACTGGCTGCAGAGGGACAGGATGAGAAACACAAGTGTTACCAATAGCAGAAGTCAGCTTCTGCTCTGCTTTAGTAACAAGTTCAAAGATGCTCAGTGCGGGTGATGGCTGGGGCACCATGCTAAGGATCCACAGCCCCTTGCACCCTCAGTTACAGACAAGAGGATGGCATTGTTGGGCTGTCCTCAACAGGAACTTCATCCAAAGAGGTAAACAGACCCACTGAGAGCCAAAGCATCAATAAGAAAGGAAGGGTGTCTGTGCAAACACCACCTCTTCTGCTTTGTAAGGACAAATGACATGAAAAAAATGCTGATTTTACTCATTGGAAAGCTGGCTTCGCTCAATTTTATAAATAGATCTGCAGAAAGCAAAAAGCCTTTTGCAATCCCAAGTCTGAATTGTTCTGTTCCCTGCCCTCCCACCAGACAGCCCCAGCCTGCAAGGGCCTATAAAAACCACTGACTGCTCATGTTGGTATTCTGATGCCAACTGCTTTCGTAGCAAGCCGTACTGCAGATAAGAAAAGGACAGGAGGAAGAAGAGGGAGGTGAGGAATGTCATCTCACAGCAGCTGCTTGCACTGTGGGGACATTCATCCCTCCTGCTGCCCACTCACCCAACTAAATGACACAGGATGCACACACCGACCCCATCTGCCACGCTGAGGTTCGTTGTTTCGCCTCTCAGTTAGGGGGAATTAAAAGGGTGGGAGAGCTGATTTTTGGAACACTCCCTGCCTCCTTCCTTTCTGTTTTCCTTCGAAGCAGCTCAGCCAGAGGCTGGGGGAGAGGAGGGGAAACACTGCCAGAACAGCTCGAACAGCCCTCTTTGGAGACCAGGTTTACACGCTCAGCTGTCCCTTGTAAACTAAGCCCTGTGTGAGAATTTTCCCAACCCTTTCCATCTCCCCTCCTCGCCCCCTTCCCTCCTGCTTTGCTCACGCTGCAAGAATGCAGAAAGAAATACTTTGGGACAAGGACATCCTTCAGTGCTGCAGGAGAGGAGGGGGGCACGAGGATCAAATAAAACAGCCCCAACTGCAAAAGGGCAGCGAGGAAATGACAGAGTTGCCTCGATCGTCCTTCCTGAAGGCTCTCAAGCACCTCGCTGGAAGGAGGCAGCCCCTCTGCCAGACACAGGTTCCCCAGACAGTAGCCCCAGCCAAAAACCTGTTTGCTCACCGCTGCGGCGATGTCACCGCCAAGACCTGTAAGTGGAAGTGACAGCACAGGGGGTTCTGCTCGGATCACTTTCCTGCAGCCTGTGTGTCTGAACGCTCAAGGTCAGGTTTGCAAATGGGGAGATCCTTGGTTGAGCACTACTGAGCTGAGATGGAGCAGGGATGCTCCCTGGGTGGTAATTGAGCAGGATGGGTTTGGCTGTAGGTGAAACGCATTCTGCTCACTCTGTAACAAGGCACAGGGGGAGGAGGAAAGAGACCATCCCTGCAGGACCTGATGTGGCCTGAACCCTTTGGAAAATCTCATTTAAAATGCTGAGCACTTTCTGACTTGGAGCAGGATAAAAAGGAACAATTTGCTCTGTTGTGGCCAGAGTGGATGTGTCAGCACTACGAATCTGCAGGGCGAAGGATTCCTGGGACTGGCTCCTGGTGCAGAAAAGAGGATCCGGGGAATGTGTGTCCCTGCTGGCCAGATGTGCAGTCTCCATACAGCTGAGCTCACAGAAATGCCCTGGGAGCCATGGTTGTCTCCTTGCTATGCCTGCTCTGGGCAGGAGGATGCACAGGGGAGGCTGCTGGCAATGAGCATCACTCAGAGCCAATTTAACACAGCCCTTTGTCCCTATGACAAACTCAAGACAAGCCCAGGCTGGGTGATGCTGCCCCAGGAGCCCTTATGAAGCAGGCGCAGGCCTCCATGCTGGGGTCTCACCATCTTCCCAGCTGCTCTCTGATGGCCAATGATCTACGAGCACCATTACTGCAGCCACACCACCTCCCCAGCACAGCCCAGGCCTGACCCCAAGAGTTTCACTCCTTGAGTCGAAGGAAATATTCCCTACACAGAGCTGGCCCCATCCCAGAGACACTGTGTCCTGGTGCACGGAGGGAGCAGCAAACACCTGACATTGGGCAGGCAGGATGACACCTGGACATCTCCTGCACCCCACAGAGGCTTCCCAACACAGCTGGACAAGGAGGAAGGATGGGTTCAGTCATCACTTCAAGCAAGAAAGCTGCAGCACTCATCCTGCTCAGGTTGCCCTGCATCATCTGCGAGATAAGACCCCACCAGCCCAAGCTTCACACAATGCAACAAGCCAAAACCAGACTGGTTTCTGCCACCCCTGAGGACTGCCCGCTGTCTGTGGCTGTTCTCACCCACATGTTTGTCTTCCATCCCCATCACTGAGGCCAAAATCGAGGAGGGCCTTCTTTTTACTAAAATGTTTTACATCTTTTCTAACCTCTCTGCCAGCTGGACGGCCACGCTTCCAGTGCAATTACATGCATCATCTAAACATCATCTGAAACGAAGGGACTTCATTTAATTAGGTTATTTAAATGACACGTTTGATGGAAAAAGCCAAGAGGGCTTAGCAAAATGTTTAACGATCACGTTAGCTTGCATGCATACAGAGCATTGTCTGAAAGCCTCAGAAATCAATGGCAAGACTTCTGTTGGCTCTGGAGGCTGCGGACCAGATGTGGGCAGAGGGTGACAAGAGAAGCAGCCACTGAAGCTGGGCTGGGAGCATGGGCACCGGCCTGTGGGCTCCTACCACAATTCTGTGGCTTTCCTCCCCCTTTAGGAGCAGCACTTCTGCAATTTTCGCCTATTTGTGTTATTATTTTTCCCTCCTGCTATTCCCTCTGTGCAGAAAACAAGTCCAAAAGAGGCTTTTAAAAGGGGAAATTCCTTCCCTTCAGCAAAACCAAACCTGAAAGCATGTCTGCTGTTAAAAAATAAGAAATCTGGTGTTTCGTACCAAAACAAACAGCGATTTAGTTCAATTCTTTCAACTCCTTCCTTACAAACCCAAAAAGCCCAAACCAAGGGGCACGTTTTTCTAACAACTTATTTTCAAAGTGTGACAGGAAAGATTTCCTGTTTCCTCAGCCCTTAAGAAGCTCTGCAGGTACAAAAGGCAGAACATGTCCAACTGGGCATCTGCTGATGGAAGGCACAACCCAAGGAGTCACAACTGATGAGCACAGCATTAAAAATAGCTCTGCCCAGACAAGCTGCATGTAACCTTGTCAGATGCTATGCAATAAAATTCTGGAACACAGCTAGCCTAAACAATTTCTCTTTCTGCATACGCAAACGCAATCAGTGCTGAGAGTCGAGAGCCAATTCTTATATGCCATATTCAATAGCATCCCACTGAAACACAGAACAGCAACAGAGAAACCAAGAGAGGAGAACATGCAGAGAACTGTCGTGTATGACAACTTGAGAAAGATACGAAAGACATCTGTAATACTTGAAAGGGAAACCGTTGGATGATTTTCAGACTTCATGAGTATTTTAGCTTTTTCTTTTTTTTTTTTTTTCTTCCTCCTGGTGGATTCTGCTGCTAACAATTCCCAGTTTCTGGGACAAACCAACCTCCTGGATGCAACCCAGAGCTGTGGCTGTTGGTAAGGCAGCACCAGCAGGCACAGCGCTGGACCAAGACCCTCATTGCGGGCAGAAGGGTGGGACAGCCCCGTGATGGGCAGAAGGGCTCGGATGCCCCCAGGATTGCCCTTTCCTTGGGCAAAGAGGAGCTCCTTCGCTTCTCCCCCAGCCTCATCCGCTCAGCAGGGCAGCCAAAGAGTGTCAGCAAGTGAGTCACCACAATGGAAAGAGTTGTGCCGAGCCCAACTCCTGGCCCTGGCTCCTGCAAGTGACACAAGCACTTTGGCACTTGGCCCTTGCTCTCTTTAATCTATAGATCTGTAGCCCCCACCGCTTCCCTTCGGAGGTTCCTGCTCTCCCCACAGAATGCTCCATGGAGCCGAAGGAAAACAGAGGTGGCCCTTGAAGCTGCAGGAGTTGGTCTTAAATCCTGACACCTCCCAGGGTATGAAAAGCTCAGTGGGGAGGGAGAGACCAGAACATAGGAACGCAGTAAGTGTTGGCAGCCTGCTGGGAGGGCAGCAGGGAGCAGAATGCCAGCTTTGTGCCGTTAAAATAGGAACAAATATGGGGTGCTGGAGGCAGCTGAGAGCAAACGCACTGGGAACCCTTGCACGCATCGTTGGTTGGTAACCTGTGAGGGCAGGAAGGGGAGCTCACTGGGTGCCGTGCTACGTCTGAGGGTGCAAATGCCCAGGGCTGAACTACAGGATCCATCAGGTCCCTTCCAAACCATCCTGTGATCCCAGGGCTTTCCTTTAAGCATAGGGAAAAGAGCTCCAAGGAGAGCCGAAGGTCCCAGCCCCAACCCAGCGGAGCCATGGGGGAAACCCATCCGTGCTCAGCTCCCGCTGCACAGAGCAGCACATGGGGAGGTCTGCAGAGGGAAACAGCTCTGGAAAAAAAGCCTCAGAAATTTACGGAGCTTGGCCTGGTACACAGCCGTGCATCACAGCGGGTAAATGAAGATCGCAGGAAGAGCTCAGTTCGGCTCGAGCCAAACCAAACTTTTTCCAAAAAACAAATAAAGAAACCGAAAACCAGATCCACAAATAGGCTCAGTCTCTTCCCTGCTGTTTCCAAAACTGCACTTCTTTCGGTGAATTAACTTTCTGGACCTCCTACAATGAAGCAGCCACTGCAAAATACGAGCAGAAGAACCCAGAGACCGTTCAAATAAACACTTCCCTTGTGTATATTTGAATCTTTCATCATGTCCTAAATATCTGTGTAGGGCTTCTATTTGTATTTGTAAACTTGGAGATAAAGGTACTCAGAGAGTTTACTTCTTTCTAACATCACACATGTAAATAAGCAGGGAGCACAAACCCAGCACAGACCTGTTTACCTTTTCCCCATATTCCTCTTACTTCTACATCCTCCTTCCCAAAAACAACAACAGAAGACAAGCTAAGGAAGCTGAACACAAACAGCACTGCAAGCTCAGTGCTGGGCTGCAAGGAGTTCAAGGATTCCAGCTGCAATTGCAGCCACAACGCTCCAGGAATTACTGTGGGGTTGGTGACAGCAAGAGATTAATCACGTTTAATGACACATCACCTCCACCCAAATTAATTTAGGTCTTTACGAGCCATTTGGTTTCAAAACGGGTGAAGAAAACTGGCAGCAGTGATACACCACAGAAAAGGACCTGCTGGGTTCTGTGACTCCAGGATGCTGGATTGCCATTGCCACGCGTGGTGAGGATTGCATGGACCAGCATGCAACACAGGTGTGGAGTTCTTCCATGTGCTTCTCAACACAGAGAGAAGTGGCTCCTGCCTTCACACCCTGCCCAGGCTCCCAGCAGTCAGCTTAGGGGAAAGCTGTGGGGGACACCAGATGCACAGAGCCCTCAAGCAAAGGGGAAAGGTGAATCTCCTCCTGCCATCAACTCCTGTTCTGTTTAGCATAGGACAAGCAAAACAAATGCAGGGAAAATAATAACTGCATTCCTTCAAAAAACTCCTCAAAGAGATGCCTTATGAATTATATGCACAGAAAATCGTTTGTGTGGGCTCTCATTTTATCAAAACCATCCCACTTCCTATGTCAATAAAGGGCCATTACCGGTTACATGATATTTCTGGCTTGTAACTTGATGTCTTGCCCATATTTCTTTGCACTGCAGTCAAAAACGTCTTGTCTGCAAAGCACAGGTCAGATAATCTGGGCTCTACAGCTGTTGGCAGCTCCGGGGTTGTTTTTCCTTCCCCTTCACAATTGCCTGCTTTCTTACAGCAATCCACATCGCTGTCCTTGGTTATCCATTCTCTGCAGCCAAGCGACCACCACCATTTTGCTTCTCCTTCTCCCCTTCTCCACAACGCAGCAATGCTTTGCTCCAGGCTGATGGAGCTGCACCAGCATGAGACAAAACGAGTGGGGAATAAATGCCCTGCTCAGGGATTCACTGCCCCCATTTCACTCTGGCTTCATGCACTGCTGCTGCTCCCCAGGTGTCTGCTCTGCAATTAGCAGGGTTTGCTGGCATGCAGCAAAAACTGGGCTTTGTCAGGTTTTATTAATTGCACTGAATAACCACCTCCGCATTGATGTTTTGTTCTAGAGATTTCTTGGTCCCTGGTGGCTTCAGGAGCTGCTGATATTGCATCTCCAGGGCTATTTGATAGCACAGTACATCTGATCCTCCTCCGTGCCTCGCTGGCCTTACCCTGCTGATTGCACTCCCTCCCTTTGCCTTTGTAATTCTTCACCTCCGTGCATCAAAAGCACAGAGCCTTTCTCCAGCTTTCAACCCAATCCAGAGCTGCCCTGGTCCAGCTGGGTCTCCCATTCATCTCATTACAGCATCTCATCCACTTCGCCGCTGCATTCCCCTCCTCAGCATCACAGCCTGGCCTGGCTCATACCTTTCTTTGAATTTTTCTGGAGGAAAAAAGCAGGCTAACCAGAATCCTCGCTGTGGTGCCTCAGTTTATGGTTTAAAGGAGAAAAAAGGACCCTTGTGTTTATTCCACAGCTCTCTGGAGGCTCTTACGTTAAGTAGAGACAGATGAGCTGAGCACACTAAGCTCAGTGTTTCTCTGGGACAACATCTCCATACCTCATACTTCTCTGGGACACCTCTCCATACTTCATGCAACCTTGAAGGAACATCTGATTCCCTTGAAGGTGAGGTTATTCCTAATGAGCCTCTCAAGGGGAGCAAGAAAAGGGAGGTGGATTTTTTTGCACACGTAACCGAAAATCCTGGAAATGGCTGTTGGCTGAGTTGCACTAATAAATAAAGACTAATTTTTGCGTGCATAACTCATGCTGGTGGGAGATAAGAAAGGAATGCAAGTTCCCTCCGAGACCAGTCGAGGAGAGAGTTATCCTCTGAGATCAGAGCAGAGCTCATCGAGCCAGCAGCACAGGCCAGTCCCCATAATAAATCCCCGCTCGGCACAGCAGACCCCGCAGCGAGGCACCGGCTCACCCAGCAGGGAAGCAGGAGGCATGCCAAGCCTGTCCCAGAGCAAGAGTTTGGGGTTTGCAACACAAGCTCCATTTGAGCAGCAGGCTGTTTATCACTGTTATGAAGTAAATGCATTCCTCAAAGGTGAGGCAATGGGCTCTGCGGATGGGAGATGGTGCTCGCCCTCCCAGAAGGCTTCGGGTGGCACTCCTGCTTGGGGAATGGGCTCCACGTGGTTGAAGGCTGGAGAGGCTGCCAAGGAGTCCGGTGCTTCCCTGCTGCCAGAAGAGGAGGGAGCTTGCTGGTTCGCCCTGCTCTTGCAGGTTGTCGGCTCTGCCTGCTTGTTGACCTCGTGAACCAAGTGATGGAGGCTCAACCAGCACCTTTTGTGCACCACTGCTTCGAGACCCTCACACATCCCTCCCAAAAAGCTGGATTTTCCTTCATTCTCTACTTCTTTCTAGTTTTCCTAGTTGAGCTTTTGGAATGATTCAAACTCCTGTCCGCCTTAAAAACACCAAGGTCTCCTCATGCTAGACACAGTCAGAAACCTGGCAATAGAGAATGGCACTGAACTCCTGGGTGTAACAAAAATCCCTCTTGCAGGGTGTTTCACATTCCCTGCTCTTTTCCACAGAACCCCTGCTCCTGTCTCCAGTGGGAGATGCACATCTCCCTCTCCTCACCCATTGCAGCATGTTTTTGGCAGCCAAGCCTGTGCTGCTGAAGGAGAAGTCAGACAGAGCTCCCAGCACTGCCTGCCTTTTTAAGTGCACCCTGGTTACACTCTCACTGTTCTGTGCCTCCTGATGTCACCACAGCCAGGTGCCATCACAGCTGGGATGAGGGAACACCCTTCCCTGCTGGCTGGGCAGGACACAGGAGCAGGGAAATGCCTACTACACAGATAAGTGACAACTGCCCTGTGCAGAGCAGTCCTGCTGCTGGCAGCACTATGAATCACATCTGTCCTTGCCTGATGGTTACACCCAGCCTCACATACACCAGTTTGGTTCAGGATCACAATGAGAGCTGGGTTTTGCCTGTCGTCGTTCCTGTCGAGTGCAACATGGTGTAAAGCAGCCGTTTGGCAGAGCTGGAGGAGCCATGGCTCTGCGTGGGGCCTCTGCTGCTCCTAGGATCCTGCCTGACATCCAGTGATGCATGCTGACAGCAAAGCCATCTCCTTCTGGGAAGGAGGAGCCATCAGCCGTGGATCGGACCGCAGTCCCAAAGAGCTCACTGCACCTGCTCTGTATTTATACAGCAATAGTAGGAAAAAGTCAAGGCAGTGGGGCTGTGGAGAAAACGGGGTGGGAAAATCCAATCTCAGCTATGCAACACTGCATTTTTCTACCAACACATTAAGCAAAACCTTCCATATTAAA
This sequence comes from Lagopus leucura, assembly GCF_019238085.1. NCBI lineage: Eukaryota > Metazoa > Chordata > Aves > Galliformes > Phasianidae > Lagopus > Lagopus leucura. The sequence goes on from NW_024962283.1 coordinate 1,720,724, forward strand.
CCAAAGCGACATTGTTTAAATCCTAAGGGGCTAATCCAACTTCCTATCCTGCATCTCTCCAGAGTGTTTCTTCTAGCAGGCTCCCATAGAGATGTGCTCTAAAGAAAAGATGTGAAAAAAATTCACAGCAATCTTTCAGCCAATATCTTAAAAGTGATGGAGTTGGTGCTTTCAGACGCACCTCCTACTGTGTGATCCATGCCTCTCAATGAGAGGAGGAATAACCTCACGCAAAGACAGATGGAGAATTTCTAGGGACACGCAGCCTTTCACATTGTCAATCCCAGCGAGGCCATGCCAGCAGCACTGAGGACACAGCTCACCCATTACCCTGATCCTAAAGCTTCCTAAGTCACTTTTTCCAAGGCCTATTTTCCCCATTCATCACCCCACTATAAAAAAAAAAAAGCAAACACCCAACATTAAAAACCTGCTGGGAGCGCAGTGGGGTTTGTAGCAGCAAACCCCAGCCAACGTGACAGAGACATCACCTAATAGCTATGCAAAGAGCTCTATTTTTAAACCTTTGCCTTGGCTACCTATTAACTCCTTTCCTCCTGGGACGAGGCGTGGAGATCCCTGGGTTAGCAGCGAGCACCAGACCCGATTCCTGCCTTTCAACCTTTACGATTTGTTTTTATCTCCAGGAGGGAGAGCTGCACCCCCCGGCCGCATCGCACACCCGGCTGTGTTGGTTTTGGAGCAGCACGGGGCTGCTTCATACTTGGCACTGGCAGAGCTGCGTTACACCAGCTGCTCAACAACAACACACCTGGATGCAGGCTGAGGCTGCAGGGAGCCGAGCAGAGCTCTTCATTACGGCAGGGTGACACGGCGATGCCAGCATGACCTCATGGTTTACTTTAGCTGCACGGTGACGTGATGAAGAGCACGTGTTTGCTCAGCTGCCCACGGCCCCTCCAGCAGAGCCGTGTGGGATGGACACCTGTCTGCAGGGCTGGAGCTGTCACCCAGTCGCATCCAAGCTTCTTCTCTGCCCCGCCGACGTAGAATCGATTTTCCTCTTGGCAAGATTCATTAAAAGTGGTTTCGGGTTTGGTTTGGCTCTCCGGACTGATGAAAAGATTTAAATTCTCTCTTTTTGAAAACCGTGCCTTACTCCGGCTGCCCAGAACAGGACAGGAAGCTGCAAACCCGATGGCATCCACATAAAGGCTGGGAAAACATCTCTGCAGCAAGCTGAAGGCTTGTGCAGGAAAATATGAGACATTCATGTCATAATTATAACTCACACTCGCACAGAACCTTTCAGCAGGGGATTAAAAAGCACTTTGTGAACATTATCGACCGCAGCTCCTTGACGAGGTAGGTGGGAGAGGCTGAGAGGTGCTGCTCCAGCCCATCTCTTTAGCAGCCAGAGTGTGCATCTGGGGGGCCGCGGTGCCTGGATCCTAAAAATGACACTGAAAAGGGCATCAGAAGCCAAAGCTGGTTCCCTACCAACAGCACCACGCGACTTTAGGACTCTGGATACAACACAGCAGCACAACTGAGATTCTATAACAAAACACCTCAAATTGCCATGAGATGGAGCACGCTGTTCCTAACCCAATGCACAGCACAGGACCGAGGGCTGGACCTACAGCAGTGCCAGCATAAGGCTGGGGACACTTTGCAAAGGTGCATCAGCAGCGTGCTGGCTGACAGCATCCCGCTGTAGGGTTACAGCTGAGTAGATGAGAGATCCTCAGCTCCAGACACACGAGGTTATCCATTGCTAACATGCATCTGAAGCATCTGCCTCTCACACTTCGGATAGTTTTGTCTCACAGTGCCAGGAACTACAACATCCCAGAAAACTTTGGAAAGCTTAGAGAAAAGGAAATTGTTTCAACAAAACCTCGGGACTTGCAGGACTCGACCAAACCAGCCCTGGCCAGCCACAAGCACATCCCCCTGCACTGCTGGAAGCAGCTCCTGAACCACAGCAGCATCAGCACCGCAGTGCTTTGTCACAGCTCAGGTCAGCTATTCCTTATCTGCTGGAAGATGAAAGCACCCCTGGTCCCCTAAACCCTGCATAAATGCCCCATCGAATTCTCACCTTCCCACTGCAAGCAAAGAGCCCCAAAGGCCACTTCCAAGCCATGACAAGGCAGTCTGCAGGCTGAAAAAAGATCACAGTGACAACTCAGCGAGGTTATTCCAACATACACCTCCTCACGTTGACCATTCCTATTTTAGACCCCTCTCCACTTGCCACAGAGCCGTAAGGGCACCCAGAGCCACCCAGCAGCACGCACAGTGCCAGAAGGGCACGCAGGGCACAAGCTCGCATTAGGAAAAGCTGTTTCACAACACAGTGCAGTTATAGGATGAGCAGTGGACTCTGCCAGGAAGAGATTTTTGTTGTTGTTGTTGCTCAAAACTGAACTAAACCAGAAAAAGCTGTGATTTTTATTGTTGGTGAAAGGTGCTGGATTTGCACTCACTCAGGAAGCACGGGATTGTGAAACGAGCTGGGGAGAGCTGATTTTCCTATCCCATGAAGGCTTTTAACTATCCAGAATTTCTTCATGTCCACATCACAGGATCAAGAACACAGAGTTACTATTACATTAAACAAGGATTTTATACCAGTTTTGTTATCAAATTCACCAGCTTCAAACCAGAATATCATGAGATTTGGCAAATAAAGCATTCGTATTTCTCCTGACTTTTTCACTAAAAAATCATTCTTCCAAGAGGAATTATCAAGGATTCCTTAGAGAAAGATTTGGCCAAAATTCCTCTGGAGGAGGCCAGCTTGGCTAGGGCACAAACTCAGCATTCCATCTGCAACTGGGCACTGCACACCTCCTGGCACACCTGAGCTGATGGGATGGCTGTGTTATCTGCCTATGGACTTCAGATAGTGGGTTTGAACAGCCACCAGCCGACCAGTGAAAGGGCATCAGCTAATTGCCTTGGGGAAGTAGGGAAAAGGAAACAAACTTCTACAGTGAGAGCAGTAGAGAAGGTGATGACTGATGGGAGGTGAGTGAAGACATCTCTGGACCCAGCTCCCCTTCAGCTGGAGCATCACTGAGCCTGCAACAGCAGCTTCAGCTGACAGCTCCAACAAATGAGGGTACTCACTTGTATTCAGCTTGCTCTTCCAGAGCACGTAAGCAGAAAGGAATCCTGTTCTATAAGAAAAAAGCTCTGGTGGGTTTCAGACAACTGCTGCAAGGCAAGGCAGGCAGCATCCCCACCGCAGGGCTCTCCAGCATCCGGTGTGTTTGTCAGTACAAGAGCGCAGACCAAGCGCTGGGATCTATGGTTTCAAAGCAAAAACACAAAGCTGGGGCTGCTTCCCTCTGTACCAATGTTCTCTCTGTAATTTATCTTGGCCGGTGAAGAACTTGTGCTTTTGGTTAATTCTGATTAGGGAAGCAGCAGTGAATTCCAGCCCAACTCTGATGGGACGTGGGGATGGAAACCGGCATCACGGAGCACGCAAGCACTGAACCCCTCCCGCAGCAAAAGCCATTGCACCAAGGCTGCAGCATCACCCCAAAGCAAAGCTGTGCTGCAGGGATGGGGCTGGGAAGGAGTCTGGGTGGTGCCAGGATGCAATCGTTCCAAAGAACTCAGAAACCACAACATAACTTCCCCCGTCATGTACAAAAACAATCTGCATGGAAGAGGGGCCAGTGAGTACATACACTCATTTACACTCTGTTGTTATTATCATACATGTTATTCTCCATCAGTGATGAAATCCATATGTCTGCTTTTCCCTTCGTTCCTTCTGCATTACCATCTGAGGCTCTGATTTAATTCCTGGCTTTCTCTATCGATAATTCGGAGCCATATAGGAGGGAAAGCATGGAATGGGAGACCTGGAGACAAAGCCGTAAGCAAAAACAAAGGGCAAAAAGGCAACTGCGGGGCCAAGCACCACATCTGTTGTCTCAGTCAACAGGGGTTGGGGAGAGCATGGAGCTGATCTCCAAAATGAAACAGACAGCGATTTACTGCGGTGAACCAAACGCATTGGGCAAGGGTTAAGAAACCAAGGACCTGAGCTTATAAACACTGCAGCACATACTTAACTCGGTTCCAACATCAAAGATGCCTCACGTGAGCAGAGTTATTGAGCATGTGTTTGCAGGGCACGAGGGGTTAGCACTGCAGTCAGAAAAGCTGGAAAAGGCGGGGACAGAAAGCACAAATAAACAAGGATTAAAAATAACCAAAATAGAGAAAACTGGCAGGGAAAAAAAGTTGGCAGTGAGATAATAATAGGAAAAAAAATTAAAAATTGTTAGCATATATGTGAGGCATCCTCAACCTGCTTGTTTGCCAGAGTGAGCAATGAAACAGTCTTGCTGCTGGAGCCTTTGTTCTCTATTACCCTTCTTGCTCTATTAACAGAGCCTCATCCATGAGAAAACAGCTCCATTGGCTTAAAAATTCTCACCCAGGTACAACAGCCTGCAGAGTAGGATGGTAAATTCCTTCCCAGCAGGATCTTATCTTTGCACACAGATGGACTGATGGGTTGCTCAAGCTTAGGACAACTCACCCAACCAGCAAAAACCAAGCAGAACAGCAGTGTCATTGTTTTTGCTTCCCATCACTCATGATGGCCACACATCAGCCCACCCCCAGTAACCTCATGCATTTGCAGCAATGGGAGCTCAGAGCAGATGTAAGCAACGGGAAACACTCCTGCAGGTTCCTTCCTGGGACTCTCACAGTGCTGCCTGCAGCCAGGTGGGATGCAAACATCCACTCCTCACCACCACTGCCCAGCTTCCACCAGCTCAGAGCAACAGCAACACTTAGGAACACCAAACTCGAGCTGGAAAAAGTGAGAGGCAGTGAGAAAGTGAGGAAAAACCCACCTACCCACAGAGCTCACACATTTCCTGTGGGAAAATCTGCATTTTTTTTTTTGGTGGAAGGCTGTCAAAAAAGGGATTTTTCCCATAGCTAACTTTCTTCCAGGGGAAATGCTGGAGTTACAGCCAGCTCTATTCTGAAGCTCTTAGGTTTCCAGTACTAGGCTGGGAATATAATAAAAATAAGCTTCTTCTGGAAGAGCACTGGTATTTCTAGCTCCGAAAAGAGCTGATTCGAGGAGCAGCATGCACAGCCATTAGTAGTGTTAGAAATCTGTCAATGGGAGATACAGCAGCGCAGATGAAAAATGTCAGGAGGAGCTTTAGAGAACATTTTAGCTCCCGTTTCCCTCTCCAAGTTATTTCCTCTGCCGTATTTCTCGCTGGTGTAAGACGACGAGTTATGAAGCATTCTTGTAGGCATGAGAAAGCTTTCACAGGTGCCTGGCATTCACTGAGAGCCCGACCTGCCTGGCTTTGGTGGAGCAGCTCAGCTAGGAGCACCCAACCCACCCCATCACAGTGCATCCAAACCCCAACCCCAACCCACGCATCCCCTCTCCAGGGAAGCACTCAGCACTCTCCACACACTGGCTGCCAGCAGCAATCCCTAAATCATCCCCTGCTCCTCTTCCCCTTCCAGTTTTGCTGGGGAAGGTCTGCAGCCGTCCCCTTTCAAGAAGGGTTACTGTGCCTCAGCAATTGCAGTTTCTGGGTATTGCTCCTTGACCTTATGCCTTCACGAGGCTGAAAGTCTCATTTTAAGTGCTGAAGGCACCTAAGGGATGGTGTGCCACTAAGATGAGCAGGATGCTAGTAGAGCGGGCAGCTTGCATTTCCTGAAGTTCAACAAGAGTCGCATCACTTTGCTAGGAATGAAAGCAAATGCTTTTTTGAGGTTCCTCCTCTATTCTCCTTACCAGGAAATGCTATCAGACACCAGCAGGAGAAAGTGAAGTTGGCTGCAAGAAGCAATTATTGAATCACAGAACTCTTTGAGATGGAAGGCACCTTTCATAAGCTCATCTAGTCCAAGTCCCCTGCAATGAACAGGGACATCTGCAGTCAGGGCTTTGCTGAAGTCAAAGCTTTCCTTTTTTCAGTAGCTCAAATGACAGTTCCATAGCACTGTACTCCAGGCACGTTTCCTTGGCAGCTGATCTCAGACAGTCCATATCTCATGCCTAGATCAGCTCCATGCAACAAGGAATGTGGTGCACCTTTATCCCACCTTCTTCCAGCGACCATCAGCTTCCTTCCTCCACCCCTCAGCTGTCTGGTTTTCAGCACTTGGTACCATATTCCTCGCTCTGAGCTGCCAGGAGGATGAAAGAAGCCTGCAGCTCTCCTCTTCATGAAACATAGCAAAGGGATCGTGTCATGGCTAATCCCTCCCCCACCACCTATCAGTTATTATTACAAGAAAACTAAATTGCCTTGGAAGCAGGAAAACCATTTTTTTCCTCATCTCAAGATTGTCTCCATTTACAATCAACGGCGTAATGCTAAACCAGCAATGTCTGAGCTGACCGTGAGGAGCCGTCCCCGAGGTGCAGCCGTGCCTGCAGACAAACAGGATCCAGACTTGGGCTCCATGGGACTCCAAGACTACCTTGCCCTGTGATAAGACCCAGCAGAAGGAAGCAAGCCTTGGGGGATTCACATGAGGCAGTGAAGGCTTGCAGCTGGACGGCAGCAAGCTCCGTGCTTGGAGCTGGAGAGAGATCACAGGAGAACCCATCGCTTCCCCTTAGAGATACCAGCTGGGCCAGCAAGCAGTAACCTGAGAGGGGCTGTGGTAAGGAGCTACGCTAGCTAACACCCTCTTATTGTCCACCAAGGCCCAGGCCCACCCTTCCCCAGTCATTTTCCTAGAAGTTTAACCTTTTATCTTTTCCAGGCATTGCTTTATTTTTCTGCAGCAGAGTTCACTCGCCGCTGCCCAGCAGGTACTTGTGGCAATGCATCTCAGAGGCTGATGGCCACATCCCTGCAGCATTCCTTTGCTTCCCTAAGCACTCTACCTTCAAGCTTTAGGTGACTCTGAGGTTTACCAGCACCAAAGGAAGAACCATGACCAGACACAAGGTTGGGGTAAGCAAAGAAGCTGTTTGCCTTCCCATTGCACGGCAGGTTGGTGGCTCACAGGGCCCCCCAGCTCCACGCTCTGCCCAGCTTGGGAACACCAGGCATTCTGCCTGCTCCGTGGCTCCTTGCCACAAATAAAAGCGATCGTGCTTCGGGGCTGCTCTCTCTTCCCACAGATTAGCTGCCTTTGCACATTCCCAAACAAAGCATTACACTATGTGAAAAGAAGGCGCAAGCCCTGCAAAGCCCATCCCGCTGCTGGGACAGGAAATATCTCCCATCATCTCAGCTAATCCTCCACCAATACAATGAGAAATGATGTCCAACGGCCGCCAAAAGATTATTAAGTGAAGAACAAAAATACTGCACCGCCCATTGCAATGGAGCCAAAGGCAATAAAGGGGAAATACAAGCTGCAGCCAATGGCTGGAAGGAGGAGGGGGTGAGGAGCAACAGAGCTGTAGGCAATTCCTTCTGCAAACCCCAGTGCTGCAGTACAGGTGCTTTGAGGACAGCAGCTTAACCCCAGCTCCCCAGGAGGCCACCTCAGCCTTTTTGCTGCACCAGCAGATGCGTTTTGCTGGCAAACAGGCAGGCACACAGGAGAGGACCAAAGGCCAATGCACTGATGTGAGAGTGGGAGCAGAACGGAGCACACAGAGCTGCCAGCTATGAGCCAAGCACCAGCAAGGCCTCCTAAGATGCAAACTAGGGTAACACCACAGCAGTGCTCCAGCTTGACATTGCCTTTTCTGGATGCTCACCAGCTTCTCTCCTTAGGCTGGCTGTAGACCACAGAGACAATGGACCAAGTTTATGATGCACCTCGAGACCTGCCTGCAGGTAACAGAGCTGCTGCACCAAGGCATTACTAGCAGGGTCCTACCTGTACATCCTACCTCTTTTGCAGTACATTAACAGTTTGGCTACAAGAGATCCAGCTAGCACAGCCATTCTGCAGCCACCCCCAGCAAGCTGCTGCTGCTTACACACTTCAGCACCACACCATAGAGAGCTCTGGGTTACCTGGGGTGATCCTGCACAGCCCAGCATCAGCCACACCAGCTCCTTCTAGGAGAACGACATGCAAACACTCGGAACAAAAGTCTCACATCTCCTTCCTGTTCTTCTCCTCGGTGCTTGAAAAGGGCTGTGAAATTAAACGAGGCACCTGGACGGACAGCACTGAGCAAAACTTGGCGCCCGCTTCAATAGCAGCCTCCAAAAAGCATTTCCCAGTTTGAACAGCTTGTTTTTAAAGGCAGCATGGGCTTGAGACTTTTGTTTAGATTTCTAACAAGTGCATTTAAGGCAAAGAGAATTAGCTCCTGCAGAAGCAGCACAGGTGCTGCTCCTTCTCTGTGCTCCCTGCGAGAGCTGTTCCACCATCAGTGGCTTTGCTGAGCTCCTCCAGCCCATGCACAGCCCCACTGTGCTGCTGCTATGGGAAAAATCAGGCAAAATTCACTCCACCAAGAAGGCGGAACGTGATTTTCCTGTCCATGTGATAAGAGTACACAACCAGTTCTAATTCAGAATTAAAAGTGGTGTTTAAGTTCCATGCTCTATCTCAGCAGAGAACACACACATTTCAAAGCCCACCTTCACCATTCTGATCTCACGTTTGATCTTCTCAACACACCAAAGCATCGCCCCATCACAGAGCTCAAACCCTACCCACACCTCAAGGAGATGCTTTGCTGGATATGGTGCTCCAGCCCTGATTGCCCACAGCATAACTTCAATCCAAACACCCCAATTGGCTCTCAGCCCACAAACACCCCCAGTTCCCCTGCACACCTATTCTTCCACAGCTCCTTCTGCATCCAAACCCATTTCCCTTATCCTCCTTCAGGCAGCAGGTCTCCAGTCCCAGGGAGAACTGTGCTTTGTGATAGCAGAGCTGCTTGCCAATCAACAGCTGAAGCCAGACTTAATCCCCTAAACAGACAAAGGCTTGGGGAACAAACTCAATTTGTTTTAATTTGTTGTTTGCTTACATTTTTTATAATGAACATGGAGATCTTGGCACCCTGCGGAGCACAATCTCTCCTAGGTGAGCTTTTAATTCCTCCTCTTCATTGCCATGCAGTGACATTAACTGTTCCTCTCACTTCAGGGAAGCATTTCTGTTGTGTGCTTTGGAGAGCTCGCCGACTCATTTCCTGCTCTGCAGCACTGCTGGGCACTCGTGTCCTTCCAAAGCACTTGGGAACACCTATGGATAAGCTGCATGCAGGGCAAGATAGCCCCAAGCAATTAAAATTGAGGGAATGTGCACAGATCTCACACAACACAACACCTGGATTGCTGCTGATTCCCCAGGCACCCCACATCCTGCCCTCCAGACTGAGGACAAACAGACACATCCCCTTAATGTCTGTGCTCGGATGCTCACAGAAGCACTTGGGAAGATGCAGGGACCAGCTGTCTCTGAGCACAGTAAGTGCCTGGGTCTCATTTTTATTGATGCTGGGTAGAGTCACACATTACTGAACATTGGGCTGCTTTCCTTGCAGTTCAGCAGAACACATGAATATGTGCAAATCTGGGTCTGGGGCCCCTTTGCAGCATCACAATTATGCTAATAATGATAATAAAAAGAGGTTGTTCCCTCCTAGAAGCTGAGTTTGAGCAAACAGCCAGACAGGACCAGAGCAAAGGATTATCCTTATCACCACTTTCTGTGACTCATCTCAGCCTCCCCAGAGGTCACCACTGCTGGGAATGGTCATCACCCAACTTCCCACAGCCCTCCTGTGGTGCTGCCCTGCTGCATCCCTTTGCCCCTCACCTTCCCACTAGAGGAACCCTCCAGTTCTGTGAATAAAGCAAACTTTAACAAAGGAGAGTCCTGTTGCTATTAAAGCAATTAAATCCTCCAAACAGTTCCACGAATACCTGAGACAAAAGCTGGGTTCTGACTGCTGGCTCAGACATGCATTCATTTCTGCAAGTCATTCTACAACACATCATGGAGATCTTAAGGGAACACTAAAATGATTGCACCAAAATGGGGAGATCTAATGCCTTCCAGGAAATCTTAAAGGTGTTTTCCTTAGGCACACTCAGTCGATCTTTTGCAATAGTGACCCAATCTGTGATGTTCAGGTATTATATTCCCACTATGGATCCATTGCCAGATTTTCCATATGGAAGTAAAGCTGAAAGGTGGCACAGAGGGAATGCACACCTCATCTCTCACCAGGCTCAACATCTGACAGAGGCTTTGAACTGGCAGAGCTGTTGGAAGTCAGCTGCCCTCCAGCAAGGTGCAGAGCCAAGTGAGGCACACCTCAGCCCTGCTGCTTGGGGTGCTGCTGGGTACACTCATTGCATGGGTTTGATCCCAGCTCCAATCCCTCCTATCTGTATCCTCCCCTTGAAGTTGCTGTTAAGCAGAACCATTTCCTCCTGGTGGCCTTACTTAGAGGGTGGTTGCTAGCAGAGATTGCTCCCTATTAAACTGTCAGAGAGCTGCTCCAGGGTTTGAAGCAGTGACATCAGGACTGGGGGTGGCTTTCACCCCAAAGACTGCTGACAAGGTTCCCTGTGCAGAAACTTCACCAGCCCAAAGCTCCCGATGGGCAGAGGCAAAGAAAGTGCCACTGTGCAGCAGAGAGCTCCACTGCCCTCTGCCAGCCCCTGACCACGTATGGAAGTCTGCAGAGAACCTGAGATGTACGTGCTCCTGATTTTGACACCATAGAAGTGTGTGCACACAGAATGTACAGAATCTCCCCATCCCCACCTGGTGCTGCCAGCACCCACAGCTGACAGCTGGCAGCATGCTGAGCAATTGCAAGAGTCCTGTTGGTAAATCCTGTCCCGCTTGTCTTTTATATGCAGTAACAGATTGCATGCAGCCAGTCTAAGCCAACCCCAAACCCTCCCAGGCGGAGCTGCGAGCTGCCCAGTCATCCTTCCTTCTCTATTTATGCACCTGGTGATTTACGTGCAAGCCTCACCCACAACAAATCCTGCTCCCCAGCCAGCAGGGAGGGTGTTCCACCACACTGGCTTCCAACCCAGCTCATCCTCCAGCAGGCTCCCAGCACCTCCCTGCCTGGCAGTGCTGACACACGTGCTTGTTCCCTCCTCCATTATCCAGAACCTCTGGGATTATGAAACACTTTGGGTTTGAGTAGTTTTTTGGGTTTTTTTTTTTTTCAGGCCTGGCAAAATCTCACTCCATAAAGCTTTCTGTTCTGGCAGTGAACCGTTAACAACCATTCCACGTCTGTTTTTCTCCCGCTTACATCGAGCAGCAGCCTATAGACCATGCTTACCCACTTAAAGAAAGGTCCACAATGCAGTGTCAACAACCTCCAAGTCAAAGACACACAAATTTATTCTTCCTTATCCTCATATCCTATTACTCAATCAGAAAGGCAATTAAATTAACTGGTTGGGAATAAATCATGAGCAATAGCCTTTATTCCTTGACATTTGCTTGTTCTATGTCACAGCAAATAGTTATATAAGTAAATACTGGGGAAACAACCACATAATTCAAGCAAGGAACGTCACAGGGTTTCTGGAGTCATTGTAAGCAGCATAGGTCATGGGGCAGCCTGCATGTCTGTGCTGCCACATGCTTGTTTGCAAGATGGTCACACAGAGGGTTTTATCTCCATTGGACTGTGTGCAACTTCCCCCGGATCTCCAGCTTTGCACCTGTGAAACCCACAGGTACATGCATGGAGGCTCTGGGCTTTATCTTATCCCCAGGCTCACACAGTCACCTGCTGCATTACGATCGTGCCTCCAGGTCCACTAGCAATAGCACACAAGCAGCTGGCACTGAGGCTATTTTAAACAGAGAACCATCATCAGGGGAGCCTGGAAGCCATGCCAAGCTCTTCTTGAGCTCCTTCTATGCAGCTGCTTTCTGCCTACCAGAAAAAGGTTTGCCGCATAGGATCCAACGCTCCAGTGTGACTCAGAACTCAGAAATAAATCAAAGCACAAGCAGCAGCCACAGAAGTGATCCAGATGTTTCTATGATACTTTCCCAGGATGATGCTTGCCTATAAGCAGTCACCTAACAAACGTATGGAGCGCTCAACCTGCTCACCAGTTCAGCCAGGCAGGCACTGTCAGAACTGCTGCACATCCCACCTTGCATTCCATTCAGGATTCACAGGTTTTACCATCACAAGAGAGCCAACTGCCCACACTGCACCATTGTGTCACTCATTCCCACTCCCTTCTATGGCTGATGATGTTCTGCACTTCACTTTGACAAGTCCTCCCAGCACATTTCAAGCTTTTAATCAGAGACAAGATGCCAGATCTTCCACCAGTCACCCAAAGCCCTTCACAGCCACGTGGCTGTGGCTAAAAGATGACTTCTACCCACCTCTATTCTGCTGTTGATGACTTACTGCTAAGTCTCTGCTCCTTCATTCCCCTTCTCACCCTCATGCGTTAGGGAGCATCCCTCCAAGGACCGTCTCCCTCCCATGGGTTGACCCACAGAGGTATCACTGCCTTTGGGATGGACACATGGAGCAGATCAAAACTCCCAACAGCAGCTCTGGCTCAGTGAAATGAGTACAACTGGGACCAGGTGAGCAGAAGTGGGGTTACCCATAGGTATTGTAACAATACTCACAGCCATCCAGTGTCTGAGGGAAAGCCATGCGATTGATTTGCACCACGTGATGATGGAACAGCTTCTGATTCAACAGTAACTACAGGGGATGTTAGGCCACAGCTAGTAAATGAGGTATTTGGAAATCAGCAAGCCCAGAGAACTTGTAGCTGAGATTTAAAAGAGGCCTGGCCAAGGAGTGCTCTGGATCGTTAATGTTGACTTTTAATAAGTCTTTGGAACACTGAGGATTGAAAGAAAGCTTATGTTGTGCCAGAGTTTTAAGAGGATAGAAACAGGATGACCCGCATAATTATCCACCTGTGACCCCAATTCTTATCCCAGGTGAAATAATGGAACAGCTGTAAAAGAACTTCATTAATAAAGCATTAAAGGAGGGTAACAGCAAATGCCAACAGCTTGGGTTTATAGGAAGCAGATTTGTCACTACATTGAGAAATTTTTTTGGAGTTGAATATGTTCCTTAAGCTCACAGCCTGAACGTAAAAGGAGTAACAAAGTTTGTACAGTTTAAAGCCATCAGAGGCCTTACAAAAATCTCTGCCTTCCTCTCCCCACAGAAGGGCTACCAGAAGAGTTGCAGGAACCACCATACAAAGCCAGGAAATAGAGAGGCAAGGTGGGGAAGCCATCCTTGAGTCACTGTGTTCTTTGGAAAGCCACAATCAATGAGCGAAGGGAAAGGAGCAGCAATCACTGGAATTTCCCAGGTGTTAAGTGCAGAACATTGTCACTCCCTGCTATGGATTTCCTTGGTTCAATGTTTCCACAGCTGAGGAGTGCACTGGCTTCTAATTAGTTGCATTCAGTGCAAGATCTACATGGCATTTACAAAACCTTCGCTTTGCTAAGGCCAATACTGTAATCTTAAGCACAGCTACCAGCAATGCTTCCAGGTATGCGCCAAGGGATGTACCTCTGAGTCAGAAACGGCAGAGAGAGCCAGAGCTAAGCAACATCCTGCTGGTAAGGGACCACTAAATGCACCATGCATTGTGAAGTCCTTGGGCCCTCGTCCAAGGGCAAGGAGGGAAATGTGGGGAAACATACTGAAGCAGCTGGAAGTTGCTGTCCGTGTCATCTTCCGGGATGAAGAAATGGGGGATGAAGAGCCAAACTGCATCATGCTTTTGGGTCCAGTATTACACAGAGGATGCACTTCATCACCAGCAGCACTGCCGCCCTGCCTGAGGTCAGCCCTGGTGTGATCTCCACGAAAATGCCAGGTCTTCAGCACCGCAGCCAAAAACCTTCAGTCCCTGTCATCTTCCTTTTGATTTATGCCTGCATCCAAGCCCCTGCCAGCTCCAGGTGCACCGGTGGGAAGACATTCTTCACCCTGAACCCATCAGCACACAGCAATGCACATCGGGGGACATCGCTGCTCTGCCAAACAGCTGGGCTGCCCTGGGCATCACAGGGATGGACGGACAGAGGGGCTGTGAACCATTTCAAAAATCCCCTCGACAGTCATTGTCAAGCCTCTATGACTTCATCTTTGTTACTGTTATGTTTTTGAGAGTCAAGAATAACACCGACTTTCCATATCTTGTGGTTTTTGGAGGGTGTGAATAAATTCTCTTGCTGTGAGTTATTTAGGTATCAGTAAACCCAACCATTGAGCAATATGCAGAGCCCACGGTGGAGATGTGGCAGGCAAAGATTCACCATCATGACACATCCTGAGCTTCTAAATGTCAAGTCAAAACCACCAAGACGTGCAGATGTCTCTCACATTCATTACAGGTCTGCTCAGCCACATCAGCTTGAACTTGAAAATGGTGGCACATGGCTTGTCCTTCTACATTCACACCTTACACACCTGATTGAATACAAAAATCAAAGCTGAGTCCATCTCAGAAGTACTTGGAGGTCATCTCCCTCTGCTGGTGTTGCTCATGTTATCCAGTTGAGAGCAGCAAACAGGATACATTAGGCCATGTCAACCAGAAGACTACAAAACACTCTGGAGAGCCAAATCAGGGCTGGTTTTGGTCTCAGGATTCATTCAGTGAGTCCCCGTGTTCGCTTCACTCCTTTAAGTTCTCAAGGCTGGAAAGAACAGCAGCGAGGGGGCAATGAATGAGGCACCCCAAAGTCACAGCGCTCCCTAAAGGCAGCCTTACACCACCATGGCTGCTTCCTCCCTCGTCTCTTGATTTTTCCCTTCATTCTTTACTCCAGAAGACCCTTTGTATTTTTGCTTTCCCTTTGCAGTGCTCCTCAGCTGACCTAAAGCCCACGAACACACACAGCAAGCCTTCATTTTACTCCATGGCTTCCAACTCCAGCTCAAGAGGAAGAAACCTCCTACACGAACAAGTGCATTAAGAACAGGAGGAGAGGGAGAGACCTCATTTAAGACCATACAAGGGGAAATTGCAAAAAATTACCTAAACCTTTAGGAACATATTTATATTTTGATTTCATGTAATATTACTTCCTGGTTTCCAGCACATATTCCCTGGGCGTCCCCTATCAAATATCAGGCAGTATTAAATCACTGATCCCTGATCCCCGTAGCTCTCAGAAAAACATCTGTACTAATTTGTTGGTTTTCCTTAACACGAGGGCCAGATGAACTCCTCCAGGGCTCAGCCAAGTGAGATCGCTGACAGATGCAGAATAAAAGTGCAAAGATTTTTCCTTTATTAAAAATAAGGTTCCACACTCCAAGCCCCGAGCTTGTCATTTGCCAGAGTGATGAAATGACACGCGGCAACCTTGATCCAGCACTGTTGTGGATACAAAAACAGGGTTCTTACCTAATGCAAGCAATTGGTTTCTGACAGCACATCCAAATTGGCACGGGCCAACGAGGTGAGGGGTCCAGAGTCTGGATGCGGTGCCTTTTTGCTAGGGGTCTCTGAAATGACTCAGTTGTTGAAGTTCACTGATCTGTGAATGCAGCAGTTCTGGCACTCAGCTCTCTGCTGTCAGGGCTCTGCCTGCAGCGCTGCCAAACCTGGCTGCAGCACTTCGACACAGAGCCGCATTCTTAGCGGGGACAGCGGTGTGAAAGCAAGCCAGCTCTTTGTCCTTGTTCACAGCAAGGTACAACAGCCCCAAGCAGCAGCAGTGACTGCTGCCAGAACAAACTGCACAGCCAGCACCACCTTTGGGGGGCACCTTCTGACCTCCCTTCCCTCTGAGTCACACAGAGACCAAAGCTGTACCACGCTGTTTGTGGAAGCAAGAAGGCAAGAAGTAAGAGGGCAACCTTCAGTTTGCTGAATCACCTCAGCCACGTTCCACAGCAACAGCCTCACACATCCCAGCAAGGTGCACGGGCATCTGGCCATTGCACGGCCATGGGTACGTTTTGTAGATGAAGCTATGATGCTCTTTGTCCTGCCTTAGGAAAGGCACTACACACCAAAAACAGTCAATTGCAACTCTGACAAAGAACCACCGTTCCCCAGAAAGGGCATAATTTTCATAGTAGAAGCTCCCTTCCAAGTTCAGAAGAGCCCCAGGAGATGCTGGGCACAAGTCACAGTCCTGCTGCAGGCCTATGAAGCTCCCACTAGTCACAAAAGAACCTCAGCTGTCTCCAAGAAGCACGGCTCAAGTCAGGGCCACTCATCTCAGGAACCAGTGGCATCTTCCCAGTTGCCACAGGAACCTGGCAGAGCTGGGCTGCTACTGGAGCAGACTCAGTATTCTCTTCCCTCCCTTTTCTACAATGGGACAATTCAAGAACTAACACAGCACGGTTCTTCCCTGGGGACACTTACATTGGAACAGGACAGGCTGGGTAGGGGATTCAGATGGCATTCTGCTGTGGCTACACGCTCAGAAGCTCACTGTGAGGTCTCAGCACACCACTGACTGCTTTCATGTCCTAAGGAAGCACGAGGGCTTAAACTTCCTCACGTCATCCAGGATGCTGAAGCAGTGCTGGAGGCCAGCCTTGCACTGACAGGGATATTAATAAGGGGAAGACACAGCTGTCAGTACAACCCAGCCCCACAAGAGCCACCCCAAACCTCATCATCCCACACCACACTGCATCCAGTGACACAGCTGCGTTCGTGCTGGTGGCTCATGGTGGGCATTCCCCCTCCAGCCCCTTCTCAAGCAGCAGTGACACAGTGCAGGAAACCACAGAAACCAGCATCCCTCCACCAGCAGCCCGCAGAGCAGCCCAGCCTGGGCACTGGT
Source organism: Lagopus leucura (assembly GCF_019238085.1). NCBI lineage: Eukaryota > Metazoa > Chordata > Aves > Galliformes > Phasianidae > Lagopus > Lagopus leucura. Next base: position 1,737,443 of record NW_024962283.1, read on the forward strand.
CAGCCCATTGACAGCTGTATCTGTTTTCAATAAACTTTTATAGCCTGTCAATGCGCTGAATCCTACGCAATAAAATCTGTCATAAAAAAGGCCTTGCAGTGCCAGTGTCTTTTCTTTTTCCCTTTTAATTTGAGGACAGCTGGGAGGGACCAATTCAAGGGCCAAGTCCATAAGATGTTTTTTTTTGAGAGAAAAAAAAAAAACAAAACAACTCTTAATTACAATGGGAATTTTCAGAGCCTCCTTGTGGGGAGAGCAGCCATCTTCAGAAGTGACTTCATTTCCAGAGCTGGCTTCCCTCCCAGTATTTGAACAAGCAAGGAAAGAAAAGTTCAGAAAGGAGATAGGTTTCAAGTTTGGCTTCAATGGCCATAAACTGGCCTTTAAAGCTGCAGGCAGGCTGTGGGATGGTTTGCTGGAGTCCCAAACTCCAGGCCATAGACCTTCAGGAGCAGACTTAATGCCTGGCACAGATAAGGAACCTGAAAATCCTCCATTGGCCAACCTGTAGATTTACCCTGCCTGGCTTCTCCATCTCCTCTTATAAAGAGCCAGGGTCTAAAATCCCTGGTTTGTATTCCCTTCCCAACATCAGAACTTTTGGGATCACCATTACAGCCATGTTGAGCCAGTTCCAATCCCCTGCACATAGGCAAGTGAAGAGAGAGGGGCATTTAAGAGCAGTTATGAGATCCCAGTGGAGCACAGCAGGAGACACAGAGCACATGGAGACTAAGAGCCAACAGCCTCTTTATTCTCTACCTTTAAGATGGAGATAACCTTGTCTCAATGAGCATCTTAGGAAGATAAACGTGGTGCCAGCGATCACAAACTCCATCTCTCTCAGGATATCCCAATTCCCAGGCCTGCAGGCAGCTGCTGAGGGCAGCTCTCACCGCAGCTGATGGCTGTTTGGTTATCAGGCTGAGCTCTCACTGCAAGGAGCAGGGCTTTGACAAAGCTCCTGCAGCCCCAGGGACAAAAGCTATGAGTAAGCAGGAGGAATTTTCCCTGCTTGCATTGTTTGGACTGTCAGTCACCCCAAGTAGTACATGAGCCTGAGAGTGAGCTGCAAATACTGTGTCCCAGCATGTGGCCCAGGGAGGGGATGCACGCAGGCACGGTGCAAACAGCTGGAGCTATGGACAGCTGCTCTCCACCACAGCACACTGACTGATGCAGCCTCTCACAGAGACGTCAGCTTTCACTTGTGTTTGAGGAAAGATAAGTCACTAATGACCACTGCTTAAATGATTCTTGGCAGGAAGAAAAACACAGAGGTCCTTTATGAAGGGTTGCTCTTTATCTGTCAGAATAGCAGCGCCAGTTCATTTCTTGGTTTCATGCTGGATGCTGTCTCTGGAGCGGGCTGGGGGATGCACATGGGGGAAGAGCTGCTTTCCCAGTCCTCCAGACAAGATGCTGATGTCTGAGAGTGATTGACCGCCCGCTGGAGTCCCACAGCTCCATCCACCAATAGCAGCTCCTCAATTTAAGCTTCTCTTTTCTTCCTGATGAAAAGTGGGGAACTGACAGCAGTCAGATGGAACAGCCAGGGAAGAGGAAAGCTCCTGTGCCCCCACCTGGGGATCAGCTTGGACTGCACAGCCAGGTGATAGAGCCCAGGAGGGTGATGACATACACCCATGGGCAGCCCTTGGGATCACTTGTTCTATCCAGCAGCCTAAGCAGCAGCTCTCTACGAAGGTCTGCCAGCACTCTGGCACAATCAGTGCCTATTCTCCAAATGATATCACAAGAAAATCCAAGGCAACAAGCCATTCCCAGGCTGCAGGAGGCTTCCTCCAAACTTGCATGGCTTCAGAAGCCACTTGCTTTCCCATCTACCCTGTATGTTTTCTAAGTCTCTGCTCCCCATCCTTCTCAATGCACAAACTCCTGCATGGCAGCAAAGCCCAGCTGCACACCTCTTGGCACAGAGCAGGCACAGTGAGGGCTGTGTTCGCCAGATGCATTACAAGGAGCAGGAGACTCCCTTCTGCCAGGGGTCCTCAGGGGTCACTTTTCCTCCCCATCTGCCCAGAGATGGATGGCCAGACTGCCCGACCAACTGGTGAGAGTTAACCGGTGCCTCAAAGCATGCTGAGAGGCTTCCATGACAGGTACTACATCGCTGAGAGCTCTGTTATGTCATTCCACCAACCCCTTGGCCAAAAATCTGCCTTTACAGAAAAGATCCAGACACCAAATAGGTTATTAAGTGAGGATGTCTGACAGTAGTTCAGCTACAGAGAGATGTTAAATAGGAACAATGAAACGATACTCACATTTGAGGATGCTGTATATCTTCAAAGCACTTCACCAAAACATTAACTGATTATACCCAAAAATAAATTGCTCACAGCTGTTACTGAGATCCATGAGGTATTCAGAAGAAATGGATGGGACATCATCCATCCTGGAACATACAACATGTGCTGCAGTGTAATCAAGAGCTCAAAGGAAATAACTCGCAGGGAGCTCAGCTTTTAGCACCCCTTCGCCGCACACCTCAAAGCAGGGCTTGTTGTTAGGGGAAGGAGCCCAAGCTACCTCCTCTCAGCTGCAGATGAAAGCTGTGACGGAGCCAAAGCCCTGTTCAAAGTTCAATGTCACAGTTACAACTCCTATTCCTATTTTACCTTAGCAGGAATGATGTGCACTTCTGTGCATGCCAGACAACTGAAGACATTTACAGTGTTTACAGCTGCAAACCAAGAAGAGAACATACATCTGGCCCTGCTTTAGTAAACACTGCAGGCTCATCCAGCAACCCCATTTGCACCCATCTGCATCAACTTAAGCACAGCCCTCACCACCACTCCACAGCACGGTGTTCAAGAATTCAGACTATCAGTGCACACCCATAACAGCATCCCACCCCCAGAGCAGGGAGCAGCAAACAGGTGCAGCACAAAGCCTCGTGGCTGGAGCTGCTTTTGGTAGCACAGTCAGAAGAGCACCAGGGCACTGGCATCTCAACAATCCCAGGAGAAGTATTTGCACACAACTATTGGCAAGCTCTCCAGCACTGGAGCTGGTTCCTGGCCTGCTCCCCACCACAGCACAGCATTTGCCCAAGCAGATGCCTGGAAGGACACGAGCAGGGATCTGGCATCTGCAATAACTATTAAGGTATAAAAGGTTGTTTGTTAGCAGGGCAGCATGTGGCTGATTGCTGCCATGGCTCTGTGTCTGCCACTGACCCACTTCGCTGTTTGCTTGTGTTCCCAAAGGATGGAGCAGCCCTGAAAACATGCCTGAACCCAACCACTTCCACACCCAGTACCAAGGCATCAGGCCTGGCCCTTACAGCCAGTGCCCCCCCCAAAGCAAGGCTGCCATGGGAACACCCAGTGGGGTGCAATGCACAGGGCAAAGCTGGCAGCTTTCCGGATGCCAATGGAGAAGAAGGCAGCAGACCAGGCAAACTCATGTCTGCAGAGGACTACGGTGTTACAAATAGCTTGTACGAGGGAGCAGAGAAACCAAAGCTTGCTAGGAAAACAGCAGAGATGTATGGAAGACACGCTGACGCAGCCCACATCTAGAGGAAAGAATAACAGCCCCTCATTTTCACGAGCATTAGAGCTCACAGCATGCTCAGTCTCACAGGAGTTCTGGTTTCAGCCCATTCTACCATTCACACACCGTGTGCTGGAGATCATCCTGCAACACATCATCAACATCTCCAAAGAATCCCAAGGTGACTGCATTTAAAATGAAACTTGCAGTACCCTCCAGGAAAGCCTTGGAGCTGACGTGCCCAGGGTAACAGAGACAGCAACCTATTTCGGGATGAGTCGTTGCAAAGCAGCAGCCTGTGGTGCTGTGCCAGACTCTGCACCTGGGGAGAATCCACCACCTTTCTGTGGCTTGCCCTCAGTTCACACCACACCAGCTCCAAAGTAGCAGCCTGGTGGGTTTCATTTTGCAAACCCCATTTTGGTGGGTGTTTCCATGCTTGCAGAGTACCAGGAATACATTATCATGTTTTTTAGGCTCTGCAAGGCAGGAATTGTGTCCTTATTACAGTGTCAAAACTTGCCTCAATCTGTATTACTTGAAGCCAACTGTGAACACACACCCTGCAAACTGTTTCAGCTTGAGGGATTTGTCCAAGGACAGCAGCGTGGCATGGGGGCTGAACACCTCACCCCCATCCTGTTCATGGCAGAAAAATATCCTCATAATACTACAAAGCACTCAGCTTGAGATGTTATAAAAGCTGATACCAAGGGACAGAGAAAAGAAGGATGCTCCAAGAGGTGCTATGGATATCAGTCAAGAGAAACACCTCCAGATGCAGCTCTTATTTAGGATCTGCAGCATGAGATGCAAGGCAGACTGTCAGCAGGTTGTAGCTCAGAACTGGGGGTCTGGAAATAATGCTTAAAAACCTCAGTGTGGGGCATCAGAGGAGAAAGAACCAAGAGCTGCCACAGCTCAGCACTGCAGTGCATTGAAAGAACTGCATGCAAGTTCCAGGGGTGGGCACAAGCTGTGCCCAGAGCTGAGCAATGGGGTGACATAAGGCAGATGCTCAGAGCTGCCTATGACTGCAGGAGGGTCTGTGCATCCACACAGCCAAGGGAGAACTGTGGATGGGCAAAGCACACACAGCACCTGCTCATGCTGTGCCTGGATCCAGTCAGCACTGTCAGCCTCTCACTTAAAAAAAAAAACCCCAACAAATAGAGTTTTCTCCCATCCAAACCTCTCTCCTTCCCCCTCTGAGCTCATTCATGGCTCAGGCTCCGGGACAGCTGCCTGGCTGCCAAGTCCCCCCAGCTCACTCCTCGCCTCAGCACAGAGCAACATGAGCAGGATGATAGCAGGGCCAGCTGTGAGAAATCACTGCACCACTCAAAACAACTGCAGCAGAGAGCGAGCAGGGGAAAAAAAACATAAAACTGCAGCAAGCCCCTCAACTCCGTCCCCTCTGCCTGCCCACTGTGGTCTCATTGTTACAGCGATCCTCAAGTCACCAAGCCAGCCCTGGCCAAAATGACAGCTCATTAGGAACAGTTAAAAAACTACAATGGGTGGGGAGTGCAGAGCCCAGGGAGCAGGCAGTGGATTTTTTCACACCTAGGTGATTGTTTAGAGCACAGCTCAGGTCGATGGAAGTGACCTGGATCCCGGCTGGGCGCAGGGCCAGCAGGCTGCAGTGTGAAGCCCTCAGCTGCTGCAGAGCCCTGCTGACACCCCAGTGCTGCTCGGTGTGAGCTGGGAGCCTGCAGGGCCTTGTAAGCATTTACATTTTATGCAGTCTCTGCTTCCAAGGGTTGCCAAGCTCTTAACCTGCAAGCTCAAATCAAACCCAGAGCCTTCTCTATGGATAACAAACAAAAAAACCCTGTTTGGCTACAGCCACTTACTGCCCCCTGAAACTCCACAGGAACCATTTTTGTTTAAATGAGAGCACAAAGAAGGCAGTGATGCCCATGCTTATGTTTGTGGAAACATATTGTTTCCCCATGGTGACTTGCAGAGTGGGCTCCCAGCCGTCCTCAAGTGACACCAAGCATCAGCACAGGGATGCTGAGGGGATGGAGCTGCTCACCAAACACAGACATCAGGAACAGCACAATCTCAATAGCTTGGCAAGACAGACAGGATTTGGAAAGGCAAATATGCCCAGGAACCCCACTGATAGCAGCTTTGGCAGTCAAACCAACTGTGGCTTGCTGTCCCCAAGAGGACAGCAGTGCTGGGGACACAGCTGACCCCAGCAAGGCAGGAGCAGAGCTCTGTCTCTGCACATGGGACTGAGATGGGGCTCAGAATGCCATGGCAGCTGCTGCTGGTGACAGGACTGCGTGGGAAGCTGAGAAAGAGCAGCAGCACTCAGGCAGTTAAGAACAATTTTTTCTCAGTGTATCACCTTACTGCTCCACAGCCCTCAAGGCAGGCCCTGCAGCCCCTCTGTGGCAGGGCAGCATGGGGCCCTGCAGCCCATTTCAATTTGAAGCCACTCCCAGGCGATCATGCTATTGTCCCACTTTCCCTGTTTGCTGGCTGGCACAGCATCTGGGAGGCACAGCATGGCTGCTCCCCCTCTGCACCTCCTGCTCACGTGGGATACCAGCCATGGCACAGAGCTCTGGGAATTTCCCTCAAGGTTTTAGGTGAGTCTCTGCCTCTGGGATGCTCAGATGCACCCTAAAAATCAGCACCCCCACAACATGCCTCCACACCTCCTCTGTGCTGCACTAGCTCCAGAGGAACAGCAGAGCCCTGATCTGTCGACTCTATTTAGCTTTGCTGCAGGCACATCTGATGAAGCAGAGCTAGAGGTTATGCTGCCTGTTACAAAGCTGGAAATAAGGTTGCAAGAAAAAAATGAACCAACCAAGATAACAGTTCTAGGATGTGCCTGTCACCAGGATGCCTCTGGAGCTGCATGCACCTTCATCTCCCTAATGCACAGTGGTGTTTCTGTACAGAGTTCCTCCAGCACGAACCCTCCCCAGCTTTACTCCCTGCAGGGCAGTGCCCCCACCCTGTTGTGCAGCCATCCCCAGAGTTCTGCCTCTCCTGGATGTGGGCTAAGCACAAGGGAAAGGAACAGGGCTTCACCTCTGCTGTGCAGGGGACGCTTGACTCTTCAGAAGCAGCACTGATTGCACGCGTTTCAGCAAGCCCACGGGCTCCCACATCCTCTCAGCACATGAAGGAACAGCTGACTGTTAGCTAGTCAGGACTCTGGTCCAGATGAACTCCTCCCTTCCTGTCCTCTGCCTTCCAGAAAGCCGCTCTCTCCCTTTGGACAAGTTGATCTCTCACCTACAGCAAAGGCTCTGCCCTCAATAGTGAGAGCAGGAGCTTCTCCAACCTCTTCTGAGATTGCTGTTCCTTGCCAAGTCTCCAGCAGAAGCATCCTGACAGCCTGCTGCCCTCGTTTCCCTGTACCACCTCTTCCCACAGAACAAGCTTGCTGCCACCAGGTGGGATAGCACAAGCTTATCTCTGCCCAAACACTGCTTTTGGGCAACCAGTTTCTTTTTCTTCCATTCCTGCATTGTCTGAGGCTTTGATGTGTGCACAGAAGGGAGGACAGATGGACAGGCTGTGCCCTGTGGGACAGCGATTGCAGGATGAGGTAAGGCAGAAGGAAGTGGGTGCTGTAGGCTGAAGGACAGCTGTAGCTGTTCCCAGGATCTGGAGCAAGCTAATTGATAAATAGCAGAGTCAGAGCTAGAGGAAAGCTGGGCATTCACAGCCAAGAAAGCCTAACTGCTTTGGAAGACATTCTGGCCTTTGTTACACAATTTCCATGCAAAGCACTCACTGTACTCAGAGAGCGAGAGGTGAACAGGGGATAGATAACGCACAGCCCTCACTCATTGCACAGCCCAAAGCACAGCTCAGCGCCATCCTCCAGCTTCCCACCTAGCAAAGAGCACAGCCTGCAGCAGCCAGCACTGCAGCTCGTCCTGGCAACTGCCACTGGAGGAAGCAGAGTAAGGAGCAGCAAGGTTTCAGCCTCAGAGCAGCAGCTCCTGTTGCTTTCACAGTGCCCATGGCCCCTTGGAGCCTCAGATGATGGTAAGCCAAAGTCTTCCAAAAGGAAGACTTAAGAACAGCCAACCAAGAGGTAAATAAAAACTAGTTAGAAGCACCACAATTCACAATTCAGTAAGCCAGCCTAGTGCTGGCCCAGACAACAGCTACATTAACAGAAACCCAGGTCTATTCCCACCAACCAACAAGTTCAACCATGCCTTACCTTACCCAAGCAAACAGCATCCGAGGTCCAGCCAGCACTGCTGCCTGATGCTCAAGATGATCTGACTGAAGGAACCTGGAACAGAAGGAAAAAAGCTGTAAGCCTTCCAAAAGATCCAGGCATAACATGCTCACCACCTCCCTACTGCTCCTCAAGGCTTTGCCTTCCTTTGTCACCCCCAACCCTCCCACCAACACCAAACATACCCAGAGCACTGCACTGCCTTGCCCAACCACTCCACCAAAAAGCAGCCAGCCTCAGCTCAGCCTGACTTATATCAGCTCCCCAGCCCTGTGAGGACAGATGATTACTCTTCTCCAGGTGGGACAGGTTACTCTATGAGCCCCACAGGTGTCCTGGGGAGCTCTTCTAGATGCAATTTGAGCCACTGCTTCTGCAAGACTCAGCAAGCTTTGTATTTCTATGCTTCCCAGCCACAGCAGCAGGACGTGGGCAAAGCCTGTGTGTGCGTGCACCAAACACACGTGCACACCATCGTGTGCAAATTATCTGTCTTCCATTTGTGTTTGGTTTGGCTGCACAGCCTGCTCTCTGCAGGCTCAGCCAGTGGATATCCCGGCTCAGATAAACAGCAGACAGCTGCTGGGAGTCAGAGATATTCTGGTGATTAACAGCTGTGTGGGTCTATGCAGCAGAGCCCCCCGACCCCTGAGATCCCTCCTGAACAGGCTGTTTCTTTTCAGATTTCTGTTTGTCAGGGGAAGGCTGGGAGTGATCAGAGGAGATTCTCTGTGAAAGTCGCAGGTGAAACCCAGTGAGAAGAAGCTGCAGCCCCAAATCCTGTCCCTTCCTCGCCACAGCAACGTTTGAGCTTTGCCAATGGCTCTTGCGCAGCACTGCAGTGCCAACAGCAAAAATGAGACTGCTCAGTCTGAATTCCCTAAGATGGAATTCAGAGATGATCATTTCCAAAGATCTGAGGACATTCCAGGACGATGCTCTGGCTGGAAGGAGGGCTTCTTTCTGTTAGAGAAGAGAACAGAAAGGGATGGAAATCCATCCCTGGTGTGGGACGCCTTACTTACAAGCCAAAGACTTTTTGATGGATGAAGGGGGTGAGAAGTAGGAAGTTGCTCACAATGCGACTACAAAAACAAAGTCAAGAGATTAGTTAATAATGTGTGGTCTGAGAAAACAAACACGTCTTTCCATAAAGACCCTAGTTCAAATAAACCGGTGCTGTTGTCATTAAGCCCTGCCATCTGCACGCCTCTTCTCCACTGAGTCCAGTGTGAAATTTAAAGGGACCACTGAGTGGAGGAAGAGTCCCCAAACATCATCCTGTGGGGCACTTCAAATCCAGATTCCTCCCTGGGTAACGTGTATTGAAATGGGATGTCTACAGTTGAATGTGCAAAGGCAGGAAGCCTATAGTGAAAGGGCTGAGTTCATAGAATGATTTGAGTTGGAAGAGACCTTAAAGGCCACCTGGTCCAACTCCCTGCAATGCACAGGGATGCACACAGCTCCATCAGGAGCTTAGAGCCTCATCCCCTGACTCTGGGTGCCTGCAGGGATGGGGCATCACCAGTTACAGGACGGTCTCTTCAAAAGGCTGAAGCCTGACAAAGTCAGCAAGCATAGGTGCATGGAAAGGGGGCAGGGTGTGCCCATGGGGCTCGTGTCCTCCTTTGGCTCTCAGCTGCCACCATTCGGTGGAGAGCAGAGACCTCCCTGGCTCTGCCCTGGTCATGCTTTCATGCTTGATTGCAGCTCATCAAGGCCCAAAGTCTAATAATGCAACAACTGAGGCTGGGAGCTCCCTCTGACAGTTTAACTGATGGTTGTAATTAGGAACTAGCCCACACAGCTTTTCATTAGTGTGCTGCACCGCATAAGACTTATTATGACTGTTGAGGAGAGGCTGTGCTTGACGTCCAGGAAAAAGGCACGAAGGCCTCCAGGGAACCGAGGGCAGCAATGCCTGGTGTGAACAGGGAGCACACGCATTTTCCAGGTGGCAGGTAGAGTCCTCTGGGCTCCCTGCTTTCTTCCTGCCTTCTCCCTTCGCAAGCAGAACCTGCTTCCCTCACCCGCCCCCTAAGAACCCCCTAAGCACCCCCTAAACAGGGTTTTGTTTGTGTCATTTCCATCCTGCAGCCTCAGTTCTTCTGACTCCTGGGCAACGTCTGCTCTGCTCGTAGCTGTTTGATAGAAGAACTTGTGATTGTAAATGGCACAGGGAAGGAAAGGGAAATAAACTGTTATCATGCCAGAATCACTCCTGGCACTCCTCCCATTCCTATTTTCTCTTACTTTATAAAGCTGGAATAAATCAGAATGATTTTCCCTGGAGTGAGCAGCACACCGATGTGCTGATGGAAGGGGAGCAGAATCAGCACCTCAGGCCTTGCATTGCTGTCCTGAGCTGCAAGTGGTGGGGAAGGGGAATAGAGTCTGAGTGTTTATTAGCAGTCATAACCTTAATCAAATAACACTCAAGGATATGTAAAGAAATCTGTTCCAACTGCAGCCTCCCAAGCCAAATAAAGGAGTAAATGGGACTTCTATCAAAAATCTCTTTTAAAACGCACGCATGTTGGGTCCTGAAAAATATCCCCACTTCTTGTGGAGGAGCCAAAGCTCCAAAGGAGCCACCCCAGAGCAAACCACGGCCCTTCGTGCCACACACCAACCCAACACACTGCAGGACGGCGATGCTCTCCCTGCAGACACCAAAGCAGCCCTGAGGCATCTCCCAGCTCAGGGATGTTGGACCTTGCATTGCAGGAGCCTCATTCACTCTCTTCCCCCCACCTGTGGGACCGTTTATGCATTACGCAGAACGATGTGGGAAAAAAAGAAAGAAAAGAAACAGGCTCTGTGTAATAGAGGTGCACGTAAATAATCACTGGCCTAATCCCCTTTGACAATGAAAGATATCCAACCAGAAAATGTTCAAGCCTGTAACTCAACCTGAAATTTAAGCACAAGGAAGTTGTGTCAAAAGGGGACTTGGGTTCCCATAAAAGCCTCTCTGCTTTCAGACCCTGGGCCCCCAAGCCAAAAAAACAGAGCCAACTTCCAGACATAACATCTGAGAAGTGCAGGCCTCGCAGAGGGACTCGCAAACTGCTGCACAGAGACAGCCACTGGGGAAGGCATGGGGTGAGGGTCCTGGGCGCCTGGTGGGCAGCCTGCTGTGCCAGGGAGGGATGCTCTCCACCACAGGACCTGAGGGATGAGCTGTGTTGTCCTACGAGGTCACTGACAGCTCTCTCCAAAGGGTCATCTTAAAGCCAGCTGGGCAAAGTCCTGCAGAAGCTCCTGTGCAACCCTCCTGAAGCTGATGTGTGACCGTAGCATTTCGCTCGGTGCAGGAAGAGGAGCCCCTGGGCAGAGAGAGGTGGATTAAATAACCTTAATTGTGGTTTCAAGCCTCCTGCTTGACTGCTTCTATTCCACTGAGGATAACAAGTGTGTGAGGTCCAGCGCAGAGAGGGGAAGTGCTTGTCCCTCTCATCCCACTCCTTGCAGCCTCATTAACTCCACTGGAGTGGATATGTCCCTCTGTGAGGACCTGAGGTTAATCAGTGGCCGTAAGAAAGACAAGAAGCAACATGAGCTAAATGCTGGGTTCTCACATCACCTTGTTCCTCTCCTAGCTCATGCCCCATCCAAAGCAAGGCAAGCCACTGGGGCTTCAGTTTGCACACCCATTACATCCACACCCCTAACAGGTCCATCTGCCGTGCCTCTGCTCTGCATGCACACTGCACCCTCTGCCTGCACACAGAGCACCAGCATCCTGGTGACAGAAATACCAGGAGAGAAGTCCTGGGAAAGCAGGCACAGAGCAAAGCCAGTGCAGCTCCGTTGCAGGACTCCGTGGTTTCTGTGCTTTATCTGGCTTTACCCAGAGCCTCTAAACACACGACCCTGCTGGTGTTATGTTTCTTCCCCCGACAGCATCCCTCCTGATACGCTGGGGAGTTTCTCTTTGCTCGTTGGGAATTTTCCTATGAGCTGGTTTCTCATCGGAAAATGCCGATACACTGAAATCAAAGCTGTTGGTGGGAACGCAGCAGTGTCAGGGGATCTTCCATGGGAAAGTTTTCTCCAAACGCAGGCTGGAGCTTTCTGTGTGAGCCAGCCCTTCCCTGCCACCTGGCACAGCAGTGTCCCCCTGGGATGGGGCCACCCCCACCCACTTTCCTCTCCCTGAGGATATCCACCATGAGTTAGCGCGACTTGGGTTGGAAGGGACCTGAAGCAGGGCTGGAAATGGGTTCGGATTTGGGAGAGGCACCACATCGTGAGAGCTGAGTCCTACCCCACACCCGGCTGCAGCTCGGTGGGTCTCCTCGTCCCCTATCCCACAGGCTGTGCCCCCTCAGCCCTTGGAGGTTCTGCCATGGCTGAGACAACAGCACCACCGTGCGCCTCTGCAGCGCCGGGGGAGATGCAGGCAAAGCCCGCAGCTCCCTCTTGCGGCTCCTACGGCAGCCCGGAGATGAGGATGGGGATGCAGGGTAAGCACAACCCTGCCTGAATCTCGGCTGCGCTCTGGGGGAGCCGCTCCTGGGCATGGCAGGAGCCCAGCAGGCGCTCACACCTGGTTTCACTAAATATATTACCAAAAACCATCGCAAAGGTTGTGGTCCTTCTGCACTCTGCTGCTGCAGTGCTGGAGCCCCTAAACACTAATCTTGCAGAGCTGAGGGCAATTTGTTCCTGTTTGTCTGGTTTTTTTCCCCACAGACAATCTTTCTCCTGCAACCGCTTCCTAAATTCACACTGATGACACGGGGTCCTTCTGAGGTTTTTCCCGACAACATTCTGGAGGGCTGAGAGATTGCAAAACATCTCAGTGCTGTCTTATCTGCCAGGGCTCGAGCCACACTCCAGGCTAAACACAGCTGCTGCCAAGCAGAGAAGTTGAACAGTTGCTTAAGGACAACACCATCCATAGAACAAGTGCAGCAAACTTGTTGCCCAAGGAAGGCAACGTAGGCAGCCCTGCTCAGCCACACTCGTCTTATGCCTGGATGCTGTGTCCCCAGTCTCCCTACAATCCCAGTTCTTTGCTCCCAGCCAAGCAGCCTCCATCTCCCACAAGCACAGCATGTTTAGGGGTATTTGGCCGAGGCCACCAGGAGGATCTCAGAGTCCTTGGACCGGCTCACACCGAGCTGTTTGCCCCCAGCAGCCCTCATGGTGCTGAGCTTCCCAGGGAACATCGCGCCTGACGGCGTGCCAGCCTTGTTGTTGGCTGCCGATGAGATAACGTCTCTTAAATCTGGATCTGTGACACGAGGGCGTTCAGCCCCGTTTTGCCTGTGGCTGCGTTCCAATTTCAGGACAAAAATGACCAGGAGAAATATGAGAGGTTAGTGACATTCTTGGCTTGGAAATCATCGGCCTGTCGCGGAAAGGAATGCGATTGAAAAGAGGTATCGCTGGTGTTTGTTTTCAAGCCCTTGATGTGAGATGCACTTGAATACACAGTGTTCTAATGCAGCTTTTGGGCTTCAGGTGAACCTTGCTGAAAGGGGTGGGACAGCTTATTTTTGACAGAGGAACATTTTGGGCCAGGAACTGCCCCTAAAAAAGATCCCAACGCGTGGTGCCTATTTATACCCAGGATGCTGCTTTCCTGGGGACAGGAGAGCCAAGTGATGGGCAGCCCTGCATCCTGCATCCTGTTGCCCATGCAGCACCGCTGCCCAGCTCCTATTGCTTGCCTAAAGGGACTGGGGGGGTTCACAGAGCCCACTGGGGCTGCTCTCAACACGCACGTGCATCTGGGAGAAAACTCTCCAAACATGCAAGGGTGTGTATGTGCTTTGTGCTGGAAACAACAGCCATGTGCTAGTTTATTAGAATTCACTTGCCCGGACAAAAGCAAAACAAAAGCTTAACACAGCTTGACGGAGCCCAGAGCAGAGCGGGTTCATTAAGGGCACATTGCCTTTTGATGCAGTGATGAAGTGCAGTGCTGGGAAGGCTCTTTACCAATCAATCACGATGGGAAGGCTCAGGTCGCTTGGTCTTCATCACTTGTTACAAAGGAAGCAACGAGAAGCGACCTCCATCCCGCCAGAACCACTCTGAACAACCCTTTTCCATGAGGGGCAGCTTCCCCTGGGGCAGAGAGGTGAGCCGGGTGAGAAATGCAGTGCACAGTGTGCAACACGTGTTCTGGAGAAGAGGGAGCATTCCAGCAATTTTTGTTGGTATAATCACACAAAAATGTTGATGGGTGCAGGAGCACGTGCTCTTTGCGCAAAGAATCCTGCGTGCAGAAGATAGCATCAGAGCTGAGAGCACAGAGTGCTAACGCTTCAAAAGGACTCGGCTCCCTTAGTGGATGTAAAACGTGAGCAAAACACAGGATACAGAATCATAGAATCATTAAAGCTGGAAAAGGTCTCTCAGATCTCTGCTCCCACCCCACCATGTTCCTCAGTGCCACATCCCCATGGCTCTGGAACGCCCCTAGGGATGGTGACCCCACCACTCACTGTGCAGCTGTGCAGTGCAGCATTGCTGTTTTAGAGCAGAAACTTCTCCTAACACCCAACACGCTGGACACAGACCATCCAGCAGCATGCCCAGTGCCTGTGCTTGCACGAACAAGTTGCATCCCTCAGGAGGAGGACACGGCCCAGGCAATGGCTCCCATTTGGGAAGAAGCCCTGCTTGGTTCACTGTGCTGGGAACATCCCATGCCAACCAGATATGGAAAAGATGAGCCACCAGGCCCACAGTTTGATGTTAAGAGATACAAGCTCAGCTCTTGCGCCTTTCTCTCCATCCCATGTCGTGTTCCCTTGGGCCCATCACCGCCTCACAGTCAGTGAGCAAAGCTACTAAATATCCACTGCTTCCCACGAGCTGACATCTCTAATCCCCCCACTGCCATCCCATTTCACACACCAGCAGCTGAGGCCTTTCCCCACTGCGAGGGGCTTTCTGCCCCCCATTTCTCTGGTCTTATTGCTCCCTCCTACTCGCAGCTGAGAATTAAAAGACATAATAAAGAGCCCTTGAGCCAGAGATGGGGAGGGGGGGAGGGAAAGCAGGTCCTTGTTAGAGCCTGGGATTCATCTGCCTCTCCCTGTGGAGATGAAGAGGCCCTTTCACCCCAGCAACCAGAAGGTTGGAGCTGGATATGTGCTTACGAGCCCGGCCGTGGCTGGGATCTGCCATCCTGGGGCCGGATCCCGGTGAGGTTTCCAACCCAGATTAGACGGCACAGTGCAAAATGCATTAGAGCCCCGGCCGGGAGCGTTGCTGGGAGATCTCCCCTTCATAAGGCTGCACGCTTGGGAGAGAGCTGCTGTAGCTATGAAACCGTGCACACCGCAGCTCTGGCCCCTTTCTGCAGATTAAGGTTAATAAGCAGCTCCTGGCCCCCGTGCCCACCCCATGGCTGGAGGTGGGAGCCCAGCGCCTCTCGCCTCTGCTTTTGTTCTCTGCTTCTGCTGAGCGATTTTCATTACAAATATCCTCTTATGGGGTGCATGGGGGGGGGAGGGGAAAACAGGGGGGGTGGCCCACACAAAGAGAAAAGCAGTAATTACAGGGCAGGGGCTCCTGGAGGAGAGATTGGTGTGGATTCGACATGGCAGTGGTTCACACGTAGGGCCCCTCCAGGGGCAGCTCCTGCTTCCATTTCATTAGGGCACGCTGCACTGCTGGGGGAACTTCTGCCCTGAAACCAGTTCCCAAAAAGGGGACAGTTGCACTTCTTTTATTCTCACTCAGAAAGCAATTTTGCTGGCCGCCCCAGGAGCCCCCATACGCAATGGGAAGCGCAGATGCTGCATGCTCTGTCTGCTTTAGCAAAGCCAGGAGGTGCTGAATCAGCCCCTTCAACACCTTCCAGCCTTGGGCATGAAGGCTGAGCCCTCAGGTTGCTTACTAAGAGAAACAAACTGATCGCCCTTTTGAAAGGGATGTGAAATAACCCACAGACACGGATGCAAGTAAAGCCCTGCAGGACTGAAAGTTGGTCTTCTGTCCTCTCTTGCAGACTCAGACCCAAGCTCTGCAACCTGTTTCCAAACGTGCTGAATTCTGCTTCGGTTCTGTTTCTTAATTCCCATCATTTTCTCTTTCTCTCCTTATCTACTCATTAATTTCCACGGGTTTTCATTTCCCACAGCCTGAGCCCTGCTGAGACCACTCTGCAGACACGGGATTGCACGCCACAGCCCTTCCTTCTGCAGGGAAAGGTCAGGGATGGAGGTTTAGAGCACTGAGAAGAAAGGCAGCAGCAGACAGACAGAATGCTCATAAAGACCTGGCTGTGAGCTGCGCTGAGAAAATGTCAGGCTGGGGAGGCTGTAATAGCTTTAATCTGCAGTACAAGGGGATTAAAAGACTCGTTCTCACAGGACAAAAAAGAAAGGAGCAGAGCGGAAGGAGCCGAACAAGAGGAGAATGGAGGCTGCAAGGGGAGGAAAGGAGAAAGTTAAAGAGCTCAGCTATAAAGAGCATCGCGACTCAAAGAGCTCCATCTTCCAGCGCAATAAAAGTGAAGTGGCCTGCATGGAAGAAAGGCTTCAGCCCATGGCTTCCCTTGTGCTTTTTCACACTAAGCACATACACACACTTCACCCTCCTTCAATCAAGGCAACTTGTTATGTTTGGCTTTGTTGATTTTCAGGGGCAAAGGAGTAGGAGGGGGAAACAGAAGGTTAATGAGGCTCTGCCAGATGCAGCGCTCCAGAGGAGCTGGGGGTGTTATATGTTTTAAACAGTGGTTTGTGGTCTTTGATCCTCACCCCTGCTGTCCCTCTGCCAGGATGGCCCTCGAGCCCCCCTTGTCTCCAGGGCCGTGGAGGAGCCCTGGGAACAGGAAGGAAGCAGGAGCATTGGGGGATGCTCTCCTCAAGTAACCTTTCAGCAACGCTGCAGCAACCTTTTCAGCCACTCAGGAAGGCCAGGAGTGGGAGAAAGCCTCTGTGGAAGGGGGAAGAAAAAGGGCAACTTTAAATACTTAGTAAAGGGGAAAAACAAAATCCAACCTCAATGCATCATTTCAGGGAGATATAAAGGCAAAGGAGCCACTAACAGGGAGAAGAGCAAGCTGCACTCCAAGAGGGAAATGAGGCACTTGAAACCAGCTTGCAGTACTGCTCAGGAAGCAGAGCTGCTCTGGGCAGGATACAGAGCACAGATCAAGGCAAGACAGCAGGAAACTCAGGGCACATCCCCATTAGCACGCTGCCAGCACTGCCCTTCATGGCAGGAGGTCTCTTCCCCACCTATACATACATAAGACTGCACAACTCCAAAGATCTGTCAGCACAGGATGCTAGAAGAACCATGAAGGAGTTCTGGCTTCCCCCCATTGTCACCTGCACCACCCCCAGGACTCCAAGCAAAAAGCAGCGAGTTTGTAGCAGCTTTCTGCTGTTAAACAGGAGAGGAACCATTTCTGCCATCCAGCTTCCCAGCTCAGCAGGCTCACGTGTTAGGGGAGAGGCTCTGGAACAGCACCAGCCAATGCCAAATGT
The DNA here is from genome assembly GCF_019238085.1 of Lagopus leucura. Lineage (NCBI taxonomy): Eukaryota > Metazoa > Chordata > Aves > Galliformes > Phasianidae > Lagopus > Lagopus leucura. The sequence goes on from NW_024962283.1 coordinate 1,754,663, forward strand.
CCAAAGCTGCTTCTCTCAACTATTCCACTATTTGAGCAGCTCAGGCTGCCTAACACTCTGCACAAAGAAAGAAACCAAAACGCAATGAGCATGCTCCAGACAGGAATTAGAGTACAGCATATCTGGTGGAGACAGGGGCTGGAGTGGCATTAAGGTAGGAATATAATTACCTGAAGTGGATGGCAGCCAGGAAAACGGTATTAATTTATTTCAAGAAAGCCAGAAGCGCCCAAACCTGAATTTTACATTTAAATCTAGAAGATGGCAAATCACAGCATCCTGATTCCCTTCTTCCAGGGTCTGGCTGGAAGGGAAGGTCTCCAGGTGGGTTCTGACTCCCACTGCCTGTGGCCACAATGCAGCCCACCTCCATCTGGGAAGCCAGGTGCCATCCCAGCACAAAGCTCTGCTGTGAGGCACACAGCAGCAAGGCAAGGCCTGCACCACACAGCACAGGAAAACCCATGTCCCATTGCATACAGCTCACCTGCAGGCAATAAAGCCACGCTAGGTCACAAACAGTCACAGGAATGTTCTCTAGAGCACAGCCACTATTTGGTCTGCTAATAATTATCCACTGTTCTGCAGAGATAAATGCTTAATCCTCTGGTTGTTGACACTGGAAATGGACCAGTTGGGCCTGGGGTGGATATCATACAGGGGAACTTGGCTCCAGCTCCGATCCCTGCATCATGTGCTGTACAAATGTTCACTGGCTTATAGGTAATGGATTTCATAGGGTGCATGGGATCTTTCTATGGCAGAGCTAATCTAAAATAATACATGACCCAAGCATTGATTGTATCAAGTTTTCCTTCCTTTTCTGTGGTTTTTTTTTTTTTCTTAGATTAACATTTCAATTTTCTCTTTCAGTCATTCCTCCTTTCCTTATAGCTTACCAGCTTTCTCCTCTAGGACTGGTATCAGGGAGAGCTTCCCAAGCAGCAGTGCCCAAAGGACATTGAGATGGGCCTGCATGACCCCTACTCAGGGAGAAAGGAGCAGAGCTGATGATACCTGAGAGGGGAAAATTGTGCACACTGTTGTACACAAGCAGCCTCTGCCACAGGATGTTTTTCATTTATTTCTGCTGGCCTTGTTTGCTTTACGAAAGCAATATTTCCAACCCAATGGAAATAAACTTCCAGCCCACCTGAGTACAGAAGTTTGCCATTGTTGTGCTCAATTTAATTTGAAAGTGATAGGGAGATGAAGAAGCAGCATTAGAAAAAGAGCTGAGCTTCCTATTGGATTTTGTATTGCTCAACAAGACACAGAGAGGGGCTACTTCTTCTTCCATTGTTCCTGGGCAGCCTCATCTCGACTGTGAGAACAGACTAATATCTACAGAGAATGGGAGCTTGAAGCCCAGCCTGAAAGAGCTGGAGAAAGGGCTCCAGCAATCCTGGGTTCTGCTTTCCTTGCTCTAAGAAAGAAAAAAGAAAAAAGAGTTCTGGAGATTAAATGAGATCTCACAATCCAAACTCCTGAGGTCTGCTCCTGACTCTGCTGCTGATTTGCAGTGCATGCAAGTAAACTTACTTCATCTCTCTGCCCCAGGCATTCCCATGCAGAATTACAGAATGGGTCAGAAGGCCCCTTTAGAAATCTCCTGGTTCAACACCCCTGCAGTGACCAGGGAACACAGAGGAGATGCTACTACTGCACCTTGTGAGCAAGCCCACAAGATGCAGGCTTTGCATGAAGGATGCAGAGCACACACACACACTCCCCAAGCAGTTACCTGGTATAACCACAAATCACTGTCACAGCACTCCAGCCAAGTGCCAGTTCTCAAGCTACAGCCCTCTGAGCCCACCAGCAAAAATCACAGATTATTTTCATCAGAAGGAATGAATACCGAGCTGTTTGCCTAGTGCTAGAGGTCAGGGCATATTAGAGCAAAGACAAATCTCATCCTTCCAAGGACAAACCCAGTGTTTGTAAGCACTGTGCTAGCCTCTGCCCCCGGGTGGAGCTGGTAGCATGCAGTCTGCAGTCCATCTCTGACTTATCCTTCTCAGCAGACACTTAATGATATCCCTTATCAGTGGCAGAATGCAGTCTTGGTGCTCCAAACCCGCTAAGTTTAAGAGAAAGCAATAGCAAGCAAGCACACCGTGAGCACCTGGGAAAGCACCAAGCACAACAGGGTATGTACATCACACCAGCCCTGGCTGACAGCTCCTTGTCCTGCTGCCTTCGCCCACTCCTCAAGGTAGGAGATGCAATAAGTGGAAGCTGTAGGGAAAAAAAAGGGAATCAGAAGCCTGGCAGTGAAGGAAAAGGTGAAAAGGGTACTCCAAGTAGATAGTGTCTAAAGGTATGAGTGCTGCTTCCCAACCTGCTGCTTGGCCATTTGTGATCATCCCATACAGAATATTCTCTAGCACACTGTCTGATCTGCTCTTATGCTCTCTAACACATGTGCTCCCTCCTGTTCCAAATAAATGGTCAACTTTACCACCTCAAAAGTGTCATTGCTGAGAATCTGCTCCAATAAACTGTGCAAAACTGCATTGATTCATTACATTGTGCTTTGCCTTGGGATGTTCTGGGGCTTCCTAACAATATACTTCCAGGCAGCAAGCTACTCCTTCCCAGTATTTATTGCACAACACAGGCAGGCAGACACACACCAGAAGCATGAAGAAACACAGCCATGTGTCCATCATTAAGCAGCTGTCTCTGGGAAGGGCAGAGGCTCTGCTGCCAGTAGTGTACATGTTCACATTACATGATCTCAGCGCTTCAAGAAACTGCATGAAAAGCACCACTTGGTACAGTAACATGGAAATTAGCTGAGATCTTGCATGCTTTCCTCTTGCAATGCCTCCTCTTTCCAGTGCTTTAATCTGTTGAGAACACCAGGAGCAGCATCTCCTTGATTTGCAAAGTCCTGCACTGATCAGTTCAGTGATCCACATCCTGGCAGAAATACAGACAGGTCTGCTTGCATGCACTTTCCAGGTCCTTGTCATTGGTCTGGCAGAGGTAAGGTGCTGCTCTGAAGGCCATTTAACAGCTGACACCCCCTGGCACACATTCAGCATTCCTTCTGGCCTTAGAGGTGTTCACTCCTCTCCCGGAGCTCGCTGTGAGGAGCACTGTGCAGGACACAATTTATGTGCTGTGTGCCACACAGAGGTCAGCTCCTTCTCTCCTGTGCCCTCCAAGTGAATGTCTGTGGGACTGAACTATGACCCACCAGGCAAAATACACAGTCATCCTGAAGTCCACTTAAGTTACCAGTCCTCTTCAAGGCAAGGGAACAGTTCTCTTTCCTAGGATCAGTCTACCCAACTTGCCTCTTGATATTCAGTCAGCAAAAGATGCCAGAACAAGACTGTGTCAGCGTGGCAGCAAGGAGACAGCTTGTCTTCCAGCTTCCCAATCACGTGGGATGCAGGGATGAGTTCCTGGCTGACTCCGTGGCTGATGTCATCACACTCCATCCACTCCCCATCTTCCTTCTGGTAAAACAGATGGCACAGGGCAGGCTGCTTAGAGAGAGCAGGGACAGCATTTGGCCTTCCCATCACCTGTCAGCTAGATACCATCACACCACATCTCTGCATGCCAGTGCCAGGTGGAGCTTGAAGTCACAGAAGCAAAGCTTGTGTGCCATCTGCCTTTATACATTAGGACTGGTCAGGCACATGGGCAGGACATGACATTCCAGCAGCATCTGTGGGCAGCCTGCACATCCTTCTCAGACCATCCAGCTGCACAGAAGTCAGAAAGCTTCAGCCCAGGCTCTCCACCAGATCAGCAATGGAACAGGTTCTACATGGCAGAAAGAGCTCATCAGCCAGCGACACTGGGTCTAATCCATCACCCAGACAAAACAGAGAAGCCTGGAAGCAGCCTCATTTAGTTACAGCTGGAAGAATTCTTAACAAGAAGCTCCCAGACATGTTCAGTAAGCATCAAAAATTAAATCAGCCCATGACTGTGGCTTCTCTCCTTCACTGCTGGCTACACCAGCCCTTGTTAATGTGCTGCACCACCTGCTTTCTCCAGACCACTAGAGTCAGATGGCACGACAGTTGCAGTCTCCAGCTCATCACTGGAGCCTTTCAGAACCAAGAACTCCAGCAGAATGTCCAAGAGGCAGAAAACCAGGTGCCTGAAATGGAAAGAAGACAAAGCTTAGCCAGTGGAGCTGGAAGATCAGCTCCAGACACACAGGAGCCAAAGAAAGGCAAGGCAGAAACACTGACTGTCTTCAGGAGATGAAAGATCTCAAGCCCTGCAAGAAATATTTCAAGGGATGGTTCAGCACCCCCACACCCAATCCAGGGAGTGTTTGAAAGCTGATGAGCAGTGCAGAAAGCACAAAAGCATCTCCTGGAGCAAGATAGCATGTGCATTTCACAGCAGTTGAGTATTGCTTCCCAAATGCACAGCAACAGGTATGCAGAAAGACACCAGTACAAATATATGCAGCTCCCAGAGCTCTTCTACAACCAACAAACTAAACCAGGGTTTGTTTTATTTCCTTCCATGACATCTACAAACTAAGAAAGCACAACACCATAGTTAATGATTGGCTCAACAGCCTCCGGCCACACAGAGGTCCTAAAACACACTTTCACAATCATCACGCCAGGTTCCTTGATAGCATATGAAGTCTGTATGTGAAGCATATGAAGATCAGCCAGATGGATTCTGCATCAAGCAGCTCATGTCAGAGCACAAAGCACAGCTGACAGGCCCCACAGCAAGGTAAGGAGACCACAAAGTACCTGTTTATAACAGGATGGCCCAAGGACTCCAGCACCAGGCTCCAGCTCATGCGACACTTATCGGTTCCAAGGATTTCTTGGACCACATCTGTCAACATCAGAGGCAAAGCTTTAGGAACAGCACATTTTCACTGTAGGAAAACAGGCTCAGTCTTCTCCTGGTGGGTGCCAAATCAAAAGTTTGTGATGGTGCTTCTGAGTGAGAGGCATCTTGTGCCCAACATTACCGTGAGAGAAAATATCTAAGGGCAGGCTGATTGCCAGGGAAATTGTGTCTGCCTGGAACAGAATGTAGTGGTAGAACTTTTTCATTCCCAAAGGGCACTAAAGGCTCCTTACACTCACAATTCCATTCAATGGAAAAGTCACTTTATCACTTTTAGAGCAAGAAGCCAAGTGCATGGCTTCACGACTTCAGCAGTGGCACCTCTAACAGCAGGCACAAGCACAACATGGCACAGGCCACATTTTGTTGGAGTGGCTCATAACAGCTGTGCTGCAAGCTCCAAGAAGGGGCACATGGCAGCCTGCACCTGAGAATCACTGTGCCCTCTGTCAAGTTGTGCTGCTCTCTAAATGCTTATACAAGCTGCCTAGAACTGGGAAACTATTGCTTTTCCATGCAGGAAGCTATTAAAATCCCATAGGTTATGAATGTTTCCCAGTATGTTGACACATGCAGGCTCCATCTCTGTAGCTGTATATCTAGAGATGACAACGCACTGGAGAGTTCCCCAGTCTCACCCTCAATGGCAGGTGACATCTTTGGGACACACTCACTAGGCAAGATCCCCATCAGGCTCTGCAGGGCCTGCTCTGCAGCTGCTTTCTTCTGTTCCTCTGTCCTGGCTGGTTTGGGCACTTCTGGCAGAACTCCTCCAGGCCAGATGGACTCCTGCAGCAGCTGGAGGTACTGCACCCAGCGCTGGGTGCAGGTCAGGTTGACCACCTGGACTTCCAGCCACCTGTGGAGAGAGAAAGGTAGGAGACATCAGGCTTGAAGCAACCCCAGAGCTTTCTGGAAGGAAAATCAGCTTGCTGGGTAAGTTAACACAACTTTCAAGTATAGATGTCAAACATTTTCCCGAGTCACTCCCCACCAGGGCTCAGAGGTGCCTGCAGCCAGCATGAAGGAGACATATCACCACCATCCAAGCTGGCCAGGGCATGTTTCTAAATGAATGGCTCAAGGTTTTATGCCACTTCCCTGCACAACAGTGAAAGCCACAGCCATGGACCAGAGCACAACACCAACTGAAGTCCTTCTTCCCCAGAACAAGGAGCAGCCATAAGCCAAATCCTCGATGCCACCGAGGCCAGCAGGAGAGTCCCCAGTGACTGAGAACCAGGGTCTGGAGAAGGAGAAGGCTCACAATTTCACCAGGACTTCGAGAACCACAGAGGAGCCGGCAGGCAGGGCCAGAGAGCCGTTCCTCTTGGCAGCTGGCGTTCGTGCTTGCAATTCCGTCACCACTACGCCCCGGCAGCTCATAGTACATCCAAGAGCACAGGCCCTGCCAAGGCAAACTTTATTTAACCTGCACTCTGCCAGACTGTCTGCATTCTTCTCCGGCGAGGCATGTAGGCCAAGGGCATCTTTCCCTGTGCAGCAGGGACAATGCGAGCGGAGCATCAGGAATAGCAACACCAAAGGTAAGAGGGCTGAAGAGCAGGTAGGCCATGAGGGTGCTCCAGAGCCATGGGGATGCGGGCAGCGGGCACAGCGGGGTGGGATTGAACTTGGGCATCTGAGAGGTCTTCACCAACCTGAATGATTGTGATACTTGTGTGTGCTGTGCAAGCCCAGAACTGCAGTGGAGGAGGAGCCTGTGTGCTCAGCTGGGGACCACGAGTTCCTATGTTGCTACATGATAGCACAGCTTCCACCAGGGTAACAGGACAAGATGTCACAGCAGTGTCTTGTGTTTCAAACGTGCCTTTTCCCAAACAATCCTTTGAAAGAGTTTTTATCTCCAGCAATCAGCAGCTGAACGCCTTGGATCATGGTAAACCTTCCAGCCATCCCCAACCAAATTAAAGTGCTAAGCTGTGGCTCCTCTAGGGAGAAAAGCTTTCATTAACATGTTTTCAAATACAATCTGCTTCTCTAATTGAGAAAGCACTTGACAGGCAACAGAAGCTCAGAGACTTGGGGACAGAGCTGCAAACAGTACAACTCTGCATCTGGGGACACCAGATCCAATGTTGACTTGAAATTCACCTCAGCAACAGTCATCCACCACCCTCTAAAAGGTTGCAAAAAGCAAAGAAGAAACATTCTTTTTCTTAAGAATGCTCTTAAAATAGCAAAAACTCAAGCAAATAGTGCACAGAGTGAAAGCTGAACTCTGAGAAGGCAGCACACATTTCCAGACAGCTTGAGAACGGGCTGAGAAGTGATGGATGCTGGAAGGCCTGGTACAGACAGCCTCCCATTCCTAGCTCTTTTCTGTCTATAAAATCAGCACAACCAGGCTACAGGACCTCCAAGTAACACCTATAAATCTTATCGCATGTGCACGCATTTTGATCAGGCAAGAGCTTGCAGGTCTTGGTTCCCACAGTTACAAAACATAGCAGATGGATTTTTTTTTTCCCCTGGTCTGGCAGCTCCTTGCCTTTCCATCTGGGAAGAGAAGGGCTGGATCCCAGGGCAGAAAGGGAGAAAGAGAGACCCAAAATGACAGAATATGCATGAAAAAAGAAGAGATCAGACAAGAACAGGGCTGAGAAGGAAGAGAAACCAAAGCTAGGTGCAAATGGAAGACTAGGAACAGGGAATCATAGAATGCCTTGAGCTGGAAGGGACCCTTAAAAGGCCACCCGGTCCCACAGCTCCATCAGTGCTCACAGCCCCATCCCCTGATCCAGTGTCTGCAAGCACAGGGCACCACCACCTCTGTGCCATCTGTGACAGTGCTCTGCTACCATCTCTGATAAAAACCATTCTAAACTTCTCCTCCTACAGTTTGAAACCATTTCCCCTTTGCCTATCACAACACATGCTGTGGGTTCATTCCCTTCTGTCAGTCTATCAGCATGTGTTGACCCATCCCAAAAGCCCTGGGAAGACAGGAGTCCTCAGACTGGTGCCACAGCATCCTTGAGTTCTGCAACTCATGGAGTCATGCCAAGCTCTACTGAGAAACCCACCTGAGCAAGACCTAGATTTCTAAGGCAATTGACCTTTTCACCAGGCAGACTTGCTGCATCAGCACCAGATCAGGTTTAGCAGCTCAGACTTCTCGCACAGGAACTCCAAACATGCGTGGGTCCAAAGCTGCCCCTCACCAGCTGATCCCAAATGATTTTTCTTGTACTATTAAAGTATTCAGCAACAGATCCGTGTGCCACATCACAAACACACATCCTTGCTTCCAGGTAGAAATAAATGTGGTAAGAAGCAGAAATAGAGCTATCCTTTCCAAGTTACTATTTCCACTCTGGTATTTAATGAAGAAATAACCTTAATAAGAAAAATAAACCCATCACCAAACCATCTCCTTAGACTTTGGCAGAGACCACAAATAGAGAGAAAGTGACCTGCAGGGCTCAGACATTCAAATGCTTCAATAATGCCCAATGTAAGATGACAGGCTGCCAAGGCTACGAGCTCCTGGACATTCGTCTGGGGGTGCATAACTTGCCCATGTTGTAAGGGTCCTCTGTCTGAAATAGCTGCTGATGGAGGAATTAAATGGCTGCTAAAAAGGAGCTGTTTTAATGCCATGGCTTAAATTGGAACTCCAAGGTCAGCTGAAGGGACCCATTAAGACAAGAACTGCAAAAGTGCTCTGGGAATGATGAACAAGGCCCGTGTAGCACAGACCTTGGTCCTCCTCTGCCCCCTGAAAGAAACAGGGCTGCTGATAGAGAGCAGCCTGGTCAGGAACAAAGCACTGCTTATGAACCAGAGCTTACCTGAAAAGAGGAAGCATCACTTAAGCGCTCTATCCATAGGGTTCACCTGCTGGAGAGGGCTCAACTCCCTGAGTAAAGGGATTGCTTCTTCTGGAAAAGAAGGATGGACCACAACTGGCCCAGCAAACCAGAAGATACAGTACTACCCATACTTACAAACAGCTCTAGAAGCTGAGAAACCTCTGCTCTCCTCCACCAAGGTAAGGCTGAGAACTGCCAAGTTCATTTGAGCAAAGGAATGGCTGGGTTGAACAGGCAGGAAAACCTTTTTTTTTTTTTTTAGCACCAGTCATGATTACAAATGAACATACAATAATTGTGAACCCACCCCAGACCAGGGACTGCAAGGATATAGACCATATAGACCACATAGAGACTGTATTAGGGAGGGAAAGATGGGAAAGTTTTTCCTTGTCTGCTTTAGCTATATAAACACAAATAGCTCTGTATGTATATATGATCTGTGCAGAACAGTAGCAGTAGTGCAGGTCAGGCTCTACTAACTCTCAGCCCAGTACAAAGCTTCTGACTCCCTGAAGTCACTTAACACAGCACAGCTAACCAGAAGCTCAAACAGGGCCTGTGAGACCCAGGTAGGGATTTAAGGAAAAGGCAACATCTGGAAACACACAAGGCAGTCAAACACTTGACTCCTATGAAATCAGAGAAGGCTGATGCTTAGACCACCAGACCATCCTTCCTTCCAAGTCCTCGTCCCCCAAATTCTTCCTCAAATGGTGCCTGAAACAACAAGAAGGCTCAGAAAGAGGGACACCTGAATGCTGCAAACCATTTCTGAACAGAGCTTACAAACCCAAAAGCAGCAGCTGGAAGTGGGCACAGGGAGAAGGATGGAAAAGCACACAGGAGAGCTGTGCCCCAGGCTCAGCACCTGCTGCTAGAGCCCATGCTCACCTGCCAGGGCCACGCGCCAGCAGCAGCACGTGTAGCTCAGAGCTCGCATGCTTGGCCCCACCACCTTCAGAGCAGACCCACACTCACCCAGCCATCAGTCAGCTCTTAGCAGAGGAAGGAAGCAGGAAAGAAAAACAAAAAGAAAGTCCTCCATAAATCAAAGAACACGAAGCATCACAAGTCCTTTTAAACTTCTGGCCAAAGACACGCATGCAAAAAGTAAACTATCCTTCTCACCTTACTGGAAACGCTCCTCTCCTGCTGCTCTATAAAAAGTTTACAATTGTATATGCTGTGAACAATGCGTCCTGTACCCCTGCCCGAGCACACATGATGAAGTGTTTGACCAGTGAGGCAGCAGCCCCATGGCCAAGTGCCTTCCCCTTGAACAGAGTGTCTTGCCAGCCTCCCAAACACAGCTGTGCCAAGGGCAGCTGCTCTGGGGGAAGGAAGGAAGGAACACACGAAGCTGCAGGGAGCTCACACAGGTAGCAGAGGCAGCGTGCTTGGTAGTCCTGCCTGCACCAGCACTTTGCTGATGTGGTGCACTGAGATTGGAGCTGGAAAAGCACTGGGAGATGAAGGGCACAGCATTTCCCTGGGGGCAGAACGCATCAGCCTTGCTGCTGGGAGGCACAGAGCTTTACCTGCGGGTTCACGTTTGCTGCTGCCACGTTACTGGCTGCTCTCTCCAACACATCTGCTGCAAAAAGAAAGCTCAGGAACATGTGGCTCCAGCTCTAACATCTTCCCACAGTAAACCAACATAGCTGCTTTGCTGGGTTCTTACTTTTTTCACGTTAGATCTCCCTGCAACACCGTGGGGCTCAGGAAAGGGGGAAAAGCTCTGCAATGAAAAAATCATCCCCCAAATCCCCTGATTTTGAACAAAGCATCCCAGCTTTTTGATAATATCTTCATCAAGTATTTATTGAGCCAATTAAGCTCTCAGCAGTGCCCCAGGGAGAGGCCAGGCTGTCTCAGCCAGGTCCTGCTCAAAGCAGATTGCTTCATTAGCCCACTTCAGAAAAAAAACTTAATAACAGAATTAACCCTTCATGAGCTGGGGAAAAACTACAGCCCACAAGGAGAAATTACATCCCTTCAATCTTTTCCTGCTTATTCTTCTCTGTTGGAGATTTTCTTTCTTCTTAATTTGGAAAACAGAAAGTTGGCAAGTCTCTAATTGCTGAAACAGAGTCAAAAGAAAACGAGATGCAGTTAAAATAATGTTGCAATTGTTATCAAAGTAGAGAGCACTCGCCTCATTCTAGCGGCTGTTTTTGGAAGAATGCTGCCTCTAAATGAGGGGAAAAGAATTGTTTGGGACAAAGATTCAAAGCCAGATCCAAAATTTCCAGGTGCTTGGAGACAACTGAATCAAGGCTCGTTTCCAAGCGGCCTTTTATTTACTTTACACACACACGAAGACACACACAGTCCTGAAGATTGCTTTTGCTGCCGCACCCCAGGCTTGCAAGTCCTGTTGCTGCTTGCAGCTATGATGGCCAAAGCCAGAGGTGAGGAGGAGGATGCCATAAGGCTGCTTGCCCTGCATCTAAACTACTGCTGCCGTGCAGGCAGGGGCATGGGCTTGCAGCAAAAGAGCAATGAGATCTCTGCAGCCCTCACTGCAGAGCCAAAGGGATGCTGGCTAACCGTGCTCACAGCAGGGAACAAGGCAGAGGAACAAATGGACTGAAGTACTCCACCTGCAGCAAAACATGGGACATGTTGTGAGCTACCTGCCAGCAACAGAGCTAAAGGTAACCGAGTGCTGGGAACAGCTTTAGCACCAGCCTTCCTGGCTTCCCCTGGCACCAGAAAGCACAGGCTGGTTCTCCTCTGTAATAATGGCTTTTTCAGAGATAATGCAGAGAGAGAACAGATCTCTGCAGTGAACATCTGCCCAAGCACAACCACATCCTGCTCTGGGTACAGAGTGGTTTTGCACCATGCTTAGCACCAGGTCTTACTGCTGCTTTGGATGCAGACATAGCTTGTGCAGAGCTGACAGCTCTGGGCAGCCAGGACAAGGTGCTGGCCATGGGCAGCACATCCCCAGCATGCTCACACTGCAGGTGCAGGCAGGCTGACTCATGGGCATTGAAGGGGATCAGGCAACACTACATGCTGGTGGCACTTGAGGTTGAGAGGATCAAGGGGGCTGCCATGGGGCTTTGTTTTTACCAGTTCTGCTGGCACAGAGATAAAGGAAGATAAAGCAGAAAAAAACCAGCAAGAAACACAGAAGAGCTGTGATCTCTGATTCATACCACAAGTGCCCTAACACCTGGTCTGACACCAACAGGCTCCAACACAGAGCCCCGAATCCAAGAAGGCAGCAAAAAGGAAACCCAGGGTAGCAGAGCCCACCCGAGCCATCCTGCATGATGGCTGCAGCACCACCATGTGCCCTTACACAAGGAGCAAGGGGCAGAGATCTCTATGAGAGGAAGCTGGACCTGTGCTGTCACCCAGATTGCTGCAGGGACCCCAGGGTTGGCTGCAAGGACTGCCTGCTGCTCTGCTGACAGCCTGTCAATCCCAGGACGCTGATCTGAGATGCTCACCTGGTGGTACTGTAGTTCCCAACTATTGGTTGCCCTGCCTTCAGAAAGTAACATGGTCCTGGGAGAACCCCAGCAGAAGCCAAAAGGAGCTGGCAGACCCCGACTCAGTGACCAGCATGCCACTGAGGACAGATTGAGGGCAGGGTGCAGGGTCACAGCACAGCATTCTTTACATGCCCACCATTTATTTTTACTGCTGCTTTGACTCACGGGCTCCAAAAAGGACGTGGATTCTCTAAATGCTTTTTATCTCTTTCCCTGAAAAGCCCAGAATAGCCCCATCTACTCTCAGCAAACAGGTTCCTGGTGAGAGTTCATCATTCCCAGCCCGTGGGAGGGAGGTCAGACAGATGGGCAGGGAGCAGGGCTCAGTTACAGGGACCTGGAACACGCAGGGGCCGCTGGAAGCTCCCCTCCACCCACCTCTCTTTTCAGCTCCAAAAAAGGATCACTCCCTGTTACATAATGGGATGAGCACTGCTCAGATGCACGCTTGCACACACAGCTCCCTTTTACTTAACAATACCTTTTTCGGGCATACTCTGCACTGCCATCAAGCTGACAGTTAGCAGAGACAGATGGTGCCTGGCTCCAGTGACTGCAGCTACAGAGGAGGGGGGAAAAGGGACCAGAGAGGAGCAGAGTGGGATAGGGAGGGCTCAGCCATCAGCAGCACAAAGGTAATGCTGGTGCTCCACAGCAATGCTGTAGAGACTAAAGCAAAGGAGGAGAGGTAGCTCCCTGCAGAAGTCTGACTTCTTCATAGGTGGTGCTGCTGCTTTGATTTTTCTACTCTCACACAGGGCACATGGAGCTCACAGTGACAGCCGTTTCCATAGAGGTGGCTGCAGGAACAACATGTTTCTCATGGAGCCCAAAATGAGAGAGAAGCCTGCAGTGACAAGTCCCTTCTACTTTCTGATAAGGACAAGCAGAATTCAGCACAGACACATCCCATCCCAGGGACACGTGGTACCTGCACTCTGCAGGAGGTGCTGACTGTAGCACTAAGAAGCCACAGGACTTTGCACCATCACCTCCAGCCCAAGGTTTGCATGCAACACGTTCAGCTTCACCCAGACCCATTGAAGCTGAGCTGCTACAAACACATCTGTCCTCACGCTGCTCTGCCAGCACAACAGACAGAGCTCCTCCAGTTTCCAGAGCCAGGCATGTGCTTTGGATATGACAGCTTCTCTAGTGGAAAATACCAATGCCACGTGTCAGTGCTGCAGGCTCCCTGGGTGACTGGGACACAGCTTATTAGGAGGCTACGACATGCATGCTCAAGCTCTCATAACTCTGTGCTTACATGCAAGGATTGGGTTCCAGCTCATTCCCCAAGACACCAGAACCCATTTTGGAGAAACTGGACTAACATCCACCTCCTCCCACCCGAGGAAACCAACTCAAGTGTGACAGCCAGCAGGCTCTGACCTCAAAACACTTCAGCAACCTCTGCTGAGGGCAGCTCAAGTTACCACCCAGGTTACAATGTGCTGTGCTGTACATTCTGGCACTGTCTTTGAATGCCTGCTACAGAAGAGAGGGTGCAGGAGTGGGAAAAGCACTGCCCTGAGGCTCCCCTAGCCCAAGTACTTCTGGAAAGGCTTATCTTTTACACTACAGACCATGTCCTCAGCTGGTGATAGTCTCTGACCTGCACAAAAAAAGCCAGAAATGCTCTGTGTGTCTTGGCCTGGTGCCTTACCACACAGAGGCACTGGCCTCAGAAAGGCTTGGCAAGCACATACCAACTGGAAAGGAAGTCTTCCCCTAATACATCTGTGGGTCAGTGCCCAAGGCACAGGCACTACTGGCCCACCACAGATTGGAAGGGGATGCATCAGTGAGAGCAAAGGCCCTGGGAGCTGTTACTTGACAAGTCCCTGTTCCCCATGCCTGTTTATTCTCCTTTTGCTGAGAACACTGCTGAGGCCCTGAGCAGCAGGAGTGCAGCAGAAGCCAAACTCTCCCTGGAGAGCTGAGGAGTTGGGCATATTCACTCCTTCTCTAAGGAGCAAATTCACATAGCTTTCCACTGTATCAAAAGCCAGAAGGTTGGCTCCTGGCATTATACTGCTGCTCACAGGGAAAGCAAACCTCCAAGATATTTACTTCACAGAGCTCCATTTTAGAGTGACTCCAAAGGCAGTGCCACCATGCAGCTGGGAGGATGGTCACTGAGGTCTTACCTTTGAATGAGGGTCCCAAAGAGCAGGTGGAAGACCTTCTGGATATTCTCTATGCACAGCCAGCTCCAGTGATCCATCAGCAGCAAACGCAGCAAGTCCAGGGCCAGGTCAGCCAAAGCAGTCTCAGAGTCTGCCAGGAGGAAGAGGAGGATCAGATAAGTCAGCTCAGAGCCTAAGCAAACAATGGTGAAAAGCAGATGAACTCCACTCTTTTCCCCAACAGTCTGAGCAATGCTTTGCTCCCCAGTTTAACACCTGGTGCAATATGCAGGTAGTCAGCCTGTCAATCCTGCCCTCATCATCCTCATTTCCACTTCCACTCAAGCAGCACGGCCCTGCAGCCTCCAGAACACAGCAAGGGCAGTTTTGCTCAGTCCCTGCTAACTTATCAACTCCTAGACTATGCATGATGGCAGTGCAACCAAAATTGGTGAGAAGGAAGACTGCCAGGAGCAAGGAACACTGCTGAGGACCATCCTCCCCTGTTTTCCTGAACGTTCCCCTAACGCATGCAGTTCTCCAGGCACAGAGCTCTGCTTGGTGTCTGTGGGCTGCCATCGTGTGGCAGGTCTGAGTCTCAGCAGAACGATGGATGGAACATCTGGTTAATCCAGATGCATCAGTTCTGACAGTAACACTCCTACATCCAGACAGAAACACCTGCTGGCACAGATCAGGTACAGCAAAACTTCTCTCGTCCTCAGATGGATGAGAAAGATGAGAAAACCTAGAGTAAAAACAAAATTCAGAGTAAAAATAAACTTCAGCTTGCTAGAGAAACAACTCTATGCTGCCTGGATGCAGAGCATTGTAGAGATGCAGAACAAAGCTGTCAAAGCACAGCAAATCTGCCTGAGATAACCACTCCTAGGCCAGCATCTCAACCCAAGGCTGGTGCACCTGCAGAACTACTAAGCCACTTTCCAAAAACTCATCTTTCAACCTCTCTTCCTCTATAGAGAACTGATGGAGGTGATGGAGGTGAAGGGGAGAGTTTCCAAACCCCATCATGCCTCCTTCCCTCCTTGCTACTCATGAACTAATAAATTGAGGCCATTTATTTGGAGGAATTCAGGCATTTGAATGCACTCAGCCTCATGCTCTGGGCCACACACAAGTTAATCCCATAGCTGTGCCCTTGGAGCTGACTGCCCTATGCAAGAACCAGAGCAGGCTGCTTGTTTCACTGTAACTCCATAGGTCAAAAAAAGTGCTGTCAGTGAGCTGTTTGTTCCCATTTGCATCCAAGCTTCCTTCCTTCCCGAGCTGCTGGCCACTCTCCTCCACCCAGCAAGCAGATAGGGATGCTGCTTGCCTTTAGCCCAGACATACATTCCTTTTGTCCAGCCAGACCAGTCTGCCCTGTCTCAGCCCACAAGCATTTGACATCATTTATGTACAGGCTTCCTCAAGGGTGAAGCTAACTTGGCCTGTCTCTATCTCCTGTTCTCTGTACAGTGCTGACTTCCCATTCCAGTCCTGTTCCACAGCAGCTCCAAAACAACTGCAGGCACGTGTTCAAAGCTTACAGGCAGAGCTGGTAGCACAGGCTGTTTCAGAACCCCAGGCCCATCCTGTCACAAGCACGTGCTTCCAGTCACAGCTTGTCAGACTTTCAAACCACTGGAACAAAATTTCTGGAACGTTCCAGCTGATACAGTTCAGCTATTCCAAGATTAGAGAACGTTTTTGCTCACACTCAGGGTAAGCTTGTAGTTGCCCTGAGAGGACAAAGACCTCTGTGATTCAGAGGAGGGATCTATAATCAGAAACTGAACATTGTTCCTTTAGCTGAGGTTATGCATTTGCTATTTGCAATGAATTCATCCCAGCTTAAAAGACTCTCAAATAGCCTTGATTTGTCCATGCACTGTGAAAGGATAACTTGAGACTATCAAGAAACCATAATCTGGCATTTAATCCATGTAAAAGAGCTTGATTTGACAACATTAGCAGTTTAGGTAGCACATCCTAAAGATATGTATTTCAGCAGTAACTGTAGTGAGCACACTAACATGAAAATCCACAGCAGCACAAACGAGCCAAGGCTCGAGTTGCCTCCAACAGCAATAAGGATGAGAGCAACTGCCCAAAAGCACCACAAAGGACTCAGCTTGCTGCCTCATCAATCAAGGAGCAACAGGCAGGGGACCAGATGCTCAGCAGGCAGCTGGTGCAGGACCTGGGGAAAAAGGCTGGAGCAATGGGGCTGAGCTCACCCGTGTCCAGATGTGCTCCCTGCTCCAACGTGTTCAGCCCATCTGTATCCTCCTGCACACATTTTTCCTTGGCTTCTTCACTCCCCTCACCCTCAGGAGCTTTGCTGGGGACTGCTTCCAGCAGCTTCTCCTGCTTCTGGATGAAGGACTCCATAGCAGCCAGTGACAGCGTGCCAGAGACCTACAAAAGCACTGCTGTATCAGTACCAGCCTGTACTGCCCAGACAGCCCCCAGCACCCAATACAGCACCTAGAAGTGCTCAGAGCCTTTCTGCAAAGGCCTGACATGCAGGTACAAGGCTGCAGCAGCCACAATTGTGCACGTGGATAATTCCAAACCAGCACCCCAACAGGGCAACGATCAGGATCATGAAAGCATCATAAGAGGGAACTGAACTTACAGCACTGCCCTCCCTCACGGAGTACACAATCCTGTCATGTGCTTCACTCACACTCAGCACTGGAGTGATTTTGCTGGATGGGAACCTCAGCCTGGACCTGGAGAAGGACACAGGACACAGTCAGGATTTTCCCCACAAGCTGCAAGCAATGTTTCCCAGTTCCAGCCAAGAGCTTGTACCAGCTGTTTGCTAAAACTAAGTCTGATAGGAGCTAAAGTGGTTCCAAGCAGCACCTGCCCCACCAAGGGCAACAAAAGCTAGCTGCAGAACCATGCAATGAAAGCTTTAGAATTACTTGTCTTCAATAACAACGTTTTTAAATACTGGTATTGCCACAGCTTTCCAATATCCACCACAACACCTTTCTGGACAGGTGTTTTGGATAAGAGTCTGCATGCAGATGCACACAATGCTGCTCAGCAAGGTATGAGCACATCAGCACATCCAGAAGAGCGTTCAGACAAGATCTGAGTTGAGACATACCCAGCAGCATTGTGAAATTTAATTATGAACACATAGACGTAAAGGAGGATATGAGAGGGCATTTCAGACTTGGGACACATTGTAAAATAGTCTGTTTATCATGAAGGAATGTTCTTTCCAGCCAAGATGCTTTAGAAGTTGAACTTTTTTTCCTTCTTTTTGTTCTCACACAATTTTTGTTAAAATTTATCCAATGCTTTTCCTAGCAAAACATCTTTTTTTTTTCCCCCCTGGAACAGCAACAACAAGAGCTATATTCATGCTGTGGAAGTCTGACCATTCCTGGAAAAATCTTTAATCCAAACAAGGGCTCAAATGCCCTTCTCAGCATGCAAGAGAGAAAGAAACTCAACTGCAATTGACAGCTGAAGGAACCCTTACTTGTTTGCCTTCTTCCCATCTGGCTGATATTTCCCATCCACTTCAGACTCACTCAGATCCTCTGTGGGGCTCTGGGGCTCTGACCTGGGGAATGCTGTCTTCAGGGTGTCCACAATGGCATTTACAACTATCTGCAGCGAGAGCCAGGAACACCATCAACCACTGACAGACTTTTCTTGAATAGGAATCAAAGCATTTTAAGACTTGCAGTGTTCCTGTTTTCCATGTGGAAAAAAAAAAGCCACAAAACAGGCTCTGAGAGGGGCTCTCACCCTTTGTGGCTTCCTGGGCAAGCTCAATGCATCTACAGAGTTTGACTTTTCTAGCTGCTGCTGCAGCAGCCATGCAGACACGTGCAAAGAGCATTTGGTGCACTCAAAGGAGGTTCACTCTGCCCATTTCCCACCACCTACCTTGTCTATCCTGGAGACAACAAAGGGCTTCTTGACAAATGCAATCCTGGCATCCGTGTTCAGAGCAAGGAACTCCTGCACCTCCTCACTGTTTGCAATCTCAGGGACTGCACACAATTGCTGTAAGGGGAGAGGGTTTTAGCTCTTCTCAGAGTGAGCATCCCAGCTTTCTCACATGAAGTGCAAGCAGAAAACACCTGAGGTGCTCCAGTGCATCAACAGACAACTATCCTGAGCTACTGCTTTATGCCAGTAAAATAAAGTAGGAGCCAGCACAAGAGCCCAGCTCCCAGGTATCACATCAGCAGTGAGCTGATTGCTGCACCAAAGGAAGGGGAAGAGTGAAAACCATCTCAGCAGCCACAGGAAGCAGTGGATACAGGCACCAAGTACCTCACCTTCAAGAAAGATTCCAGCAGACTTTTTCTGGCTTCCACTTTATCGCTGTCCATATTTCCAAATGGGAGATCAGGGAACAGTTTCTTTGGTCCTTTGATATCTGGAAATAAAATGCACATTTGTGAGCTCAAGAGAACTGTAAGAGCTGTATTAAAATCTTAATGCTCTTTTACTTAAAATGATCACTACTGTGCCTCAGCCCAATACACACCCCAGATCAGGCTGAGTCAGACCTTAAATCCATCTGTGTACAAATGAGGTAAATCCAATTTTTTATTTATGATATAGCTCATACACAACACTTGCTCACACAAGCAAGATGCTTGCAGATTGCTAACATTTTAGTGTTGCTGATCATTGCCAAGGTGCAAAACTGCAAAAAGCTGTTTGGGAATGTAATGCAATAATGGGATGGAAAGTACAGTGATAATAGCAGGGTGACAGCCTTTTGCTGTAACAAACGAGAATGAGCCATGCAGCAGCTGTGGATGCAGAAATGAAGGAAAAGAGCTGCTCACCTTTAGAAAACCTCAGTTATGCAGGGATCTCCAGCAAGAGATGCCTTCACCTCCACTGCCAAGCCTTAAATGAGGTCTGGGAAGGGGTGGAACCTGACTCCACCCCTTCCAATCACTCAGGTATACTGTATGCACCTGAGCTCCCCTGCATTGGCCCTGCCTTCCCACCAGGTGCCCCATCACTGTTTCAGGCCATGTCTCAGCATTTCCACTACAGGGAACAAGGATGATTTCTGCAACACTATAATTTGCAAGCTAAAGAAATCCCACTTCCCATCATAGAGGACACAGGCACCTCAAACAGCCCAGCACCCAGACGGGCTCAGACAGGGCTGCATATGCTCAGAGCAAGAAGGGGCACACTGTGGTCACAGAGGGGTGGTCACAGGAAGCTGATGCAGCACTGACTTTTCAGGAACTTGCGGAGCTCCGGTTTCTCCTCCAGCCTGGTCTGCAGGTTGAGGAACTCCCGGTAGCGGCGGTTCACAGTGTGGTAGGCCATCTGCTGAAGGCTGCCTGCAACCTCACCCTCCAGGGCTGTCTCATACTGAGGAGGAAAGCAATGCTCGTTAACCCTTACAGACCTCCAAGCAATACCGTGCTGCCCACACATCCCACCTAACAACTCCCCAGCTCTCTCCCCACACAGCACGCAGGTTCCTCACAATGAACGGATGGGTGACATGGGGCTACAACTCACCTTGATGGTGTACAAGGTGTAGGGGTGGAAGCCAGTCCCGCTGTGCTCACGGGCAGTGATGGTGCCGGTTATGCGCAGGTTCTGGATGACCACCGGTCCATCGGGGCTGCTGAGGGGCTCAAAGCTGAAGGTGCTGATGGGAGCAGTCGGGGAGGATGAAAGCAGGGGAAGGGGCTGAACAGGGTCTGAAGGGCTTTGTGGCAGGGCCTCTGGTGTTCCCAATTCTTTCCCCAAGCTGCAGGGCCGCTGCACAGAGCACTTCTTGGGACTGTCCTCCTCTGTCTCCATCACTGGATCAATCTGGATGTCAGGGCAGGAGCCCAGAACATAAGCAGATGGGAGTAGCAGTCCAGCATCACTACTGGTGGTATGGCCATCCTCCAGATCCCCCATCCCATCCTCTGAAGTGTCTGCTCCCTCCAACAGAGCGGGAACATCAGGGAGATGCTCATCAAGAAACTCCCCAGCAGGTGATGGTGCCAGCAGCTCCACATCCTGGCCTGGAGAATCCAGCTCCAAACCCTCATAAGGGAACAGCAAGCCCAGGCCTCGTGGCCTCAAGACAACCCCCTCACTACAGGGTGGCTCACACGGCACATCCACACCATCCTCACCACCAGCCCCTGCTTCTCGCCCAGGTGATGGGGATAGAAGCGGTACAGCTGGGGCAGCACCCAGCTGAACTGTGAGAGGCAGAGAGTCTGGCACTGGAATTGCAGGGCTGGGCTCCTCGCCCTGTGCCTTCCTGGGGAAGGCCCCAACCAGCAGCAGGTTGATCCAGTCGGGGTCAGCCATCTTTCTGATGGCAGGCAGCAGCACGTTGCAGGCCACCAGCTCCACCACCACGAAGCGACCTGTCCGCGTCTCCAGGTGGGGCCAAGGCACCAAAGCCCGCAGCAGCAGCTCCACAGAGGCGCGGGCATAGCTCACCTCAGCCGCCGGGCTGCAGAGGGCTGGATGCAGGCCCGCGACCCGGCGGTACTCCTCCCACAGCAGCCCGTGTCCCCTTAGGGCCTGCAGGTAGCTCTGCAGGTGATGGCCGCACAGCAGGAGCAGCCGGCGGGCCAGGGCCTGGCGGTCAACCCGTGCCATCCGCCGCCTCAGCTCAGCTGCCAGCCCCATCATGGCCTTCTCCACCTCAGCCTCAAAGGCGTGCTCACTGCTGACAGTGCGGTACCAGGAGGAGACGAAGTCCCTCACCACTTTCCTGACGGTGCTGCTGATCTCCTGCTCCAGCAGCTCCTCCGCCTCAGGGCTGTGTGCTGCCGGCCGCAAGGATCCAGCAAAGCGCTCTAAGCGCAGCCTCCAGCCTGGCCTGCTCAGAGCTCGGGGTCCCAGCCACCCACCCAGCACTGCTGCGGTCCCACACAGCAGTGCCAGCACCTGCAGGTCCAGCAGCAGCACCAGCAGCCAGCCCAGCACGGCCACCAGGGCCAGCATCTCACGGCGGCACGGCATGGTGCAGCAGCGGTGGGGTTCAGCGGTCAGGCTCTGCGATCTGGATTTGGTATCGGGGCTGCAAACACCGGGCCTCAGCCGAACCACCTCTAGGCCAGCAGGCTGCGAGGAGCGGGCAGCAAGGGCTGCAGCCAGTAGGCTGCTCAGAACTAACAGCCGCTGGGGCTCTGGGCACTCTGGCTAGGAGAAGCACGCACGCAGCTGGGCATTAGGGCCGGCCGAGGACTCAGTTAATAGAGCTGCTACCTACTGGGCTCCCAACCGAACATTACGGCCGCAGCCCCCTCGCACAGCACCGCTCAATGACCCCACGCGGCTCCAAGCCCCGGGGCTGCACGCAGCACGGCTTCACCGACCACACCGCCCCCTCCGCGTCCCTCCCTGACCCCTCACCGAGCACCAGAACCGCAACCGGCAAACACCAGAGCACCGACACAGCAACTCCGCAGCTCCAATCTCAGCCACCCGACATTGCTCCAGGCCCCGGAGCTCCGCGCTACCGGTTGCGCCCCGCAACAGCACGACCGCACCAGGATGCAGGCAGCGCGGGATCCGCCTCTTTTCCCTCCTTTTCCGGCTCCGCCCCACGCGGCTCCGCGCGCACTGCAGCGCCCTCTGGCGGCGGGCGCGCGGCACTGCAGCCGTTGGGCGCGCGGCACTGCAGCCGTTAGGCGCGCGCTGGAGGTTCCCGCACGCGCGCTGGGCTTCTTTTGCACGCGCTGTGAAAATGGCAGAGTTCGACTTCGCGGTTCTCGTCGTGCATTGAGAACAACAGCAAAAAAAGTCAGTGCTCTCATATTGACGTTCCAGCGTGCGCTTTGTTGTGATGGGGACGTGTGTAAAATGGTGCAGTTTTGCACTTGGGCCGGGGGAATCCCAGGCATCCATACAGACTGGAAGGAGCAGTCCTTGAGAGCAGCCCTGCAGAGGAGGACCTGGGGGTCTTGATAGATGAAAAGCTTAACGTGAGCCAGCAGTGTGCTCCTGCAGCTCGGAAAGCAAATGGGATCCTGGGGTCCATCAGCAGAGGGGCGGCCAGCAGGGACATCGAGGTGATCGTCCCCCTCTGCTCTGCTCTTGTGAGGCTCCATCTGCAGCACTGCGTCCAGGTGTGGAGGCCCCAAGAAAGACAGGGAGCTGTTGCAGAGGGTCCAGAGGAGGCCACAAAGATGATCAGGGGACTGGAGCACCTCCCTCATGAAGACAGGCTGAGGGAGCTGGGCTTGTTCAGTCTGGAGAAAGGAAGGCTGCGGGGTGACCTCAGTGCAGCCTTCAGTACCTGAAGGGAGCCTGCAGGCAGGAGGGGAATCAACTCTTTGAAAGGGTAGGTAACAGCAGGACGAGGGGAAATGGTTTGAAGTTGAGGGAGGGGAGATTGAGGTTGGATATCAGTGGGAAGTTCTTTGATATGAGAGTGGTGAGGTGCTGGAACAGCTGCCCAGAGAGGCTGTGATGCCCAGTCCATCCCTGGAGGTGTTCAAGGCCTGGTTGGATGGGGCTCTGGGCAGCCTGGGCTGGTATGAAATGGGGAGATTGGTGGCCCTGCCTGTGGCAGGGGGTTGGAGATCTGTGATCCTTGAGGTACTTTCCAGCCCAACCATTCTGTGAAAACACAGTGGCTCGGAGCTGAGGGATTCTGGAGGCTGTAAAGCTGCGGTGCTGCTGTGGGGAGGTGGCTGCAGAGCTCTGAGCCCCGTGTGGGGCATCAATCACAGTGCGAGTCTGGCACAGAGAAGTGTGGTGCGGTGCCTTCGCCTCGGGGCTCGTTTCCTTCTCCCCTCCCCAGGTAGTGACAGGAGCTGCTTGGATGGATGGAGAAGGCAGCTGCCATCAATCCTATCCTCAGTCATTCCCTATGGTGAAATTGTGGCTTTTGTTGCAGTGCTTTTTTGGAAGATGAGCACAGTGTGAGCTGTGGCACGACGGCGTGCTGAGGTGTGGGGGTGTGAGGTGCTGAGCCCTTGGCTGGGGTGGGCAGAAGGCAGCGTGAGGCTGCTGCAGTGCTTTGGGTCTGACTTTGTGTTAAAGCACTGAGGCTGTGGATGAGCACTGTTACTATAGGATGGTGAGATTCAGATGCCCTGCTCAAATATGGGTGATGCAGGCACTCCTGATGCATCACTCAGCAGGCGCTGGTGGGACTCCCTCTCCCCCCCCACGCTTTGCTTTTAAATTATTTAATGAGCTCCTTAAGCTGTTTAGCATGGAATTTGTCAAGGCTCCATCAGCCATATACCGCACAATGTGACAGCCATACTTCTATTACAAACAG
This sequence comes from Lagopus leucura, assembly GCF_019238085.1. Classification (NCBI taxonomy): domain Eukaryota; kingdom Metazoa; phylum Chordata; class Aves; order Galliformes; family Phasianidae; genus Lagopus; species Lagopus leucura. The sequence continues at coordinate 1,778,259 of NW_024962283.1, forward strand.
CGTATTAATCTTGGAATAGCGCTATTTGTTTTCCTCCTTTGCTTTTATGGTGCTTAAAAGCATGTATCTTCTCCTGAAAATCAATAACTAAAGCTATGAATAATAAAAAAACACTGCGGCGAATGGCTCGTGGAGATCCTATGGCTGCAAGTTGCAGCAGTAATGACTCTGTTTGCTAGCCGTTAAGTATGTGAACTCAGAAGAATTATGCAGATTATAATAGCTGTATCAACATAAGTATGTTTTGCTGATAGACTTTCCTGATTGGATCCGCAGGACGTAAGCCTGCTAATCCCCTGCATCGAGGACCTGATTATATGAGAGCGCTCTGCGGATCTGCAGATAGAAAGTTAAGAAACAATTAAAAGAAATGCTGGCCCATGCGCGGCGTTTCTCCGGAGCTCTGCTGTTGTTGCTGTTTTTGTGTTTCTCTGTAAGATTTTTCTCTTTCCCTGTGGCTTGGCTGGAGGCCAATGGACCCAGCTCGGAGCCCTGCTGCAAACACACGCTTTGTGCTTTGCTCATTGATGTGCAGGCAGTGTGATGTGGCCCGTTGGACCTCGGTGTCTGCATGACCTTCCCTTCTTCACTCCTCAGCCTCCCAGAGATCTGCTGGCTGGAGCTAATAATGGTGCTGCAATGAAAAGACCCCCTGTAATTAAAAAATCTGCTCGCTGTGCACTTGACAGTCTTCAAAGTTGTACAATTTTGCATGTAGGAATTTGCATGTAAGATCTGCTTATTAACATCACCTTGCTACTATCAGCTGTCACTGCAGGAGTTTGCAGTCAGCTCTACAAACTCTGCTCTTGCTTAACGATGCTTCAGATGTCTTGTAGTTGGTTCTGGTGTTGCTCTGCACCTCAGTTTCCCCTTCCTGTTCATCCTCTCAAGCTGTGCCACTCCCCTGATGCTGTGTGATTGCCTGGCAAATGTCCATGGGATGCACAGGAAGGTTGGTGCATTGGAATTCCCCATCCTCCCTGGTTGTACCTTTCCCTGTGCTGCTGTGGGCTCTGGCTGTGAGTTTGTGGTGCCTGACGGACACCTTGGCTCCCCTCTGCCTCTTGCATTGATGCTTGGAGAGGTTCTGGCAGCTCCTGAAAGGAGTAGAAAGGAGGTCATTGTGCATCAAGGCTTGTCAGGAAAAGATTCCCCCGGTCAGCAGAGATGCATGCAGAATTCTGAAATGTGCTATTTATTTTTAGTTTAATTTTTGAGCAAAAAATAAAAGCACCTTTCCACCAGGATCTCTTCCAGCAGTTCTGCTCTGTGCTGAGTGGGGCAGCAGGGAGGAGCTGGCGTCTCCATGCCCATCTCAGATCTTTTTGCAATAGATTTGCAGCCAGGCTCCTCTGACTGGTGGTGAAGGTGGGACTGGGAGCTATGGAGAGGCTGGGCATTTTGTCCTGTGCTCCCAGTCCAAAAAAAAGCAACCCAAGAGATAAATCAGGCTGCCACAGGAAACATAGGATGAACAGGTCTTAATTATGGCTTAAATCCCAACTGGGGATGCGTGTATACTCTTAGTGATGGTTTCCAGGCTGCTGGGGGTGCTGTGTTGGAATAGCAGTGCTGTACTCACTGCACAGGGACCGGGGGGTCACCATCCCTGGGGTTGTCCCATTACTGGGGATGTGGGCAGTGGGCATGGTGGGATGAGGTGGGGTTGGGGAGCTGAGAGGTCCTGTCCAACCCGGATGATTCTATTCTGTGAAGGGTGCTGCATCTGACTTCATGAGAGCATCAGCTCTAGGGTTGGCTTCCACTTTCCCATATAGGCTAAGGGAAGGGTATGGGTTGGGTTGGCAGGAGGGATTTGTCTGGGAGCGGAGGAGGTGGAGGCAGGATGCCATCCCCCACCCGCTGCCATCCAACCTAGGAAGCCATTGCTGCTGCAGCTCACTCTGTGCTGTCTGGCATCCCATTAGCAAATAAATTCGTTATTTTCAGGACAACGCAGTCACTTAATGTGATGTGCACATCACCAAACCCCAAACGTGCTGCGTGCGGAATCGGGCGAGTTGCGGTGATGAATGTCATGCAAAACTCCAAGGCACTAATTGAAGGTGGTTTCAACAGAATATTCAATTAATGCTCTCTGCGTCGCAGACAGTCTGGAAAAGGCGCTGTTTTCTCCCGAGGATCTGTGTTACTGTGCAACAAACAGATGAAAATGAACCGTTTTACGGCCTTCTAATTGAAAGTCGATGCACCAGTTTTAGTAAAATTTTCATGGTGGGGGGAACTGGATGCCTGAGGGGTTTGGTAATGGGATGAGCGAGCTGCCTCGCATCCAGCCGCAGGCAGGAGCAGCTGGGAGCAAAGGGCTGAGCCGTCCCTGGTGGCACGTGTGGTGGTGGCAGGTGGCCCTGCAATGGAGCAGGGTCTGCGTGGAGCAAAGAGAGGGACTGCTGTGTCTGTCAATAAACCCCTCCTGCCTCCTTTTGGGACGCGCTGTCCTTTCAGATGGGAGCCAAAAAAATGAACTGCGACTTCACAGAAATCAGCCTGTTTGCTGCCTGATGCATTGAAGCTGTTGGCTTGGGGCCTTCCCTTGCATTGGTGTATGAGTACTAATTTATGCTCCTGCATCTGATGATGATTTAGCTGTTTTAAAGTGTTATTTACGATGCGTTCCTGTACCCATTTCGCCATGATGATAGTGTTTTGATAATGGGAATTTACAGTCCTCTCTGACAAGAGGCTGTAAACCAACCGGCTGGATGTGTTTTTGTATTCCTACAGGCCTAATTTGTAACATAAAGCACTTAATAATTGTTATTAATGAACCTGCTGTGGTCAGTCTATGGACCCAGCTGGAAATCACATCTGCTGTTGGATTTGCAGTGAATTCCTGCAGGTGGAAGGAGCACGGCTGGAGCAGGCCGAGTTTGGGGAGTGTATGGGAACTGCTGCATGGCCTGAGCCTCGGATTGAGGACCTGAGGCGAGCAAGGAGTCAACCTGGGAGCACAGGTGAAGGCAATTCTGTGCTGTGGAGGGGTGGAGCCTGGCTGCACCTCTCCTGGACCCCATTTAAGAGCTGACTGCCAGCAGGGAAGGTTTTCTTTCTGGAGATCCTCTGGAGCTTTGCAGCAGGCCCAGGACAAGGTAAGTGTTCTATCTATTCTCTTTTTGGTGTGGTAACTTGCTTAGCCAAACTTTCTTGTTTATCTCACAATTATGATATCTGTGCATTCATTGTTTACATAGGGAGGCTTGTGGCTGTGTGGGGTTCTGCCACCCCACACTGTGAGGGGTGAATTGGTGTGGAGAGGTTGGATCTGTATGGCTGTGAGATAAAATGTGCGATTTGTCCATCTGGGTGCCTTTAGTTTTTGTCAGTGTGATGGAGGGGAGGTCATCCTTTACTACAATGTAGGGAAGAGGCCTATGGTTTCACAGAGGCAGCAGGGGCTGTCAGGAAAACATCTCTGGGGACGTCTGTGCCCATCTCTCACTGGAACGGGGGCAGTTGAAGCTTTCACAGCCTTCTGGGTATTTCTGATAGGTTCCAGCTTGGAGAGCCAGACTGGAATGAAGGGGTAAAGGATGCTTCTGATTGCCTCCAGTGGGCTGTGTGACCTTGAGGAAGGCATGTACTCCCTTTCTAGTGGAAACAGGGCAGTGCTGGCATCCTTTGGGTCGCATCTGATATGGTGCTAATGTCTTTTATCCAACCTCACAATAGACCCCTGTTATTGACCTCCCAATAGACCCGTATGCATTTTGGTTTTGGTGCTCTCACCAGCTTGGGATAATGTAGGTTGATGTCAGTGGGAGCCTCTTCAGATACAGCAATAACAAATCAGAATACCTTTTTTGGACGGCATACCCGTGCTTTTAAGTGCTCATGTCAGTAATTGAATGGCTTTGGAGGGGTTCAGTCGATGGCTTGAGCATCCCTTGGCAAAGCCCTCACCCCCTGTTCACAGCCCAACATGCTGTCTGCTGCTGTTGAAATGAGGTAATGCTTTGAAGTATCACCAGATCTCTGCAAGAGGAATATTTTGCATAATTGGTTTCTGACAAGGCCTAAAATACTATTTAGAGTCGCATGGCTGAGTGTTAATTTATGCCTGTACTCCTAAGCGTAACTTTGTTATACAGCAGCGTTATTTATGGTGCGAGCTCGGATCTATTGTGTGTTGGTGATAATGGAGATATATAGCTGGCTGTGGCAAGAAGCTATAAAAGAAATGGGGAGATGTTTCTCTGCAGTTATGGACTTAATTTTTTAATGTGAGATATGGTTGCGATTGCGAGTGATGTGATCTGATAGTCAATAGGATGGTGCAGGGCTGGAGATGGCTTGGGGGAATAGGTTCCTTTTGGAGGATGCTGTTCAGCTCCTGCTGAGCCTGATTGCTTCTTGCAGCGTTTTTAGTGACTTGAAATCAAAATGGTGGCAGTTGACTCATTGCTGCTCTTTGCTTCTATTAAATATAATTATCACATTTAATTACAACTTCAATCATAAAAGTGTATTGAAGATGACAAATCTTAGATCAGTGGGGATGGAAAAAGTGGCATTTTGCTGTAACATTTTGGAGACCCTCCACTGTTTTGGGCAATTTGGCTTTGTGTGGAGGGTGATCTGGTGTCCTCACCCATTGCACCAATGGGTTCTGAAGTGTTGGGCAGTTCCTTGCCTTTCCACCAGAGATCTGCCTTCAACCACAGGTTTTGGGTATCATGGCTTTGTTTTGAATGGGATTAAAATACTGTTTTGCAACTGCATCAGACATTACAGGCAGGAACATGTCTTGTTTTTGCATTCGTTTGTTTATGTTATACTTGACAAAACATAACAGGAAATAATTGGGGAAAGCAAGTCTGAGGTTCAAGTTGTTTCAAAACAAGGAATGCAAATGTGAGATTTTGAGAAGTATCAAAGCAGGATGATTCAAAGTCATTGGATGTTATTTTTTCCCTCTCCCATGAAATGAAATTTCTGCAGGGAAAAGAGCTGACTCTGCAGAGTGCCTCACTTCCAACAAATCTCATTTTATTCCGATGGAAAACCATTCCAGCCCAGCTCTTTCCAGCCAGGTCTGCTGCTTTCCTTTCTGGGCCAGATTTATTCCTTTCCTCTGTGTGCTTCCCTGTCATCAAGACTGCCCCAAAGCTCTGGGAAAGGCATCAAAACAGCTGTGGGTACTTCAAAGTGTGGCAGTCCTGTTAGATATCCTGCAGCCCCTGAGCCAGCGTGGGACGTGACCCTTCACAGGTGTCCCCCTCTTCCAAAGACCTTGAAAGGAGCCCTGATAGACTGAACTCCACTTCTGCAGCAATCGCCTGCCTGCGAGACTTTCCCTGTGAAAATGCAGGGGATTGGGGAATGTGAAAGGAGCGCGAGTGAGATGAAATGAGAAACGAGGGGGAAGCTGATGAACGGGCGAGGTGTTAGCGAGATGGAAAGAGGAAAGGCTTTCCCAAAGCAAGCTGTAAAAGCCAAGACGGTGCTGTCACACTGAGCATAAAGCTGATGATTTGCCAGTGGCTCAGCTGCTGCAAATCCCTGCTGGGTGGGGAGGAAGGGGTTTGCCAGAGCAAAAGGGAACCAAAGTGGTGGTCCTCCCTGTGCAAGGGGCTGTGGGCCCTTAGCATGAGTGTGAGCGTACATGAGGCTGCTCCTTGTGGGTTCTGCATGAGGCAGAGCTGCATTTCATAGGGAACTGTATGGGAACTGCTGGATCGTGGCCTGAGCCTCTGATTGATCACCTGAGGTGAGCAATGAGCCCTGGGGGCACAGGTGAAGGCAATTCACCTGGAAGGGGAGGAGCCTGGCTGCAGCTCTCCTACAGCCATTGAAGAGCTGATTGCACGTGGGGAAGGATCTCTTTTGGAGATCCCTCCTCTGGAGTTCTGCAGCGAGCCCAGGACACGAGTAAGCATTCCATCTATTCTCCTTTTGGTGTAATAACTTGCTTAGCCAAACTCTCTAGTATGTTCCGTAATTATAACATCTGTACATTCATTGATTATCCAGGAACGCAAGGAAATGATCATTCTTGGCTTTCCTGTGGGCTTTCCTGCATATTCATTGCTTTTTGGGAATAAAGCACTCTGTTAACAATATTATTTCGGAGTACTGAAGGTTAAGGCGATGCCCATAAGAAATGGAAGAATCCATTGTTTAGTTGTAAGCTCATCCTTAGGTGATGCAGAGGATGCTTGTTTGTGTTCTGTCTCAAGGCTGCTCAGGCTGATTCTTCACTTCTTACATCACATCTTAAAGTTTTCTTTAAACTGTTATCACTTAAAAAAATCTCCTTAGCAATTATGGTTGTTTAAGAAAAAAACTTAAAATCCCCAAGGTCAAAGCAGTCTCATCTTTATATGGATTGCAATAAATTACTTCCTGCCTATTCATAGGATAGGGAAGACCTTTTTATGTAGAAAGGATCATTATAGAGTTGCCAGGTCGTTAATTACATTGGGCTCTTCTCGCTGTGCGACTCATCTCCATGAAGCAGCAAAGATCGTGGTGAGAGATAATGCAGTAAAAAGTGCATTAAAATGCTTCAAATGTCCTTTGCTCCTATCTGTACATCAGTCAGAACTACAACTGATTCCAAAAGGGCACTGCCAATTGGAATCAATAAACTTTTACAGGTTGGGCTGAGGCCTGTATGGATACTTGGAGTCAAGGCAGGGGCTGGTAGCACATTCTGTGCTGATGCTCAGGAGTATTAAAGTTTAATATACTCTGTTCTGGCTGTCTGTCACCTTGGTGCAAATCCAGAGTTGCTCCATTGCAGCTGATGGAGGAATGCAGGTGCACGAGCAGAATCTGGCCCTGGGTGTCTTATTTACTGCTCAAACCACCTGCTTCAGGAGATAAAGCAGCTGCTATCTCTGTAGCCTTAAATGTGACATTCAGGCAGTGATGTGCCTGGTCCCCCCGTCGCTTTAGATGCTTGTTGATTTTTCTTAAATGTCAGAAGAGTTTTTAAACTTGATTTGGATGCAGCAGCACAGCTCTCCCGTGGGGTCTGTCTGTCTGTCCTGCTCTGGGGCTGTCTGGTTGATGTGTGCTGGGGGGCATCAGCCCTCTCCTTTGTTAACAAGGGGAGATTTTGGCCTGCTCCTTTATTAATGAGAGACTTTTGCTGTGATTTTGCTCCCTTTAAGAATGCAGTCCCTTTCTGTAGGCATCACTCCATGCCTGTGGATGGGCTGTGTTCACACTGCTTTTCTCCCATCTCTTGGTGGGGCAGAGGGGCCTGGTAGTGCCGTGCAGTTTGGCTCTTCTGATGGTGCTTGTACTTAAAATTGTTATCAGAGTGCATCTCAGCACTGTGACTTGCCCTTGGGGGGAAGCAATGCATGCCCCATCTCTGTGGCACCATGGCAGAGTGGTCCCATCCATCTCCCTTTTGGCTCTGGGAGGTTCCAAAAGGAGGCAGAACTCAGCACAGTGAAATGTTTGGTTTTTTTTTTCCCTGCTAAATTGCTGTTTTCCTTGTCTGGTAATGCTGGCCCAGCCACAAACCCAAGCTCATTGGTTCAGCAGGCTGTGTGCTACCAGTGCAGTGCCCAGTGATACCTTTGGGCTCAATGTGATGGCTGCTGTTTGGAAAGCACAGCCTTGCTCGGGGTCATTGCAGCATCAGGAAGTGGGGCTCATCTAAAGGAAGGTGGTTTGCAAGGTGTCCTCAGTGGTTTCTCATAGACAACAGGGGTCTGTGGAGGGGGTCAGGTGCAGTTCTCATCTCTGTGCCTCCCGTTCCTTGCTGCAGGCTCAGCCCCTGCTCTGAAGGTGAAGCTGGGAGAAGCTTTGTGGATTCTAAGGAGAAGAATGCAGCATCCAGGCACTGCTCATCCACAGTGGTGTTTGCAGCACTGGAGCGCATAAGCAGAGTTCTGTGCTCCGGAGTGGGGCAGGGTGGCCGTGGGGCAGGCACAAATGCGCCGTGTCTAATCGCGAGCTCAAAGCCTTCGCTATCAAACCTTCAGCTCTTCACAGCCTAATTACAACTTGCCTGGTGCATTGGTTACGATGAGCAATGAAGATATAATCGCTGCTGTTATTTGTCCTTCCTGGCTCCAGCTGTTAAAACAATTCCTCCTTCATAGCCCAGCCAATTTCATGGCTCTGATGCGTCCCTGCCACTGCCAGCCCATCCCTGCATCCCGTGTGCTGGGTGCGATGCTCCACAATCTCCATGAAAGCAGCCTATTTCCTGCATGAAGCCCGTGAAATTGGGAAGATAATATTTTCAGAGCTGCTGGTACCCTGATTGCATGTTTGTTTGAAATGACAGTTTATGTTGTCTCTCTCTTTCATTAGGGAGGTTCAGCGATCGCGATGTTATTAACTAACAACAGCACTCACTGCATATAAACATGATTCCGCAGAGACACTCCAAGGAGCACTTGAAGGCAGAGGGGAGGGAGATTGAGAAGGGAGAGAGATGCTCTGTTCCTTGCCTTTTTTTCCCCCTCTCCTTCCAGTGCAGGGGAGAGAATTTGAGCTAGATTAAAGTCCAGAAGAGTTCTGTTTGTACTGTAATCCCTTGGAGGGGGAGGGATGAGAATCTTCCTATTCCCTTTCCAATCAAAACCATGGTGCAGAGGGATGCAGTGTGCTCTGCCCAGTGTCTGCAGCATCTCCCAAAGCCATCCCACCTCCTCCCATTGCCCGCTGCAGTTCCACCTCTGCCCCAGGCAAATGCTGTTAAATTGAGGCAGTGTGACTGCATCCCAGGCAGGGATGGGCTGCAGCCTGAGTGCCAGCCCTATGGAATCCCTTCACAAGCATAGGCCGTGGCTGTGGGCTTGTCTTCTAATGCAGCTTGGTGGTGGGCTTTGGTGTGGGCTAACAAAACTACTGCTGGGGTGAAAATGGGGGAAGAGTGTGGATTTCTCAGATTTTATAAGTTAAGGATTGCAAGTTTGTAAGCTTGCATGCTGAGGTTTCTGGAGTTGTCATTGATGTAGGCTGCTGGCCCTAATGCATCACCAAATGTAGGAGCTGGAGCCATCAGGGTGCTGCTGTGAGCTGGGCTGCAGGAGCAGCATCGTCCCCAGGCAGATGGGAAGTGATTGATGCTGAGTGCATGGTGTGGGTTTGGGATGGAGGCTGTCGTGGCAGTGTGGCTGGGTGGGCAGACAAATCCGGAGGGATTCTTGGTGGCAGAACTCAGCCTAGGAAATAGAGGAGGTGCTGACATCCTCAGGGCTGGGGCTTGTCTGTCTCCTGTCTGTGGTGGAAGAACAAGGGGAATGGTTTGGTGTGAGCATCAGCGCCTGCCCTGCATGGTGGCTGTGCTGCTGATTTCCCATGCTGCAGGTGCTGCCTCTTATTAAATGTAAATGGCTGTGAAATGGGCTGCGGGGGAGTTCTCTGTCCTGAGGTGTGGAGCTTGTTTTAAACAGAGCCAGCAAAGTTGCTTGTAGCCATGGCTGCCCATTAGAAGATCCTGTTTCCAGTGAGTTAACTCTCTGCCAGGAGATAATTGTTCAGGCTAAAAATTTCCATGCTGTAAGTCTGCCTTGGGCTATTTGAAACCGGGGAAAGGGAGTCTTTATAAAAATCTAGTGAAGGAAAAAATGAAGTGAGGTGGCGGCGGAGCTGAAGAGATCGTGTCTCTCCATGAGATGGAGGCAGAGACTTGGAGTTGGGCAGGGGAACGCGGGTGCTGTGCAGGGCTGAGACGCAGCGGTGGGCACGGGCAGAGCAGAGCTGTGCCTGAGAGGGAGAACTGTCCGTTTTCATTACCACCGACTCATAAACGGGAGGCTCTGCTGCGGCTCTAATAGCTGCTGCCTTGTTCATCCCCACATGGGCTGCTTGGTTAATGTGGTTCTCCTGGCTAGATAGCAAAAACGCTCACGACAGGTTGTTAAAGGAGCTTGATTAAAGGTATAGCAATTTAGGAAATAGCAGAAGGCTTCTCATTCAGCCTTAATTTGGCCATTTGCATGGATTTGTTCACTGTGATTGTTTTGAATGATATAATTGGGTGTTATTTTCTCGATGGGAGTGCTTTATCTATTCCAAAGAAGTGCTAGCTACAGTGCAAACATCTCTCTGTGGGTTCTGCTTTGTCTCTGTCCTGTCTTCAACAATAACCATCAACAACAAGCAGAAGGCAGGGGCTGCTGGGGTCCTTAAGCCCCTGCATTCTGCAGCCTATAGCCTGGGGACTTGCTGAGCCAAGCTGAGCTCAGCCCCTGCTCTCCGCCATTTTGATCCTTCTGACCTTGCCCATGCTTTTGCCTTTCACAACACCTTGCTGCAACAAGTTTGACAAGGTAATTAGATGTGTGCATGTGCAGAAAAAAGCACTTCTTTAGGTTTTGCACTCAAGTCTGCAAAAAACAAACACCCAAAAAACCCAGAGCCTGAACTTGAGATCTGCCAGCATCCCCACCCTCAGTACTGGTGGAGGAGTGGGGGCTGCACCCCTCCCTGTGCCCCAGAGGGCTGCTGGGTGTGGTGGTACCCAGGGGGGGCTGTGCTGATGCCTCCCTGCTTGTGCAGCTGATTAGAAAGCAGAAGAATGGAAAGAGAAAATGGAAATGGGAAGGAGCTTGACAGCCCATGGAGAGGTATTTCAGAGGTATTTCAGCTGCAACACAAAACATTTGGTGGTAATTATAGAATAACCTTCATTTAAATGCAAATAAGCTTGTAATTAAGATAAGGGCTCTGTCATTTGCCAGCATTTCTTCCTCCTTCCCTCCCTTGCCAGCCATGGGTTGTGAGATGTTCCCCATCTTGCCAGAGCTGCTGCTTGCTGGAGGGCTCCTATGGCAGGGTGCTGTGCTCAGGTGCTGCTGAGATGCAGATCCCATCCCCAGGCTGTGCTGCAGCCTGCTCCAGGTGTGGGATGCTCTGCAGGGGCTGTGGGAGCAGAGCTCCTCTGCTGTGCCCTGCTCTGCATGGAGTGTGAGCTTGGAACCGAGTTCCAGAAATGGCCCATGGCTGCTTCCCACCCCCAGTGGGGAGGTGGAGAGCAAGCAGCATTGCATAGGGATCTTCCAGCATTGATTGTGCCTGGGGCTTTATGAGACTAATCTCTGTGGGGAGAAAACAAAGGGGAATAGGGATGCTACTTCCAGCCTTAGCCAGGATGCTGGGAGCTGGGCAAAGGTGAGTTGGTGGGTTGGGCTGAATTGAATTGCACACCTACTCCTGGACACAGGGTAATAATGTCATGATAACGTTTTGACACTCCTTGCTGGAATTATCTGTCACCAGCCTGCAGGTAGCACCTTGTAATGCGGGAGGGATCGGTGTGTGGGGCTCCTGCATCCCTGCAGGGATGGGCACCGGAGCACAGCGCAGCTCCAGGAACAGCCGCTGCTGGAAAGGTTAGCCAGCAACCTTTGCTTAAACTGTCTCAATCTGTGTGAAATGTTATCTCTCCGCCTGACTAAAGATATGTGAGCCGAGGGAGCGGAGATGCTCCCAGATTGTATTTATCTAGCCCTTTGAAAGGGCGTCTGAGAAATTAACTCGGCAGCTTAGGAGAACTTTAATGTTTTGATAAGTGGTTGGTGTTGCTGCTCTGCTTGACAACTGCTGTGGAGCATCCCCATCCCAGGCTGGGGAATGGCACTGCCAGCTGAGCAGGAGCTGCCAACCCCCTGTGTGCTGCTGCTGCCCTTTCCTGGGCTGTGCCTGCTGGGAGTGCATCCTTCTGTCTGCATCCGTCCCTCACAGCTGGGCATGGGTGATGCTCGAGCCCTCAGGCCATCTGTGTTGCATATCCCATGGAAGTGATGCCTGCTTTATTCATTTATTCTTCCTTTCTTCCTTTTCTATAGGCTTCTGCAGGTGTCAGAGGAGGAGGGAAGGGCTGGGAAGCGCAGGCCCTGTGTGGTGGGAGTGGAGGTGACTCCAGGGATGTGGATGGTGGGATTTGAGATCAGAGAGGAGGCTGCAGCAGCAAGAGTTTCAGTGGGATTGGAGGCAAAGGATTTGTAGGCAGCCTGGAACAGCTGGTGTTATTAGATGCTTTCCTCTGGACTTCTCCTGTAAAGCATCCAAGGGAGAAGCAGACCTGGTCATCCCTAGGGTGAGATACAGAAGCTTCTCATTGCTGGCAGAGAGCTTTGTTTTCTGCTGAGAAAACTGGAAGAGGCTGCAGGGTGGTTTTTCTTTGCTGGAGAGGAGCAGGGTAGGAATGTGTGCTGCCCTGGGTGGTTTTGTGCTCCCAGTTGAGGTCCAACCAAAGGGTGAGTGTGGGTGAGTGCCTCGATGCTGTTAAACAGCAAGACATATCAGGAGGGCCTGGGCTGCTCAGAAAGCTGCCTGGAGGAGAGAGAAACTTACTGGTGGGAATGTTCTTGAATATACAAAGAATTTGTCAATATAGCTCAGTTTTTAATGCTTGATTCTGAGGTATGAATAATTGACCTCAACATGCAGCAGCTTGGTGACCTCTGAAGTGATGCTGAGTGCACTGAGGGGAGCAGAGAAAGTGTGGATTTGGGATGAAAGCTTGACGGGGTGAATAGGACAAAAGCCCCGGGGCAGTCTGTGGGGGAGAGCCCTGAGCTCTCTCACCACTGCCCACGAGATGGCAGCCAGTGCCCGTGCAGCACCCAGCGCTGCACCTCGGTACTGTGGTCACAGAATCATTAGGTTGGAAAAGGCGTCTTGGATCACATCGTGACCCTCCACTGTCAGCTTCTTGGCTGCAGGCTGGAGCTCAGGCTGCTTCCTGTGTGTGGGCAGGTGGATGGTAGCACCTGGCAAGGAGCCCTTATGTTGGTGATGGATGCTTCCTGGGGAGGCATTGCAGCAGCACTGGAGGGTTTGCATTGTCAGCTGTTCATCTGCACCCCTTTGCTGAGCACAAAGCTCAGTGTTGGGCTCCCTTACCCCACCATGACCAGCAAAGGAGCTGCAGCACAGCAGAGGGCAGCAAGCCCCAGCTCAGCCCTCTGCCTCCTCTCCTGTACACTGGCCCTATTGCTGCAATAGTTCGTTTGCTACAAACAGCCCCAATTACAGTATTGATCTTCTGCATGCTGGGAGCTGATGGTAGGTCCCTCCCCAGCTGGCCTGGCAAACAGAACTCTCTGTCAGCTGGCACTTCATGAATGTCACACAGCAACTTCCTCATCATCTCCCCATGGCCATCATGGGCAGCTCTCAGTAAGGAGGAGGTGAACCATTTGTGAATAAGCGGGGTCTCCTCTTCCCCTGCCTATGTGTTTTATGTGGTTCTAAAACTGGGTTTGTTTGGGAGAGTGGTGCAGTTATGAAGGGGATGCAAACTTGCAAGCAGCGGATGAGCAGTGATGTCCCAGTGATGCTACAGGTTGGTTCTTGTCAGTGATGCTTTGTGGTGCTCCCCATTTTCTGTGGGTTACTTCAGTGTGCTATTTTGTGTTGCTAGAAACAATTCGGTTTGTATGCCAGCCTTCACTGCTCTCCTCGTTAGGCTGAAATACTCCACAGCTTCCAGAGCCCTGGTTATGGGTCACGTCCTTGAGAGTGTGGAGCTGAACATCCTTCCTAGAGGACCTGATGTGCAGCATTGCATGGCCAAATGTGTGGCATAAGGGTGAATAAGACCTGCTTTTTATGGTGGTGTTTTTTTGCTGGCTTCTATGTATGATATAAGCATCTTTACAGTGCAGAATTCCCCTCTGGGGAAAGGTGTGATTGGTTTTCTCCCTTAACCAATCTGCTTGTCCCATTCTAGTGGTGAAATAAGTTGTTTTTGTTGTTTTCTTGCATGGAGAGTTTACTTGCAGAAGTCCTGCAGGAATGCTGCCTCCCTGCTCTGTCCCCTTCAAGGAACACTGTGCAGAATGAATAGAGGCTTCAGAGGTAGCATCCAAGCTCCAACAAAGCCTGTTGCATTGACTACGCATCATAGCTGACAAAAGCAACGTCCATTGAAAAATGGAGTTCAGAGCCTTGTTTCCACAGCCTCCAATTAGCAATATTGTGAGAGGGCCTGGAGGTATCCTGCTGTCCTCGGGGCAGGATGTGTGAGGAATGCAGAGCAGGGCTGTGCTGCCCCGTGCCTGCTGGTTGGAGCAATCTTCTGCAATTCAATTCCGCCTCGTGTCCCTGGGCTGTTAATTTCCATTATCTGAGTGTCTGTGCACAAGGTGATGAGGACAAATGGGGACTGGGACAGGAGGGCCCTTCCTTGTGCCTTGCAGGGATGCTCTGCAGCTGCTACATTAAGTGGTCCCCCTGCTCGGGCATGGCAGTCTCATGTGGAAGGGCTTTGGTTGACCTCAGCCTGACTCCTGCTGTGTGTCTGGCTTCAGTTACTGCTAATTGACTGGCTTAGGAAGTGTGAAATGAAGGCCTGGTATTGGTGTCTGCTTAGGGATGAGGTTCTTGTTCCTTTTTGGCAGGAGGGTGCTGCTGGCAGTGCTCAAGGTGCATCATTTCCATGATGTGCAGAACTCTCTGCTCTGGCTTTGCAGGCTCCTTGAGTAGCATCAGTAAGAGCAGGCCAATGGGACCGCTGTTTTGGAGGGGGGGACCTAGCAGCAAGGTTAGCATGCAAGCAGGATGTAAAGCCCTGCTTGTATCTTGTATTCCTCCAGCATTGCAATTTGCAGCCAAAAATCATGAGAGCTGGATGCTGAGAGAAATCCATAGTTGCCATAACGACCAACAAACTGTAATTAGTCAGAGTTGAGAAGAGGGGTCCGAAGAACAAATGGAACAAGGAGCTGCTCTTGGAGGGGTGCTGATAGAGATCAGAGAGCCTGGTCACAAGCGTGCTGCAGGAGAACTAATCTGTCTTGGTGCAGCTCAGTCATTAGGCTCCCGGTGGAGCTGATTTGAAGCCACATAAACTCCAGATTTTCTGATGTTTTCCCTTGTGGAGGATGCAGGAATCAGAAATGCCCCATGTGCTGGGGCTGCTGCCTTGAGGTGCAATGAGGTTGTGCTGGTGGGGGATCTGGAGGTGTTTGTTGGTGCAGAGAGCTGTGGGTGGAACAAAACTGAGCTGCTTCAGGTTTCCCCTGAGCCAAAAAGAGGCAGCAACTGCTCTGCTCCAGGCACTGGGAAACCATCTATGGTGATGTGAATCAGGGGCAGCAGCGCAGCCCTCGCTGTGGCAGTGGGGCAGAAGTCCTGGCTGTGTTTTTGTCTCAGCTCCTTGTTGCAGCGTGGCCTGGCACGAGCTGCTCTGCTTCTCAGTGCTCCAGTTCTGCAAAAGGGACGCTGGCAATAAAGCCTTGCATAGTTTGGGGGAAGCTAATTAGTTCCATTAGGGCCCGGGGCAGTGCTGACTGAGCTCTGCCCTTGTACCCATCTCTGTGAGGTGGTGCTCCCCTGCTTTAGGGGGCGAGAGGCAGGCGGCTTCCACGTGGGAAGAAGTCATGCTAGCATGAAAAACTACCCCTGGAACACCTCACAGACAATATAGAACAAAACCCATATATTATAATACGTCTGGAATACAATAGAAGCAAAATCTCCTGGCAGCAAACATTCATGCACTTGACTGCCAAGAAAAAAAGGACCGTACAGAAGATGAGACATGAAAGGGATCCCTGCACAAAGACTAAAAGTCGGAACACAATAGTATATATTTCAGGCGTATGAAAAGGAAGTGCGACAGTAATACTAAGGAGACAAGATACTCCAACAGAACTGGAGCTGAGGAGAGAGGAAACTCAATCAGCAGTGACACAGGCAGCACGGAGGAGGCAGCGCTTTGAATGGATCGCAGTCCTTTTTTTTATTATTATTATTTTTAAATCCTGCTTATTTATTTTATTTCTCGAGGAATTAATCTTGCTCCGTTTTTCTGGGCTTGTACAAGAACAAGGGAGCACATGAATAATACATTGCTGAGACCAGAGAGATACAAGGGGCTGCGTGCATGGGAATGTCGATACAGATGCCGTGCTGTATGAGGACGGTGCTGCTGGAGAGGGGCTGCAGGAGAGCTGAGGGCTTTGTTGGCATCTGGTGCTGAGTGCACGGCTCCTTGCCTGGCTCAGCAGCAGCTCTCTGTGTATGTTTAACAGAAGAGATAATTTCTAATTCATCTCCTTGTCCCTCTCGTGTGCTTTGAGCTGTGCTCTGAGGGGAAGAGCTGGCAGAGCTGGGGCTGTGCTGGCCAAGGGAGCGGGGCTGGAGAGGTGCAAGAGCTGTTGGTTTTTTGTGTCTGTGCTAACTTTTCTGCATCAGATATTCAAATGCAGCTGATGGGCTGAAGCCTGGACTTTTTTCTTCAGTTCCTGCAAAAGCCAGGCCTTTCCAACTGTTTGATGGCTCTATTCAAGAGGCTACGTTCCTTTTTAAATAGGTTATTCTCTCTCTGCAAGATCAGAGAGCTTGCCTTTCCCCACCCACCCCTGGCAAGGCCCTGCTGTCTGCAGTTCAAGCACATCCATTAGCTTTAATGATGTCCTGTAACAAGAAGCCTCCTGCCATCACCCGGCTTAGATGCAGAGCCTCAAATGATGGCTTTAGAAAATGAGGATTGCACTGCAGGAGCACCTTGGGCAGAAACAAAGGGCTCAGCTGGATGTTTGCATGTGATGGCAGCGCCAGTCCTGCCGGGGGCTGCAGCCCTGATGCTATACCTGTGTTGGTTTGATTGTCCTGGTACAGCATCATTCTGGAATGCAGAAGGGAGCTGGGAAGGCGTTAGGTCCAACGGCATCAGGCTGTTCTACCTTGGAAACCAAATGCTCAGGTCAGGGTCACCCTTGCTTTGTTACCCTTGTTTGTTTTGCAAGGAGTGAGCCTTCAAAAAGTAAACCCTTGAGTTGAGTGTGCAAGGGGACGGCAGGGGATGCAGCCTTGTGGCATGAGAGGGAGGATGGAGCCTGGCAAAGGCAGTGGGGCTTGTGCAGACATCCCATCCTCAGGGATGTCCCCATCTGGAGGGCATGTCCTATGTGGAGCCATCACAGGGCTTGGGAGGACAAGACTTGGCTGGTCTGCCCGCCTTTACCTGTCCTAATGCTTTTTATGGGGCTGCTATGAACAGATGACACTTATCAGCCAATGTTGGTCTTTTTTTTTTTCTCTCATTAATGTTGATGCACCAAAAGCTTAATCAATCTTCTGTGACAAACGACCCCGCTCTCAAGGGAGTGCAGAGCTGTAGAACGAATCAGCCATGCAGATTGGAGGCAGAGCTTGTAGATGTGGCAGCCAGGTACCAGCCCATGCTGTGCTCTGCAGCATCCCTCTGCTCAGAGCACCAGAGCTGACTGCAGGATGCTCCATCCCATCCCACTGTGCTCCTCAGGGCTCACTGCCCTGCTGGCTGCTTTGGCACCAGCTGCAGTGGGTTGGTAATGACTTTTCTTCTCCCTCCAGGGCTGGATGTGAATGGCTGGGCTGGAGGTGAAAGGCCCCGGTTCCCATTACTGATCCAATTTCCTGGACTTTTACCGGGTAGATGGGAATTGCCAGAGCGGAACAGCCTGATGGGCCATTGAGCCCAGTGTCTCCTCTCTGACAGCAGCTACTGTTTGGCGTGTAATTAAAAGCCTTTGTGTTATTTGACTTGTAATGTAATATCGCCCTGCTGTGTCCATATCTCATTCAGGAAAGAATAGGCCCTGACATTTGCCAAGATGGAAACAAGTCCCCTTGCGTGCTGTGGCCATGGGGTTGGCTCTGAGCCTATGCCATGCATTGCTCCCTGCACCCTGAGCGTGCATTTTGCACATGGGTGGAAGGTCTGCAGAGAGCTGAGCTTGCAGGGAACAGCAGTGTGGGAGAGCTTTGTGATTTATTAGGTTCTGCTGCAAACACTGAGATTAAGGCAAGTGCCTTAAATGGTCCTTAAAAGCTGCCTTTGGTTGAAGAGATGAGCCTGTATGATATTCTCTTCCTGCTGCTGTGTGGGCTTGCTCCAGCCCCTCTGCGCTGACACCGCTGCCTGACTTTGTGCTGCAGCAGATAAGCAGTGTGCAGCCCCATCCGTCAGCCCTGCTGGGAGGATGCAGCATGGTGAGCTGTGGGCTCTGCTGGCAGGTGCGTGCCTGTTCCTGGACTGTGAGCAGAGGCTGTGCATTGCACTGCCTTGCGGAGATAACAGCCCTGTAGATTGCAATCTGCTGTCCTTGTTTGCTGTGTGCTGGCCCAGGTCGGAGCTGTGCTGTGAGCAGCACGTGGTGCTGCTGCTCTGTATGCACCTGCTCTGCCCTTTGCTTTGCTGCCTGTTGGCCACCCAGAGGGGCTGACCCTGCAGGGTTGATGTTCAGCAGTGCGTGGGGCTGAGGTGATGCTGCCAAACCCCTGTGCTCTCTCCAGAGACCCTCTCCACAGGGGGGCTGTATTTAAGGCTGATTAATTTGCCCACCTGCCTGCTGTTCCCTCTAATTGACTGAACCTACAAGAAAACAAACCTGTGCTGATCAATAGAGAAATAATTTCACAAATTGTGGGCATAAATCATTCCTGATCGGCGTGTGCTTGCGTTTGTTAATGAATAAAGCAAACAAAATCAATTTTCTTTATTAAAATGCAATTGTTCCATCTATTATTACTTTATTTGGTGAGGAAGAGGATGGCAGCTGCTCTGTAACCCCACAGGCTGCAGTGGACATAGGTGGGCTGTGTGCCATGCTGCCCAGTGCTGGGGTGTATTAATTAGCGTTGTTACTGTGGTATTGCTGTCTGCAGGCAGGAGATAAAGGAGCCAGGTCCCATGCCCACATCGATGCTCTGTGTTGCAGCTATTGCCACCAAGTGCTTGCATTGCAGCTGCTCAGAGTGGGAGATGGGGATTTATGTGTGATAACTGCCTTAGAGCTGCATGGATGCCTAAGGGGTCTGCCTGGGGAGCCCCATCCTTCTTATGCTTTTAGTTTTTGAATAGTACAAATGACAGTGCAGCCATAAAAGCAGGGATAAATAACCTCGTGCTTGGCATGCTCGGCCAGATGGGACTGTGTGGAATGCAGTGCCCAGAGAAGGTCAAGTTTTTAAATCTAAGCTAGAGCTAAGTAAAATATTGGCTAACTAACTGGATTCCAAAGCTCATAAAACGTTGATAGTGCTGAACGTCAGCTCGAATATATCTCCTCATCTTTTAGACAGGGAGCTGGTGCTTGCTTTCCTCTTCCCTCCCTGGGGAGATGCAGGAGGCGGCCGGGAGCAGCAGAAGGGAGCCCGTCAAGTGCCTTGTTTTCCTCCGTGTTGGCAGGGCAGAGCCGGGAAGGTCGCAGGGGTTAAGAGCAGCAGCGAGAGCTGAGCTCCAAGCAGTGCTTCCAGGCACCGTGCTTTGATTTCTTAAGCTGAGCTGCAGGCTGGGAGCGCTGAGAGAGGGACTGAGTGCTCTGAGCGTGGGCTGGCCTGCCTGTGTCCTCTGTAGGGGTGGGGGGCTGCCTGTGGCTGCAGGAGGGACCCCTGCACTTAATGTGCTGTGCTCCTAAGAGGTCACCGAGGGCTTGTTTGCTGTGAGGATGGGTGCTGTTCCAGGCAGGGATGCCTTCTGCTATAACAGCAGAATAAGTCTCAGGGTTTGTGTTGGTGAACCCCATGTGAAATGCCCCTTCAGGTTGGGTAGCTTGAAACACTGCTCCAAAAGGTGATGCTGCACTGCACCGCTGCCCGGGGAGGTCAGCATCCCTGGGGGTGTTCAGAGCTGTGGGATGTGGCGCTGCTGGATGTCACTGGGCATGGTGGGGAGGGCTGGGGTTGCACCTGGGGGTCTCAGAGGTCTTTTCCAACCTAAATGATTCTATGATTGTGTGCAACACTTTGAAAATGCTTTTGAAGTTGTGATTGGGTTCTTTGCTTTGCTTCTCTCTCCTCTTTTTTTCCCTTCTGTGCTCTGCAAGGAGCATGGCTCAGTGCTGTGGCGGCATCAAGGTCTGCTGACCTCGTGCTCCCCAGGAGAGTTGTGTTCTCCCTCTCTGGCTTCACTTCGAGGCAGCGTGGCCCATTGGTATGCTTGGTGTGCTGCTTGCTCTTGTACATACTGCATTTTTATTCAAATAATGGTATTGATCGTCGAAAATGTAATGGAGAAAGTAAATGAAAACAAATAAACACAGACGATTTGTACTAAACTTTTCTCAAGGTTTGGCTCTGAAAGTCACGGAACTGTTTGCCCTGAGCAGGGTGATGGAGCTGCTCCCTGCTGTTTGCAACCAAAGGGATCTATGAGCTGATGGCTGGACAAGATCCTGCTTGCACATCCCAGCCACAGCTGTCTGTCTGGTTACAAAGATCTGTGATAGCACTGAATGATTCAGGTTTGTGTTTTGGGTCATGGTCTGTCCTCCATCACTTACAGTCTGGTGAAAGTTCTGCTTGTGTTGGGTGTCAGCAATGCATGGGAAGCATCACAGCCACCACACAGTGCTGCACAACTGCAGCTTGCCCTCCCTCCTGCCCATCACAGGCATCTCGCTGATGTTTCCTGCTCCTCTCAGGGTTTAGCAGTGGGATGGGACTCAGACTGCACTGGAAATATTTCCAGGTCTTGTGGTTGATATGAAGGCTATTGTCTGAAGTGCTTTGAAAGGCTGTAATTGATTGGTTTTCCCAAAGAGGAGAACTTCCTTTCTTGTTTCCATCAAACTAAATGCTTTTAGATTAAAGAGCAACCAAAGAGCAAATCTCTGCTTGAGAGCCCCTGCTGGGTTTAGGGTCACCCTTTTGGAGCTGGATGTGGGGTTGCAGGGCTGGGGTGACACAACCAGTGAGGAGCAAATTCCCTCTCTCCCCATGGCTGCTGGGGGGCTGTTCTGTCCCAAATTGATCATGGTCCAGGAGGGTATTTTGGCTGGGTCCTGTGGGGTTCACGGAGCAGCGATTGATGGAGTGCAGCGGGGAGCAGCCAGTTCCAGCAGACAAGATAATGAACTGCCAAACACAGCACGTGAGAAAGGGAAATCCATGATAAATCCACCTCTCATGTGCTGTGGAGGAGACAGATAAACTCCCTCTCCCCTCTTGACAGTGGGATTTTTCTCTCGTGAGCCCACGGCAAGGATGCTGCTGTCCTTTGGCACTGCTGGGCGGAGGTGATTAATTTGGGGGATGTCAGGGTTGTGCTTTCCTCCTCTGGGGTGGTGGGGTCAGCATCTGTGCCCACTCACTGCTCCTTTGCCTGGTGCTTCGGAAGGGGTCGGTCCCTTATCTGCAGTGCTGTGCTCTCCCAACTCCTCTCCATTAATAAATCATGAAGTTTGCCCAAGACTTCCCTCTGTCCCCACCCAAATACAAACATTCCCCGTCACTGCCACCTTGCAACCAGCAAAGCTGCTCTCTCTGACAATCAATTACCCTCCGGAGATGAAATTATTGTTTAATGGCTTTTGGAACAGGCTCCTGCTCTGACATTCATCACAATCAATAATGCATCAGCGGGGACAAAAGAAATTACCTGCCTCCTGCTAAGTGAAAGGGTCCATTTGTATTCTGTGCAGCCCCTTTGCACCCTGGGCTGCGGCTGGGCAGGAGAACTCTGGTGAAGTTGGCTCCAACCTGGGGCTCCTGTTTGCCAAACTGGGTGTGCGAGGCAGTGGGAGGGGATATGGGGGATGCCAGGGGAGCAAGGCCTGCTGCATGGAGGTGTCCCCAGGTGATGCTCAGCCTGGCACAGGTTTCCCTTCAGCATCCTTTGCTTCTTGCTACAGCTGCAGTTTGGTCCTTATCTCAAACAAGGCAGGAAGCAGCTTTGCTCCTCATTCAAAGCAAAGAGGGCACAGTGTCCTCAGCAAGCGAGCTCTGATCTATCCAGTGCATCTCCTGAGATGGGGTATGATATCAGTGTGTCCCTGCAAGGGGATCGGCGTGATCGATGTGTCTGCAATGCGAGCAGTGCTGCTTAGTGTCTGCTGCCGGGTTGTCTCAGGTCCTGTACCAAGGCTTGCCAGCACCCAGCATAGGTTATGGTGGCAATGGGGAGCAGGTCAACTAGTCCTTCCTGTTTCATCAGGCTGGCAGCAGCAGTTTTGCTTTTTTGGTAGCTGAATCTCTGTACAAAAAGCCCAAAGAGTAAAGAAGCAGGGGTTGCTCCTGTGCTGCTGTCCTAAATGGACTTGTGACCCAGGTCTCTGGCAGCAGTGGCCTCCCCATGTATGCCATTAGGGTTGGGTCCTCACCCTGTGCCCTGCAGCATCTCGTAGTGATTAGGGAGCATTACTACTTAAGTGGCCACCATAATTAGTGATGAAGTGGCAAGTTTCATCAGCTCAGCACCTGCATTAAAACCACTTGATTGCAATTGTTTGTTTTTACCTTCTCAGCTGCTGCTTTGCCATATCCTAAATACAACAGCAGGAGCCCTGCATGAGGCATGTGTGCCAGGTCCCCGTTTTGACACTGTGTGCGGGGTGAATCCAGTGGAGCTGAAGAGGAGCATTTGTAATATTTTTCTCCTCTAAATCAGCTCCTTGCTGCAGAGTGGCTCAGCTCTGGAAGCATTGCTTCAGGAGCCTCATGGGTTTGGGAGCACAGTGCTTGCCTTGCAGTTCCCAGGCAGCAAAGATGCCGTGCAGTGAAGGAATGCTGAGCCTGGAGCAGGGGAGGGAAACAGCATTCACACCAACACGGTGTTTAGCTGTAATCTAACATGACTTTCCCCTCTGTTGGCGAAGGGGAGCACATGATGTTAACATCCATTATCATGTCATATTCGATGGACTGCCACAACGCATTACGCTCTCTCCCATAACACGTGGGGTCCTGACAAAACCCATTCTCTCCTTGTGCTGAAGGCTGCTCTGGGGGGCGTGCAGAAATACCACTGCCTGCAGGCAGGGAGGGGATGCAGCTGCATGATTCCTGGGCTCAGCAATCAGAGATCAGAGCATCCTTATGGCTGAAGACCTCCCCACCCCACTGTGCAGCCCTCTGAATTCAGCCCCATCACTGCCGTGCTGCAACTTCACCAACTTTGCCCAAACTCCCCATTGATCGAGGTGGTGATTAAGCTGTTGAATCACCACTGCTGTATCTGTAGTGTCCAACTGTCATTTTTTTTCCCCCCCAGATCTTAAAAGGATTTTTAACTGTCAGGTGTACGCAGCATATTTGCTCCTAATAATCAATATTGATTTTCCTGTAATACTGTCTGTCTGGATGCCATGCCTTATTTGTTGTAAGATTAGAATCTCGATAAGCTTGTAAAATAAATCAAATTTTTTCTCGTGTGTGCGTGTGCACATATGCAGAAATATCTTGTTAAGATAATTATCTTGCTCTGTTGGTGGAAAAAGAAAAAATGGAGCTGTGCCCTGCAGCTCCAAAACCAGGACTGAGCTCTGGGTGCCTTACTTGTGATTTAAAATGTGAATGTGGGGAGATGGACCCTGGGTGCTGCAGTCTGTAGATAGGGAGCAGGGCAGGGTGCAAATCCTGGCTGCAGAATTATCCTCTCTGACACTGAAGCCTATTGGAAGTTTGCACTTCAAAGCATATTTTTCCTTATTTTTATCTTTTAGTGGGCAATGATGTGCTGTTAGAAGCCATGAAACTGGGTCTGCTGGTCGCCTTTAATGCTGCAGTGCCTTGGGGCCAACCTGCGAGCGAGCTGTTCTGCTAGGCAACAAGTACAAGGCACTTACACCCTCCTAAGCATGAGCCTCGTGTGTTCTGCATGGCGTTACCTGCATCAGCAGTAAATGCTCTTGCTGTGTTCTGCCTTCAGCATGCATGGCCAAAGCGTGCTGTAGGGTTTGACTCAAGACAAGCTTCCACTGCCTGAGGACCCACGGTAGGGAGAACGCTGAAACAAAAGCTAATTGAATATAACTAAAATGTGTCTAAGGAAATAGAAACGCTTTGCCCGAACTGTTGGGAGGAAAAGTCAATTTTCCCCTTTTTGACAGAGGATGCCAGATAAGATGCTTCAAATCGGCTTATTGAATTATAAAAACGCCGACATTTCCAGGCACGGCGCTTTGCTTTGAAGTGAAACGCTGAGGTTTTTCATTCTGACATTTCCCAGTTGATGTTTTTGGTAACTTTCCACGTACCTGGTTAAAAGTGAGATGTGGGGAGGACAGAAATGCATGGCATTAAAATGACCAAATTGCTGAATGAGATAAAATAACGAGCAAAGCTGTTCTCTAGGTAATTCTCATTAAACTCGACCATTCAGTTTCTGCTTCACCTCCCCACTGCTGTTCTAATTGTGACCCAAAACACCCCACAGCTTGATTATTTTTTTTTTCCTTCTTAAATTATTTACTACTTGTACTCAACGTGCCAAAAGTCCCATTGAGTTCTGTGACTCCAAGCCATTGCAGGGACTTGTTGGGAACGTGAAGGTTTTCTTGTTTCCTCTTTGAGAATTGCTGTTTGTTGCAAGGGGAAAAAATGAAAATCTCCTCTGCTATAGTTTCCTATTCTGTTTTTTGGCTGCAATAGGGATGTTGTGTCCTCCTGGGTTTGCTGTGAAGGGGATTTCTTGGAGAGAAGTTGATAAACATTCTCAGTTCCACACAATTCAGTTTGGGGTTGAGCAGGATAGTGAAGTAGCTGCTGCTCTCACCAGAAACAGTTGGTGGAGGTGGGGTGCAGTTGAATTGCTTTGGTTTATTTTGGGTTTCTCTATTCCCTGGGCATTCCTCTAGGAAGTGAACTGGAATGCGTATGGGAAAGGAAATGTCTCTGGGGAGGGATCACCACCTCCAGCTGGTGCATCGTGTTGCCTTCAACACCTGCTCTGTCAGAGGAGAAGCAGTGGTTCGGTGGTCTTGGAGGTGTTTTCTGACCTTAGGGATTCAGTGAGTGGGAATGGTGGTGGTGAGCTGATGGCTGGACTTGGAGAAGACCTCCAAGATCATCAACTGTAATGATTCCATGAGTGGGCGCAATGGGGATGGGTTGGGCTTGGGCTAGATGGTCTTAGAGGTCTTTTCCAACCTTAATGATTGTGTGACTCTGTGATTTGGGCTTGGGGTCTCCTTGGAGCTTGCTGTTGGTTGTCCCCTTGGGTCCTGGTAGCACTGTGGGGCAGGAATGGTGCCACCACCTCCTGAAGTGGGGCTGTGGGTGGGTGCTGTCTGCAGCAGTGTGGGGAGATGGGCGTGCAGAGAGAAGGCTGGAGGGCAGCAAAATGCACCAAAAAAGTGCTGTTAAAAAAAAAATAGGGGAGAATAAATAAAACTAAGGAGAGAAGAAAAATTAAACATCAAAAGAACTGAAAAGGCAGCGAAAGACAAAGTGAAGTTTTGCTTCTCAAGCGTCTTTTGTGGCTTTCTGCACATCCCATTTGGATTCCCTGTGTTTCAGGGGGGCAGAGAGATGTGTGAGCAAGCTGAGCTGAGCCAAGGATGCTCAGTATGGAAATAACCCCTCCCCAGAGTCCCAAGCTGCACATGAAAGCCCTGCCCCTGGCTCTGCTGATTATTCAGCCTCTAATTGTCTCCCATGCCTGCTTGCAACGTAAATACTGGGGAAGGGAGAAACCTGGATGCTGTGTGGCCGAGCCTGGTGTGCTCCCAGTGTTTGGGAAGGGAGAGGCACGCAGCATGGGCTGAGCATCCCTAATGCCTGTGGGTGGAGCTGAGCTCGGGGTGCCTGTGGGCAGCAGACACGTGTTGGGGTTGGCTTGGGGGAAAGCTTCAGCTTATTGAGCACATGCAGCTAAAGCTTTTAGTTCAATACCTCTTAGTGCTAAGCCTCAGTGTATTAACTCAAGACTTCCCCCGACTGGGGCATAAACATACATGAGTTCTTACTGCAGAAAAAACATTTGATGCTTGCCTCAGAGAGAGATTTTCTCCTCTGCTGTGTAATGCCAGAGGGCTGGAGCTGCCCATTGGCTCTATGGGGCCTTCTATGGCCCCAGGGGGGTGGCACTGTGTGGGGACGATGGGAACAGCACTGGGGTGTCTGCTGTCTGCAGCTCACGTTGTCCACTTACAAGCACCTGGCCAGCTGCTCAGCTCTGCATCACAAACAGTTCAGGCAAGCATTGCTCTCATCTTGTGTGCATTTGCAAAGGAGCAATTTATCAGAGCGATTTTTATCCTCGTTAAGGCAAATTAAGCCCACAAAGCTGGCAACAGAGGGGAGAAGGGAAAAAAAAAAAGAAGTCTGTGTTCATGAAATATGTATTAAAAACAGCCATTGTAATAAATATTTGAAACCTGGTTATTAATGTTGAATCATATCAATGTCAAGCGCTTGTTTCACGTCGCCTGTTCCGCTAATTGGGTGCAGGGGTCGGCGGACCTCGTGTGTCAGGGCTGTGTTGGACCCAGTGCTGCTGTGCTTGTGGAGTGTGAGGCCAAAAAATGCAGTGCAAGATTGGAGGGGACAAAGGAAAAATGGGGAGAGCTTGCTTTGAGGGTTTGTGCAAGCGTTGTGGTTGCAATAGAAGCACCTGCATGTGGAGCTGGGGGTGATGGCTGCTTTCCAGTGTGGTGCAAACATCTGTGTTCCCTATCAAGGCAGGTGATTATCCCAGGGAGCCTGGTGCTGTAAAGCAATGTGTCCGTGCTTGGCGAAACAGGAATAAATCTCCATGCTTGGACAGTAACAGGGGCAGTAAAATCAGTGCTGGTTATTAAAGAGGGGGCAGTGAAACTCTGTGAACCTACAGTTTAAGGCATGGGTCTCCCCATGCTGTTGGTGTCTCACACACACAAAAAACCCTATGAAAAACCACAGTGTCAGTGACAGAAGTGCTCCTTCTGTGGCTTTGCTGGCCTTTTGTTTGAAGCATCCTTTATTAGGAAACCTGAAAAGCAACAGGAGCTTGGATTGGAAGCAGAGCACTTGGTTAAGCCCAAACCTTTCTCCCTTCCTTTCCCCTAGATTGCTTCCAGCCCCATTCCTCTATTTGCAGGGCTCTAACTGCTATTTCCCAGGAGGGCAATGATGATTATTAGCTCCATGGCTCTATTTAGCAGCTCTCCAGAATGGTGCCAAGTCCGGGGGAGGTTTGCACAGGAGGGCTGTGGATTTCCCTAGAAGATGACGTGCTTTGCAGGGCCAGCAGTGCACACTGTTTTCCCCATTCTCTGCTGCTTTGCCCTGTTGCTGTTCTTATGGTTGTGGGTAGGGTAGAGCTTTGTGAGTCCTTATTTCTATATTATTTTATTTGCAAGCCTACTGCTGCCTTACTTTGGTGCATCATGCCTGTCCTGCCTTATTTTCCCTGCCTTGGAGGAAACTTTTTAGTGCCTAATTGCCTGGGGCTGGAGGTCCCCGTGTTACCACATGGCCACTTGGCAGCTCTGCTTTGTCCCTGCTGCCCTTACAGAACCCATTCCATCAACACCACGTGCCAGCCCTCCACTGAGCAGTTGCTGTGGGTATGTGGGTTCTTTTTTTCATATTTGAAGCAAGCAAATAAATAAATGGTAATTTAGTCGTGGACCCAACCCAGCCGCCCATAAAGGCTGATGTAAACCAGATTTACAGCACCATGCTGAGATGCTTTTATGCGAGACAGAGCTTCAGAGGGGAAGCCATCTATCAGGCGAGGAGCTGGAGTGAATGAGATTTAAAAGGAAGCTTCCCTTTGTTCCCTAATAGGTTGGAAACTTCGGTGTGGAAGTCGGGGAGGAGGGAAGGGGGAAATCAGAAGGTGTTAGGGATGGCACTGTAGTGTGACATCGCACACCTATTTGGGTAATAGGCTTTAAATGTCTGAGAAGGAGAATCCTCTGGTTTCCCATGTTTTTCTCCATCGCTGTAAACTTATTGGTTGGGGCTGAGAGCTGTGAGGGACCCAGAGTGGGGGTCCTCTGCTGGAGGTGTCTGCAGGCTGTGGTGTGCTGGGCTCGTGCTGGGGCTGTTTGCTGGCTGTGCTCTGCTAGACAGAGGTTGAAGGGGAAGGGAGTGGGAAATGGGGATCCTGGGGTTGGGGCTTAGTGGCTCTTGCTGCTGGGGTTTTGTGCTCCTGCTGGGAGCAGTGCTGTGAGCACCTCGCTTTGCTGCCTGCGTTTAGGACAGTCCCAGCAGAGCATCTGCCCTGTGCCTTGCTTGCATCAAAAACCAAAAGCAGATCTTGATTAAATGCAGGATTAAAGCAGGAAGGTGAGAAATCCAATGCTGCTGTGATCTGGGTTGGAGCTGACAGGTGTTGGAGGGACACCTCTAAGGCAAAAAGGGGCAAGATGTGCTGGGAAAAGTTATCCTTACACTGCATCATTCAGGTGATTCAGATGGGCACAAATCAGCTCCTCCGTGTGAGAAACGAGTTACTGCAGAGTCAAAATACTCCGACATCTTTTCAGACTTGAAATGACCCCGCAGTGCTCAGTGCCTCTGTGCTGCCTGGTGCACAAAGCAAGGAAACCCAAAGGTGCTGGGAGTGCGATGTCTGGGGGTGATCAGAGGCAGCTCCCTGCTGCCCGTTGGTTTATCCTTACCAGCTTTTGGTACCCAGGCCAGCAGTTGTCCTTCATGGGATGTCCATGCTGGGCCCTTGTGTGCAGCACAGGCACGATTCCCCATTCAGCTCAGGGGCTGCTCCGTCTGTCCGCGCGTTCAGCGGAGATGATTTCAGCCATTATTATAACTATCCTGTATCGCATCGTCTAATAAAGACATCAGTTTAAACCCCTTACAAGTGGCAATTACCTAATAAAATGCAGGAAGGATCTTCCAAGTTGGCAGTAAAATTAGCATTACCGGGGTTTAATTAATAGCCCAAGCCTGAATGGCTCTTCTATGCCCGACGTAGGAGGAATGGCTGCATGCTTGTGCATGCAGACGGGCTGAGATGAGGAAAAAGTCAGTGTGTCCTGAAAGGGCTCCGTGCCTGTGAGCCAGATGGGTGCTGGGGTTGGGATCCAACACTGGTGGGGATGCTGGTCATGGAAGTATGGAATTCTTTGAGTTGGTAGGGACCTGTGAAGGTCATCTAGTCCAACCGTCCTGCAGTGGATGTGGAGTCGTGGGATGGCTTAGTTTGGAATAGACCTTGAAGGTAAATCCAGCTCTAATCCTTATCCAGTTTGAGCACCTACAGCTAGATCATGGTGCTCAGAGCCTGCTCCAGCCTGACCTTGAGCTTCTCCATGGAAATGGCGTTTACCTCCTCTCTGTCTCTATGGGTTATTTGTTCCTTGTGTCATTTTTCTGGGTTTGCTGAGTACTGGGCAGCTCTGTGCTGAGTGTGAGCTCCCTCCCTGCTGCACCTGAGCTCAGCCTCACCGCGCAGCAGCATGCAGACACACACACACACTGTTTGATCCAGTGTAAAACGAGCTGCTACAAAGTCAGCCTGTCAAAAAGGAGAGAGGGGGAAAAAGTAAAAAGAGAAAAAAACTGAACAAATCTAAAATGGCAGGGTGACTTTATACCTAGCCAGCACTTTGCATCGCATAGCCACGGTGTTTCTGATGTGGTACAAGCAGCCCTAGAGCCAGGCTGATTTGTGCTGTCAAAGCTTGGTCCTGCCTGTCTTTTTTCCTCAGCCCCCCCATCCCGTCTCCCTCTTTGTGTCCATAGCAGAAGCGAATGGATGTGGTGCTGTGCTGGTAGAGGGAGGGACCCCCAGCATGGTGCTGAGGAGGGTACGTCCATCAAGCACAGACACTGCAACAAGATTGTTTTGCTGGGGGTGCAGGGGGAGCACAATCTGCCTGCAGATGTGCATGGAGGGGGGAAAGCAAAGCTCTGTGTTTAGCAAAGCCAGTTTCCTCCTGTGTTGGGAACGGGAAGCGATGGTTTGGAGAATAGTGTTTCCCAAGCTAACTGTGTTGACAATGTAATGAAAGTATTTGTATGCACTTGTTCTTGTTGTATATAAACTATGGCAAATGGAAATCTACAGGATTTTTTTTTTTCTCGTCTTGCTATTCTCAGGCAATTTGTAGCTGGGAAATGATGGGAATTCAGTGCACCAGCAGGAGGCTGCATCTCCTTCCTCTTGTGCTCTGCACAGGCGTTGGCAGGAGGATGGCTTCTGCTCCTTTCTGTGGCTGGTTTGGGGCTGTGCATCACTTGCAATGCTAATTCAGCAATGCAGAGTCCAGGTGTGGGGTTGGGAGGTGCTTTTGGGGAAAAGAAGCAATGTGCTCTGGAAAAGCCTTGCAGCATTTTGAGCAGTGGAGTCTCTGTGTCTCTGCTTTGTGGATGGAGGGTTGAGGAGGAGTTGGGTTTCATGCACTCCCTGTCTGTGAGCACCTTTTTGGGCTGTTTCTGCCAATTCTCAGCTCCATCACCTTCTGCCAGCACCCTGCGTTGCTGCTGTGCTTCCTGCTGTGCTTCCCTGGGGCAGCGCAGGGACCGCCAACTTTGGAGACGGTTGTGGAGAGCCAGAATCCCGTCATCGAGTGTCACTGATGTGGAAATACGGGATCAAATGAGTAGCAATTCGTGTGTCACCGCATGACAGAACAAAACCCTCTACCGAGGAATTAAAGCCATAAATATCCTACAGGGCCCCTTCCTGCTAACATGCTCCTGACATCTGGAGTGGCAGCCCGCTGGAACCTATCTGCTGTCAGAGAGCGGTTGCAATTAAGTCCTGAATGCAGAGGGGAGAAGGGGGAAAACAATTTTTTAAATGACTTGGCAGGTGATGGAAAACCAAAATACCCCATTCCATTAACGCGAGCAAATTTACCTTAAAAAGACTGGGTTAGAGACTAAGTGAGTTAATTGCCAGAGTCAGTCACTCAGTTCTTGGTCTCTGTGGGGCCGGTGCGGGAGTGATGGAGGGTCCATGGTTGGGTTCCCACCTAGGTCTGTGCTGCTGCAGTATTCAACACTTGGATTGCAGCGCGGTGTAACTCCTGACTTGCCGTTCTCCTCCAGTTTGGCAGCGCTTTCCCCTCCGGCCAACCTGTGGGAGCCCAGCAGTCCCTTGCAGATGGCCTCCCCCTGCATTGCTGATGGCTCAGCCAGGCAGAACCGCAGCATCCCTACGCAACGGATGCCAGCAGGGCACGAGGCTTCGCGTCCGTCTGTCCTACCCGTGGGCAGCCGTAGCAGCGATGGCCCCGCAGAGCCTCATTGGCATTCTGCAGGATGCTCCTCGCTGAGGTGGTGCTGCTCTCGCCGCAATTTGCATTTGTGGAGCTTACAGGAGGTGTCGCTGAGCAGATATACTGGCAAGCTGCGTCTCGCAGAGAATTTATTTTGTCGGGGTTTCGCTCCCTCCTTTGCAATCTGGCTGCCTCGATTCCCATTAAAGCATCGAGCTGCTCCGTTAGATTATAAGGCACAAAACCCGCAGCAGGCTCTGTGCTGGGTTTGGTTTTTCTCTCCCTTGCCCCGTTGCTTGGCTCCTCTCCAAACACACAGCCGTTGTGAGACCGCTGCATGCGTCTGCTCCGTGTCGGTGTCCCTCCCTGACCATCCGAAATCAGGGAGCAAAATGTGCCCTGAGCAACTTTGGAGCTGAGCCTGGGAGGAATGAAGGGCAGTGGTGTGGTCACCGTCCCTGGAGGTGTTCCAGAGCTGTGGGAAAGGATGTGGGCATGGAGGGGTTGGGGTTGAACTGGGGGATCTTGGAGGTCTTTTCCAACTGGATTGGTTCAGTGATTCTGAGTTTGCTTCAGCCCTCACCCTGCAGATCTGTTGGTGAGCCCTGCCCACGTTGCCCAGATTCTGCAGCTGTCCTGTTGTGTTTTTTGGAGTAAATATCACCAAGTCCTGGCTCTTCACAGCCTCAGCACCCGAGTGCTGGTTTCAGGCAGCCCGCAGTGTGTGGGGCTTTGCTCTCCAATTTGGCTTGCAGCAGTGCTGGGCAAATTGCTGGCAGTGAGGAGTTTTTTCGCCCCGAATGCAGCTTTGTGCTGACCGCAGCGATCAGCTCAGCATGTGTTGTCAGCCAGGGAAAAAAAAAGAAATTAAAAAAAAGCAAATAGTTTTCAAATGGTGCATGCTTTCTATCAAGTCAGCTACATGGAAATTTTATTTTATTTTTTAAGGGATGATGAAAGGGGAGGAAAGACTCATCCGGAAGCAGTGCATTTCATCCAGTTCAATTGCTGTGGTTGTGTTTTCAGTGCTAGAAACGCTCATACGTGTTTTTAATTGGCCTGTGAAGTTGGTTGATTGCTCTTTTGAGTTTTAGTGTGAGGCCAAACGCTGCTGCGTGTCTTTGCTGCAGGGAAAACTGGGGGAAAAGCACAAGAGAAACAGGAATGGCTCCCTTAGCAAGGGCAATCAGAGTGCCCTGCAGGCTGGTTTTGGTTTGGAGCTGCGTGGACCTTCTGTCTGAGATGGGTAAAATGCTGCACCAACAGTGGGTGAGTGCGAAAGGAGAGCGCTGGTGATGGTTTTGTCTTATTTACTGCTGACATCCGGAGGTCAACGCGCTCATCTCCAAGGAGAGCACAGCCCTGTTAGTCAAACACGGAGATCTCCAGCTTTGTAGCTTTGCTGCATGATTTATAAGCCATGGGGGTATAAAGAAGCTTTCCTCTGAAAATACGAGGGGATATTTTGATCCTTTCGTTCCCGTGTTCCCCTGTTCATTTTAACTTGGGTTTTCTGATGCCAGAGCACTGGAGCTCAGCTCTGCTGTGTGGGTTCACAGCATCGGGCTGTGAGCTCACACCCATCCAGCATCCCTTTGGGTTCCTTTAAATGAGCGCCTCCTGGTCCGAGTGGATGGGATTCTGTGCCATGTGACGAGGCACTACATCTGTTATTAGCATCTTAGCATCTCTGAGGTGCTGGGCAGGGGCTGAGCTGAGTCAATGAGCAGGGCAGGATGGCTGCAATCTGGTCTCCAATCCAGCATATGGGGACAGAGGGTTGCTTTATGGTGTAGGGCAATGTCAGGTTCCCTTCCCCTCCCCGTGCTCATAAATGCATGCTTAATGGAAGGGGTGGCAATCGTTGCTCTCGACTGCTCCTGCATCCCAGTTTGGAGACCAAATGGCACCGTGTGAGCAGCTGATGAGGTCAGGAAGGAGAACTGCCTTTCAGTAAGATTTCAAAGTCAGGAGGCCTTGGTTTGTTCTGCATTTGCAACTCTAATGTATTCTTCCCCTGCACTCCCACCCACTCCTCACGCTCAGCCCCAGACTTCCTACTCACATGGCTATCAGTGTCACTTCTGAAACATGTCTTTCCTTGAAGATCCAGCTTTTCATCAATTAAACATTTCTGACGGCTTTTCTGAAACAAATCCTATATTTAAAAAAAAAAAAAAGATCACAATACTTCTTGCTTTCTAGCAAAGTTTTCCTTTTGCCTTAAGTCTCTGACACCTCCTCTCCTTCCATTGGAATCAGGTTTAATTTTCATGCCCAGTGGTGCTCTGAAGCCCCTAATGAGCAGCAGGTCCATCCCTTGGTGCCAGCTATCCAGGATCGGTGTTGTAGCCATACAGATGCTGAAGCAATAAGATAGAACTGGCAGGACCTGATGGCTTTGGGATGACTTGCAGCCTTCTTTAATTAAGGTGAACACGTTTAGCTGGCAAAATATGCACAGTCCATGAAAGTTTGCTAAGCATGTTGATTTAATTGGCAGTGACTGAATTTAAAGTAAGCATCCAAGTGTGTAGCCGGCCCCCTTGTAGACCACGGCCCCTCTGAGGGGCACCAAAGGAATGAGGGCAGGGAAGGACTCAACATCTCTCCCTATGGAATGCATCACTGCTTGGCTTGGAGCAGCTTTCCAAACATAATCTTCCCTTGAACTTGATGTTAGAGGCTGATAGTTTTGCCTTCCCCCTTTTCCCCATTTCCAGTGGTTGGGACAAGCATCAAGCTGATGCCAGGCTTGCATCCACCACCAGCCCCAGATGGTCTCCTGCCAGCATTGCTCTGGGCCTGTCTGCAATAGGCACAAGCCAGCTCCCAGCATCCTCAGCCTTCATTTCCTTTATTAGCAATGGGTGCAGGACTCTAATTACGCTCATTAGGGATGGTTATGTTTCATTCTATTTGAAGCATCCGCAGCGCTGGGTAGGTTTGGAGGGACTGTGGGAGCTGTGCAGGGAGCACCAGCCAAGGACTGCAGAGCTCAGGGCCACCGGCCAGAAAGCACTGTTTGGGTTTTGTGTTTGATGATGGCCATTTTCATTCTAAAAAGCCAAGGGACTAATTTGTGAATTTTTTGCAATTTTTCCCACTCCGAGCTCCTGTTTCTTCTCTCTGGAAAGCAAACTCTTCAGTAGGGAGATTTTAGAAACCCCAGTGCTGTAATGCCAAACCCTTTATTTACTGCAAAGGATCACTTCAATTACAGTTTTGTAGCAGTGAAGCGTGCGCCTTGCAGCCGTGCATCCCAAACAGGTGCCTCCCCCAGCACTGCACGCAGGAGGAAGCCTTCAACAGGTGTTATTGCTCCTCCCGGGATGGAACGGAGGCACAGCTAAAGCTCCTGATTGCTTTAGCATGATTTTTGCACGGCACTCGTGCACCCATGCAAACCCCAGCCTGTGCTGGGATGCACCGCTGTGCTGCAGGAGAGCAGAGCGCTGGGGGTGGCGGTGGGGAGCAGCAGGAGCCTCTTCTTACAGCAAGTGAAAAATCAATCCTTGACCTTTAAAGGAGTTTATGAATTCCTGGCTTAGGGATCGATGCACATTGATTTCTGTGTGTCTGCGTGGGCTCGCCGTGTGCGCTATCAGGTGATGAAAGCTGAGTTTTGCTGAGTCCAGAGTGGGCAGAGGCAGGTGCTGTCTCCACTGAGCTGCCAGCAGTGAAAACATGATTTATTTATTTTTTTTTTCCTCTCCCCGCTCCCCACCTTTTGCTCTGTGATAACCGAGGGGCCGTGGGGCCGAGGTCACTGGGAGGTGCCGTGTTTGGTGTTCTGGTGAGGGATGCTGGAGTCTCAGGTGGAGCAGAAGGATGGCTGCTGTTTTCTGCAAGCCGCTGTGCTGGAAAACAGAACATACCTACATCCAGTGTTCTCAGCTCTGTCACTGCAAAATCAGTCTCTTAAATGGTTGAATATGTCCTGAAACTTGCTCCCCAGCCTCACCCTTGGTGAGCACCCTGCACACGAGGCAGATGCTCTCTGGTCTCCTGCTGCTTTTTGCACTGCTTTGCACTCAAAGATCCTAATGCAAGACTTGCTGCAGGCAATGCTGTGCCACACCTGGGTCTGGGTTGGAAATACTTTGTGCTTCTCTTACTACAATTGCAAACTAATGATAACAGTGATAATAATGGTTTTCCCAAACCTTTTTGCTGCCAGACCCGATGTGGGGGCAGGAGGGGAAACACCCCACCGGGTCGGCGCTTCTTTATTTAATCCAACAATTCCCCCAGCCTCTCCTACTGTCTTTTCTAATGTATTCCTATTTGTTTGATCTCCTACAAACTTCCCCTCTCTGATCTTCTGATGAAATAATAAATCCGGGGCCCTTGAAGACGCTTCTCGGCAGGAGAGTCTAAACGAAAACCCTTTTAAGCATTTAGAGTTTTTTAATGTGACAATCCCCTCCTGCAAGGGTACCGTATATACTGTGAAACACAGGGCCACAGAACCTTGTTATTTCCCAGGCTGGATCCACTTCCCTGTCTGGGGGTGCACAAGGATGTGGAAACTCAGCTTCTCCTTCAAGCTCGGCCTGAGAACAGCCATCCTTTGGTTTAATATTAATATTCTGGAGCCTGGCACCATGCTGTTCGCAGCCCTCTCCTTACAGCAGCTCTGAGAAGTGAACCAGCCGTCCTTTTTTCCCCTATTTCAAAGGCAAACGCTGCATTGTGTCTTGCACGGCGCCGCTGCAGAACCCAACAAAATGAGAGGGAAACGCAGTGCCATCGTGTGGCTCCGCTGCACGGCAGGGACAGCCCTGGCAGCCATGCAGGTCTGCGGAGCCAGCACTGGGATGCATTCCCCCCTCTCTTGTTCCTTGACAAGGCGTAATCACGTTTGCTCCATTCAGGGTTTTGGCAGCTGCTGCTGTTTGTTGCATCGCATCCCTCAGTCTGCAGTGCTGATGGCATCAGCGTCCTGCTGCATGCTCATGATGTTTGGTGGTGTGTTGCTTCCATCCCGAGGAGGAATGGTGGATTTGGGGGAGCCAGCATCAAAAGGGCTGCTGTAGTGGCTGGGAAGGAGCCAGCTCAGGGGTGGCACAGCTCAGGGGTGCGTGGAAAGGGCAGATCCTTTGTTTCTGGTGGAGGGTGGATACCTCTAACCTGGTGGCATGGGGTGGAGATGATAATTGCTAATGGATGTCACTAAGTGCTTTGCAAAAGCATGCGTGGCTGCAGAAGTGCTGTCATTATTTGCATCCCATTGTGAAGCTCCGGTCAGTGCTTTGTGCTGGATTTCATACATAGAGAAGAAGGGGGGAGGCAATAGAAATGGAGAAAACACCATTACCAAGGTCACGGAAGGAGAGAACAGCCCAGGTATTTCATTCCAGGACCAACAGCTTTTCCTTCTGCTCCTTTTTGTTATCGCAGTTCCCATTTCTCCCCTTCCCAGAGCTGGCACTTGCTGTTTCGATCCCATCCGTCGTGAGCGTTTGGGCAGTCAGGCACCCAGCTTGGCCAAGCAGCCTTAAGTGAGTTTAAAGCGAGGGGAGAAACACGAGCTGGGAAGAAAATAATGAAGTTTGTGGCTCTGAATCTTAAGCAGCAGCTTTGGTGGTGCTGCACGGCGGATAGGGATGAACTCGCCCCTTCCCAACGCTTGCCAGCCAATTGGCGGCTCCCTCCAGCCAAGCTGCTTTATAATTAAGTGATAATTGTTTTTGCTGGGGAGCACACAAGAAAGATAAACAGCTTGAGGAATCAATAAGCATCAAGGTCATAGGCTGAGTTATTTACTTGAATCATCTGCAATTTATCTCCCAACTTTGCTGTGCAAAAGGGAACGGTGACTGTTTCATGGAGGATTTAGGGAGTCCGGGGTGAGCGTCGTTACTTAAAAAATCGTAATGAGAGAGGCTGAAAAATTGGTATCTTTATATGAAAAATATTCAGAATTAACCAAAGATTTAGGAGTGTGCAGCCGAGATGCAATAGAGTTATCCACAGGCATGCATGTCCCCATCCACACATGCACTTCCTCTCTTACATCAGTTTAACCAAATCAATGCAAAGCACAGTCTGGACACTTACTTCTCATTAGCTTAAATTTGTCCCTAATTGATGCAGACCAAATCGCAGTGAAGTCAGGGGGGAGCAGAGCTGGGAGCAGCACACATAGCAGGTTGGGGCTGTGGAGCTGCACCCTGACCTGGTGTTGGGTGGTGGGAACAGGCAGAGATGCAGCCATCAGAGGCAATTGGTCCTCTTTAAATCCTTTTTATTTATTATTATTATTATTAGCCAGTGGTAGCTGAAGTCTGTTGCCTCCACACAAGGGCTGTGGGGTGGTCCCAGCTTCTCTTTGTACTCATGTCGGTTGCAAGTGGGTAAAGCAGAGGGCAGGACATTGCTCTGTGTGGGATGGGTTTCCTGTCTGATGGAGGCAGTGCTGGAGATGCTCTGTGTGTTCTCCAGTCTCCAAAATAGCAATTACAGAGTGCTTTTCACTGAGGGGGTCTCAAAGCTATTTGTTATCCCTATTTGGCTTAGGAACAAGCAGAGAGCTTGTGTGGGGAATTGGGGTAACTGGGGCAGGGGGTGACATGGTCTCAGCACAGGACATTACCCACCAGGCAGCACTGCCCCTTGCTCTGTGTGGCAAAGGAAACGTTCCATTGATGTGGAAGAGTTTTAGCCCAGGCTGCTCCTGTTGGGGCTGCAGGGCGTGCAGGTCTGGGTTCCCTGGCAGTGCCTTTGGTGTCCATCTATGCTGCCAGGCCCTCTAATTCCAAAGGCTTGTAGCTCTTCTCCTGCCAGCCCTCCTAGCTCTTGCCCTCTACACAAGCATCCCTCCTGATCCACCCGCCCTGCCCATGCCCTCACGCTCTCCATCTCTTCACTCCCCTCCAGCTCTCAGCACCCATTGCTCTCCCTTTTACCAGAGTGTCCTCCCTTCTCTGCCCTGTTTCTCTTGGGCAGGTACTGGGAGCCCGCTGTGCTGTTTTCCCTGAGGCATCAGAGCTGAACTTAAGCAAAAGCTGGAGCAGGCCCACTGTTAGCACAGCGTGCTCCCTGGTCCCCAGTGCGTGCAGATGGAAACGACAGGAGCAGGAGTGATTGTGCAGATTTTGCAGCCCGTGGCTGTGCCTGCTTCCTGTCCAGCCCTCTGCAGCGAGGCCCATCTCTAGCATCACCATTATCAGGCTCTGCTAGCTGCCTCGTGCATGGCTGGTAGCGTTTCAGCTGAGGACTCGGGGGAACAGTGTTTCATTTTTCCCATCGCTGGTGTTTTGCGGCGCTTCCCGTGCTGAGGAGTTCACGGGTTCAAGGATCCATCAGGGAGGCATGACGTGGCTATTTCTGATAGCAAGGAGTGGGGATGCTTGACCCAGGAGGTCCCCGCCAGCCCTCCACACAGCTCCTTTCTGTTCAGCTCTTTGCTCTCATGCAGACCCAGCGAGCTGTGCCACAACCCCCTTTCCTGTGCATCTGCGTTCCGTGCCACCAGATGCTGTCTGAGCGCTGCGCTGTTATCTCGGGTTCCTTTATCTAATGAATTTATCATATCAAGGCAGCAATTCACACACCTCCTTCGCTCTCAGCAAAGGCTGGAGTGCATTACCCGTCATGCTAGTGTCCGAAATTACAACTCGGCGTCGATCAATCCCGGCTTTTGAAATCCATTTAAATGGATGTAGCGATCTCCAGCGAGCGCGGTGCGAGAGAAGAGATGCTGTGTTAATCTGTAATGAAACAAGAAGTAACCCTGAAGGGAAAGACAAGCGAGGGTGAATGGGGCTCTTGTTGCAATGAGCATTTCCAGCGATGTTCTCATTCTCTTTCCATTTCTGCTACACACCCTCTATTTTTCTCTATCCTTTCTTTCAGTGCATCGCCTCTTTTCCTTTGGAAATGCTCTCTATAATGATCCAGTCGCCTGAGTTTTCCCAAAGAGAAACGAGCTCTTTTATTTCATTTGCTCACGACCCCAAGAAATTTCAAATGGAGATGGTGCTAGCAAAGCTGTGTGCGTGGAGATGACAACCTTATATTATATTTATAGAATCTGCCTTTAGATGAGTTTGAATATACTTTTTGTACCTTGGGAAAGAAACTTTTGAAATTATTCACCCACGTTATGATTAATTTAATTTCTTATAGTTGAAGTGTTTGCAAAGTCAAAAAGTGTTTCCATTCCCTGTATCTGCGTGCCATAAACTTCTCTCCTTTACAACACAAATTAAGTTGTTTTGAAGCTCGAGACTGAAATTTTCAGAACTGCCTTAAGCGCTTTGATTAGAGCTGCCTGCAAAACTTTCTAATGAAAGTTTCCAAAATGAAAACACGGGTTCACCGAAATCAAATAATTCTGTGGGACCATCACCATTTTCTCATTTCCAATTTCATCATTGCTTTATTTCAGTGACGCCAAATCCCTTCGGTTCTGTCGGTCGCTTTGCATGTATGGCTACGTTGCAATTTGGGGTAGGGAATGGTGTTATAAAAGGGAAACAAAGCCTTCTGAACTCATTGCAGTAGTGCCAAAATGAATGGCTTTTTTTTTTTTTGTCCATTGTTTTGAAGCAATGGGAATTTTTGTTTGGGGGGGTAATGGAGAAAATGACGCAAGTTGGATTTTTCCAGTGACGAGAGGTGATGTTGGCTCCAGCTGAGGTCTGGGTGCCCATTTCTGCTGGGGTTTTTCCCAGCCTTGGTCTCATCCCTCCAGCTCTCTCCATCTCCCATGCCAGAGGAGCTAGCTGTCACAGCAACTCATAAATCACAACTTTGTAGCATGGCTGGGGCGAGATTGCTTTGAAGATTAATTCCTTTGAAAGATTTAGGGCAGAGGGCAAGATGGGGACCTTTCTCACCCCTTGAAATGGCAGCAGTGATGTGAAATGTCTCAGGGTCTGTGGGGATTGGCAG
This sequence comes from Lagopus leucura, assembly GCF_019238085.1. Taxonomy (NCBI): domain Eukaryota; kingdom Metazoa; phylum Chordata; class Aves; order Galliformes; family Phasianidae; genus Lagopus; species Lagopus leucura. The sequence goes on from NW_024962283.1 coordinate 1,817,984, forward strand.
CACTGGGTGCTGTGGACGTGGTGGTGTTTGGGGAGGACGTGGAGGCTGGGATTGTGTGCTGGGTCACCATCAGCCGAGCATCTCCTGCATCACAGCCTCCTCCTCTCCTTGGGGATGAACTCAGCTTGGGAATCTGGGGGTCGCATCCAGGAGGCTGTGCTTCTCCCAGACCCTGCCCCCATGTTGAGCCACAGACGCTGGCTCTCCTCAGTGAGTGAGGCCATCAGCTGTGCCAGCCTGTATGTAGCACTGATCTCTAATTATCTTAATGTGGAAATGTAGAATGTCTTGTGGATGTGGCCTGTGTGACAGCATTCCATCAGAGCTTGAACCTTCCTGTGCTAGTGCTGGAGAGATGGAGTAAAATCCAAGAAATGATTAATTTCTGGGGAAGTTTCTTGCCTAGTGGGTGACCAAGGTATGGGGGAAGGCATTACAACCCTGCATCACATACAGCAGCACACTGGTTCAGAGAGAAGCCCCCCATGATACCCAAAACACCCAAGCACTTGCCCCATCTTTTGAGAGCTCAGCCTTGGTGCCAAGATCCCAATTTTTACCAACCCATTTTTGGTCCATCCCTCATACCCACCTGTGTGTTGGTGTTGGTTTAGGTTCCCTGTGTCTGTGTGATGAGGGCTGGCAGTGTTGGGTTGAGAACCCCGCCACTGAGGTCGTCTCCCAGTGCTGCTTCAGCTGCCTCTGCCTGGCCAAGAGGTTTTTCAATTTCCCTGTGCTGGCAGGTACAGCACCATGGTTAGGATTTAGGGCTTGGCCTGGCCATTTCTCCTTCCTGCTTGCCAATTAATCCCCTGCTGAGTAAATACATTCCCTGCGCTTCATCATCCTGCAAAGAGTCCTAAAGACAAACAGAAAAGTGAGAAGGAAACAAAACAAGCCATGCACCAATAAATTAAACGCACTGAGGAAAACACAGAAAAGACCAAGCAAACCTCAAGCAGCCCCTTCCTCCAAGTTAATTAATTGGAGCCTTGTTTGAGGACAAGCACCCTCTTAAATCCCCCATTGCCAAATGCAATTTTCTTGGTGCAGTCACTCTGTCCCAGACAGACGGGAGGCCAATCTCTTCTTGACAGAAGGCGAGTGCTGCAGCACTGCTGGAGTGCAAATAATAGGTTTTTAACACTCCCATAGGGGTTGTGATCACCCTGTGAGCATCCCCCTGCTCAGCACCCAACGGGGAGGCACTGATAGGAGATGGTCACAAAGTGGGGGTTGGCCTCTTCTCGCAGTGACGGGATGGGAAGCGATGGCCTTAAGTTGTGCCAGAAGGTGTTCAGGTTGGGTGTTAGGAAATATTAGTTCTCCAAAAGAGCGGTGATGCTCTGCACAGCTGCTCAGGCAGCGTGGGGTCACCATCCCTTGGGGTGTTCCATTACTGTGGGAATGTGGAACTGAGGGATGTGGGCTGGGGTTGGACTGGGGATCTGAGAGGTCTTTGCCAAGCCTAATGACCCGATGAAGAGGAGGAGGGTTGGGTGCAAATCGTGTATGTGTCACTGAATGACTGGAGCGCATCTCCAGGTGCACCTTGCTTTGCTCCCAGTGCCTTTTCCCTCCTGAATTGCTGATGGCCTCCTTGGCTGTGATGCAGCTCTGCAGGCTCGGTGGCTGCGCAGGGTCAGCGCTGCGCAGTGCCTCATTTGTGGGCACAGGGCTCGTGACTTCACTGTGTTTATAATATCAGTGAGAACCCGTGTCAAATCCATTGTTGCATGATGTGACCAAATCCATTACTGCACACATGGAAATCAATTACTGCACATTAGGGAACATTTAACACTTGGGCCTTTTCCGCCGCGTTGTTTGCACGGTGTGGCGGAGGGAATCGTTATCTGCTGCTCTGGGAATGGATTGCTTTCTTTGTAGATCTGTAACAGATGCATGCAGGGATGGGGTGAAACATCTGTGTGATGGTGCTTGGTTCGTGCAGCGGTGGGGCAATGGGGGGAGCTCACCCCAAAGCAGTGCGAATCGATGTTTTCCTCCACCACATCCACCATCCTCCTCTGTTGCCTCTCTCAGAGCCACACCACCCCCACGTTGGCCCACACTGATGCTTTTCTCTCCTCTTTGCCACGTATTAAAAGACAGCACCAAAACAGCCACCCACAAAATCCTCAGGTGAGAAAGGAGCATCCCACTCCTGCTCTTTCCCACCCCTTTGCATCCCCTCAGCATCCCCATTCTGCAGCCCACTGTGGGATTTTTGCCCGTCCTGCTTCCCCCTCACATCTGTGCAGGGATGAGGGAAATGGATGAAGGTTAATTTTTTCGATCCCTCTCATAATGATTCATCCATAACGATTTCTATTGGTTATATTTCCTCGTGTGACAGAAACAATTTACTGCATTCCTGCAAAGCCTATTTTCTCTGCATGATCTGCTTGTGTGGAGGTTTGGGGAAGTAATTTACAGATATTTTGCCTTAAAATAGCTTACAAAGACAAAAGAGTCCTGTTGACACCAAGGTGCACTCCTCGGGAGTGAGGAAAACGGGGATAAAACAGCTTAAAAATAAAAACACTTTATTATAGTCACTCAAAGTCAAATTCTACATCGCACACCGCTGCCTAAAGCTGCTTTTGCTGGAGGGGACTCAGGGATGTGTGGGGCTTTGCTGAGTGTCACGTTCTGCTTGGGTTGGAGGATGCGTGGGGATGTGCATCAGTGGGGTTTTGGGGTGCTGTGCTCCGTGGGCAGTGAACCCTGCAGTGATGGCTGTTTGGGTTATTGGCTCGGGCAGCGGTGCAGCTCACACGCTGCTCAGTAATGGCTTGCTCCATCATTTCTTGGTTGGCTCGGCCTGTCTGTGTCTCCCCAGGGGCTCAGCACCGCCTGTGTGTGACATGCTGGGCCAGGCAGGAGCATTGCACGACTCAAACACACCTTGTGTCAGGGCAGGACGAGTGTCTGTGCATGCCACATACCAAAGTTTGCCTCTGGCTGACAGCTCCCCTGCCTTTGCACGGGCTTTTGGTGCCTCACAAAGGAACAGAGGAAGGGACGTTGGTGCAGCCACTCCTCTTCATGCACACATCAGTTTGGTGCACAGCATCTCCTGCTCTTTTCCAGGGCGGCAGCGCGGCGATGCTCGAGCAGTGGGAGGGGGTGGAAGGCAGGCGTTCATCCTGGATCAGCCGGTGACGCAGGCAGCAGCAAACACTGCCTCTTTATCCGCCTGCTGCCCTGCTGAACATAAGGCCCGTTGTTGCTGAGCCGTGTGCTCACAGCAGCGCCCGGGGAGTCGGCTTGGGGGCTGCTGGGGGCAAAGGCTATCGGGGAGCGAGCCCTCAATGAGCCCTTTGTGGGGAGGCAGGAGGCTCCTCTTGGCCAAATAGGATGCGGGCTCATCTCAGTGCAGTCGCAGGGTCTGGAGGGATGTGCTTGCAGCTGGTTGGGCTCAGTGCTGTACAAGAGGCAGCATCCTCAGCTTCACCAGGTCCTTTTACCCCCTCCTATTGCCCCGTGGGCGCTGGTGACTTTGCTCCACTGCATAACCCCATCCTTTGAAGGCAGGGAGGTTTTGTGCTGGGGATGCACCTGTCCTGTGGTGACAAGTGCCCCAAGCGGTGGCAGCAGTTTTTATCAGCTCTGTGCTGAATATGGGGCTGGTGGGGGCTCTAAGATAGCTACATCTGGTGTCTGTGCCGCTTTACTCCTTTTTTGGGGAATGTATTGAGGTGCTGCGTGTTGTCCCAGCCCAATTAAAACTGTTGTAGGTAATTAGAGCGAATAATTGGCTGGTTGGATTTGGGAGGCATCACGCCATGCGTTGTCTTCCCTGCAGCAGACAGGGAGGCGTTGGGATGCTGCTCGTGGGTTTGGTGAACAGGAGCTGGGAAATGCTATTTCTGAGCTAATAAGTGTGGATTTGGTGTTGTGTTGAATCCACACCTCAAAAAAGTCTTAAATTTATTGTGGTCACTTTGATCTTTTCTTGAAAAATAGTTGGGAGCGGCTTGCTAGAATTAGGCTGATTCTGAAGTTTCAGGCCATCCATTCTGCATTGATGTGATGTTCTTCCCTGACGTTTTATTAACTGAAAACTCCCTTTTAGTAGAAATGAAGCCTGGATAGTGAACAGGTTTGTGGCAAATGGGCTTTGGGCACGGTTTGAAGATGCTCCAACCTTCCCTATCCACTGTGAATGTTCAGCTCCATCCCAACCACCCCTGACTCCACACAGAGTGATGTTGTCGTGCCCCCTTGCTGCTTACATCCCTTCAAGTCAGAATTATAGTATATCCCAAGTTGAAAGTGACCCATAGGGATCATTGAGCCCAACTCCTGGCTCCATTCAGGACTGTCCAGCAATCATACCATATGTCTGATTTAAGCCATGTCCTCACGTTTTGTGGATTCGTTGGCAAAGGGATGAAATTATTCCGAATTCCAGAAGCTGTAACTGTCTGTAAGGGGCTGCACTGACGCTCCTTTCTTCCCCTACCTGATGCAACAGGAGCAGGGACCTTGCATAAGCCAGCCCCAGCAGAGCAGCAGGACGATGAGGTTTTGTTCTGTGCTAATTTGAAATGAGGTGAGTGATGGCAAATTGAGTTTCAAGGGCAGCAGAGACAACTTGTCAATTTAGCCTGTGCTCCACGACGTCGGTGCAATCCTTAGTAGCTGGATCTGAAGCTTGTTTACGGCAGTGGGTATAATAGCTGCAATCCCCCAGGTAGATTAAGCAATTTCTTCATTTAGGACTCTCAAAACTCTATGACATTTTGAGGGATTTTTCTTGACCTTGCAAAGGGTGAATGCTGGTTTCTGATGCCAGCATTGTGGCTTTCCTAACGACTCCAGGGGGGAGCAGAGATGGAAGGAGGGGTTGGGTTTTTTGGGGTGGTGTGGATCTGATCCTCCATAGGGCTAGGGTGCATCCTTGGCTGTGAATGCTGTGGGCAGGCCAACTCAAAGGGATGGATCCCCGTGGGCAAGGCTGTTGGTGGGGAAATGGGCAAGAGCAGAAAAGAAGCAAACAGAGCTTCTTAAATTAATATATATACATATCTGTGCAAAGCAGCAACCTGAAAGCAGTGGAGGCAGGGGGTGACGGGTGACATCCCTGCCCACCTCCCCGCTCTGATGCGCCGTCTGATTGTGCGGATGTTCACGGCTGCGTGTAGGACATGGGAGGCACCTAATGACTGCTGGAGCTGGCGTGATTCCTAAGCAGGGATGGCATGTGGCTGCTCTGCAAAGGGCTTCGGGACTGACAGGCTGTGAAAAGTGATAGAGCGGAGAAACGCCGGCGTGGGGAATTAAACACATGCACAGATTAAATGAACTCCATGGTGACAAAGCGGGGATGCTCCAGCACTGCTTGGGTTTGTGGGGCCGGGGGGTGTTTTGGTGGGGTGCACATGGGCAAAGGAGCTCAGAGCAGAGGTGAAGTGCAAGGGCAGCGCTGGGGCTGTCCCACCTGCACCTTTTGCTGCTGTTTCTGGAGCTCTCTGACCATAGAATCGTTAAGGTTGGAGACCTCTAAGATCATCGAGTCCAACCATCAACCTACCCCCCCCCCCCCCCATGCCCACTGGCTGTGTCTCTTAGTGCCATGACTGCCCTGGTGCAGGTGCCTTTCTGTGCCTTTCAAGCCAGTATTTGGGATGGAAAGGTGCAGGATCCCTTTGGCCCAGAGGCTCTTCTCCCCACTTACCATAGGAGTCGTGTCTCCTAAGTCACCTTCCCTGCCAGTCTCCTCCTTCACTCATCCTCTCCCCAGGTTTTCATTATGTTAATGAGGGAATTAAAATCATTTTCAATATTTTTAAACCAAATTATGAACTCACGGGCTGCTTTTGCTCCTGCCATATTGTTAAGTGTCTTAATAGGCCTATTTCCTATTTAAATATACTTCATATGTCATTGCTCAGATGGTCAATGTGCAACAGCCTCTGTCAGCATGGCTGTGTAGGCAGTGGGAGAGAGTGACCAGTTTGTGGAAGCCCCATAAAGGAAATTATTTGCTTTTTGGAGTGGAAACAAACTCCTGGCAAGGGCTGCAGAGCCTGGCGTGGCTTTGATTGTGGGGCAGGAGTCTGTTGGGTGTGGGGAGGTTTCTTCCATCCCTTCTTCTGGGGTTGGTGGGGCTGTGATGGAGCAAATGAAGTTAATACAGCAGGGGAGGAAAAGAAAAACACAGACCCCAAAAGAAGTCAAAAGCATCACAATAAAGCGTAAAGTGTTGGAATAAATATTATTAGAGCATCTTCAGCAGCAATAAAAAGATTAATTTGCGATTGCACGAAAGAAAAAAAAAACCACAACAATGCACTTATGCTAAAAATTGCTGCCAAGAATTGCTTTCCATCTATTGCATTCTGCTTTATTGGCTTTTCCCTTCTTGCCCTCCCTTTATTCCCCCATCTCCCTGAGCCGGCTCTATTGCTGTGGGTATTGCAGAGGTCTGATCTATCGGTGGGACATCCCTCACACATCTCCCCAGGGCTCTCAGGTTCAGGATTTTACCTTTCTTTCTATTTTTTTCTCTCTATATATATGTTTTTAACGCAGTGAAACTGATTTGCCACCGGCTGCTCTAAGAGGGTTATGCATACTAGACTGGCAACATCTGATGTATGGCCACATTTGGAGCCACAAACTACACCAGCCTTAATAACATTCTTCTTTACAAAGTGCTTACTGTTAAATATTTATGAGACGATGCATGAACAACTGCTGCCACGTCCATGAGCACATGAGCATCCCTCCTCTGTCATGGGCTGTGGGAGGCAGGTGGGCAGCCGGGCTGCTTATTGCTTGTGTAACGCTCTGAGCCTTGACTTGCCCTCTCTTAACTGTGTTTTCAATAGATGAATATTGGCCATCACAGATTTGGGGTGGTGTGGATCCAGAGGGCTGTGTTCCCAAGACTGCTCCAGACTGGCTGGGTTCCATAGAATGAGCTTTTCTGAATGTGTGGGAGTTCCTGGCTGCAAAATGGGATGAGTTTGAGCTGTGTTAGGTTCTATTACAGGATGCTTTTTGGTTGCTTTTTGGAGCCCTTACATCTTCTGAACCCCTTGGAGGGAGAAAAACGGGACCCAAATCTGTATGTTCTTAGTTTTTAGAGTCAAGCTCCTGCCTTCACCTCAGCCCCCGCCCCACTGCTGGGGGGTCTCTGAGCCCATTAGTTCACCCATGTGGGATAGAGGTGGGGATATGCTGCCTCTGCTGTGTGGGTTATCCTGGCTCTGTGCTCCGCGCCACGGCTGGCAGCTTCATCCTTACCGACGCACAGCATCATTGGTGCACATCCTGTATTCCAAGGAGAGATGATCTCTCACTGCTCACAATTGTTTTTGAGTTATCTGATTTTATCCCGGCGATAACGATCTACAAATTGCACCGAAGCATTTGGAGGGCTGGTGCCAGCCCAGCTCCTGCTGACTCCTTTAAACATCGCTTTTTCCATTCCAACCCCAGGAGTGGGCTTTGGTTGGGTGCCAGGCTGAGTTCCACTTGTGATGCTTTTACTTTTGTTTATTTTTTTCTCATTATCTGATCACTTAGAGATGTGTTTGTAGCCTACAATTCAGAGCGCAGCGATAACACCGCGCTGCTGCAATACTCTTTACTTAGGGAGCTTCTACTCAACAGAAGAGAAGGAGCTGCAAACCTGTCTGCAGTGGCAAAGCCCTGTGCTGTAATCTGAGGTCCTTTAATGAAGAAATGAGGTTTTGGAGGCTTTCTGCAAAGACACATCGGGGCGTTTCTCTGCCTTGCTGCTTGTTGGCTCCACACCCCAGCCGTGGGAAGTGGTGGATGGAGGGATGCGCGGCCCTGCTGCCACCCATCATCATCCCTCCCTTGCAGCCCCAGCACTGCCGTGTGCAAAATCATAGCTTTGCTCCTCCAGGAGTGAGTTTTTAACCTTTATAAGAGGGAATAAAGCGATTGGTATCAAGGGCCAACGAGTGAGGGCTGCGTGCTGATGTACTCCTGTGGTCTTTATGGTTACCTGGAGAGTTTGGGGCGCAGACGATTTAGTGTGTATGGATTTCTTTATTTCCTTGGCTATCTGTATGGCTGGCACGTAGGGGCGACGTGTTTGCTGCCATGGAGCTGGAAGCTCCATCTCCCAGTGCGTGCATTGCTGTGCCCGAGGGGCACTGGGGGCATTGGGGTGGGTGCAGGACCAGGATCTGTGCTGTGGTGATGTGGCAGGACAGCGGCATTGGAAATGTCACCTGGCTGAGCAGTCGTGGCCGTGCACTCAAAACCACCCCGACCGTGGGGTTTCTTGCAGCTGCTGATGAGCCCCCAGGACGTGAACGTTGAGCTGTAAATGGTACACATAATATTAGTAATAATTTCACAGACAGCTCTGTTCGTTTCTGAAGTGAGAGGAGACACTTGTGCTATTCCGCCCGGCTCTCTTTATGGTATAATCTCCCATTGAGATTCAGGGCACAGCTCCACTAATTAAAATGATGAATGCCGGAGGAAGGCTTTGGGTTTGGGTTCAGAGGTTTTTTTTTTCCTTCTGCTGGGTCTGGTATCTGCACATACAGAGACTGCTTCAGGCAGAGGATATTTGCTCACTGAACGAATACCTAGGACAGATAGAAACGCTCACATACCCCTGCACAAACACTGGCTGAGAGATACACGAGCCCTGCTGCAGTCTGCCTGGCTGTCTGGGCTTTGTGCTGGTGCACACATCTGGAACCGTGCAAAGCCAGAGCTGAGATACTTGCTTTGCACTGACAATCCTACCCAAGTGGGAGCTTTGCGAGGTGGCTGCACGGCTTGGGCTTTCCTGCTGTGGGATATAGAGAGGTTTTGGGCTGAGTTGGAGTTCCTGCTGCTGTCTGTCCTGTGCCTGCGTGCCCTGGGTCGGTGTTGCAGATGAAGGTGCAGCTGGGAGCTGCCTCTTCCCAGCCCTGGGAGCATGGCTGGTTTGTACATCCTCACCTTCACACAGCACTGCCTGGGGCTGGGATCTCAGCTGCCCACCAGCACCTTTCTGCTTGAAACAACTTGTGTTGATGAACAAAAAGCCGTGATAAAAGAAGGGAACTGCAACGTCTGCACCTTAAAGCAGGGCTTTAAGCAGGAGCTCTCCATGAGGTTCTTGCATTGCTGCATGTTGACAGCAGCTCCTGCACGGGGCAGGGAGGCTGTTTGGGCAGCTCAGGTCTGGTCTCCATCCCTTTATTCCTTCCTCTGCGCCAAAGAGCTGTGCTGGTGGGGATATGGGAAGGCATGGAAATCTTCAGGCAGCTGCTCTAACTCAAACTACTCTTTAATTCTGATGATTTAAATGGAAATCATGAGAGCCTACATAGGGACGAGCCCAGCTGCTCCGCAGCAGTTGAGCATCGTGTGTTCTAGGATCCGTGCTTTTGCAGGACTGGATTCGTTTGTTTTCATTTCTCCTCTTGCCTGCTGATCATCCAACTGTCTCAGTGTTTGGGTGAGCTGCAAAATACCAGAAATACCAATAATAATTAAAGATAACAGGCGATGGAACCCAAACTGCAGCCTGCTGCTTGGCTAGCAGCCCTTGGAATCTGTTCAGTCCTCAGGACCTGCACAAAAGCCCTGTGTGCCTGGTGCTTAGGTGGGCAGCAGCCCCCGACCCCTTTCCTACCACTCCTTGGAACGCGAAGTTTGAAGGCTGAGTTTATTTCCTGCCCAAATTGAGTCGTTTGGCTCCAAGGTCCCACCCTCCGGATCCATCTGGCTTTCTGCCCACGAGATTATGTTATATAAACCACCCCTAAACGCAGCGTCTGGGAAAGTGCCTTTATGTTTTAATTTCCAAATAAGCAGGCAAAATTGAGTGCTCTGATTGGCATCTGCAATCAGAGCCCCATTCAGCAGGAGCTGTGAAGGGAGCTGATTGCAGCAGGCGCTGCTCTGACCTTCTGGGGCTCTGCTGCTGCCTCGGCTTCATTAGCAGGATAAATATTTTTCCAGAAACAACATTTCTGAGCTGCCAGAAGTCGTGACAGGGATGGGGACTGCTCTGCATGTAGGCAGTGCGCTCATGCATCCTGTGGCTTGGGGTCTGGGTGCTAAACGTGTGCTTTGGGCAGGTTGGTGACGATGCTTGGGACATGTTTGGGACACCTGGAATTATCCTCCCTCTCTCTGTGGTTCTCTTTTCTTAGCAGCTCTCCTCCCACCGAGCATGGGGGACGTGATGGGTATTGCAGTGCTTTGTGCTAAGGGAAATGTCCTGTGTCCAAGTGCTTGTGGCAGTGATGGGAGAGCAGAGAGCAGCTGGGGGCTGTCCCAGGACTGCTCCTGGGGCTACATCAGGGACATGTCTGTAGCTGAGAGCTCTGTGCCTACAAGCAGCATCCAAGCTGCTGCTGCTGGGACAACAGCATCTGTGGCATCAGCTGAGCCCCTCGACTGAGTTACAGCCCTCTTTCTGCTCCAGGGGCCTCTTAGCATCCTGCAGCCGGTAATAGATGTTTTTAATTCTCATGGAATTATTGAACAAACATCAGGGAAATATGTTTTACAGTCCAGAGCCAGCCCTGAGCATCGTTAACATTGTTATTGGAGACGAGGCGGATGATTTAAGCAGGGACCTCTGACAAAGACACACACCTGTCCATGAATAAAAGGCTGCAATTTAATACCTGTGCTCTTAATTAAGAAGAGGATGAGGGTTGAGTGCAGTGCCTGCTGCTGATGTCTCCTGAGCCCAGCAGGCGAGGTGATGCACTAATGCTTCCTCCCTGCTCCTTGGCACGGCTCTGAGGCACGGTCTGAGGGCACGTGGGTGCCAGAGCCCATGTGTCACCATGGGCTGATGGCATCACATCATCAGTGTGGCGATGGAAATGAGCAGGTGCTGCCAGCTCCAAGAGTTAAGTGCATCCTGCTGCTGTCACAGCCAGGCAGGCTGCTCTGCTGGCCACGCTGCTGGCAGCATCTACAGCTCACCAGCAATGGGAGAAGAGGATTTGGGTTTGCCCCACTGAGGGCTTTGTGCAGCCAACTCAAGCAGCTGTGTCCCTGAGCTGTTACCTCCCTGTGGGCAGCACAGTGCTGCACACAGCTGCCCAGCCCTGCTGCAGTGCGGCCATTGAGGGGCTCCTGCTTAACGTGTGGCATTGCATGGCTGCACAGTCACTGCTCTCCACTGTGCACCCAACTGGGGTTTTGTCTGGGGGAAGGCTCTGCTCCCCCTTTCTCCATTCCCCGAGGGCTGCTGAGCTTCCTCCCATTGCACTGAGACTCAGCAGGGCTGTGGGAACCCTCTGCATGGCCATAGCAGGATGCAGTTGGGGTATGCACGTCCTGGCCTTGCTTGTTTCTGCTCTGCTCTGGTCTCCCCTTTGCAGGGTCTGACAAAAAGCCAGTGCTAGAGGCATTGTAATCCTAGCAGGGCCTCCGAAACAGAAATCTTGTATTTTGGCTGCAGCGAGCTCTAGAAATATTGGTAAACACTGATTTTCTTCATTTGGATGCAGCAACGAGCTGATGGGAGGCTCTGGAGGAGCAAGGCTTGTTTGCATGCGTGTTCAGCACACAGGCACAGCCGTACACATGTTGGCTCGCAGCGCGGTTCACTTCACCCGCGTCCTGTGCAGGCAGCCATGCAAGGAAATTACTTCTGCATCCGTTGTGCTGCTCCATTACAATAAAGGACGAGCAGCTGGTGGGCTCCTGCTCCTCGTCTGCATCCCCATGGTCCAGACAGCACCTCCTCTTCAGTGCAGCTCATCTCAGATTGTTCTGGTGTCTTCTGCAGCTTCCCTGCTGCCTGCGGTGCTGAAGAGGGATGCAAAGAATAGAATCACAGAATCGTTCAGCTTAGAAAAGACTTCTCAGATCCTCAGGTCCAACCCTTCCCACTGCACCTGCTGACTGTGTCCCTCAGGGCCACTGCATTCTTGCAGCTCTGGAGCACCTCCCCGGGCCACCTGTGCCACTGCATCACCACACTTTGCAAAGAGTTTGAGTGTGATGACAGCATGCAGCAGCTCAGATTGGGCTTTGCAGTGTGATTTTTGGGAGCGTGTCTCACGATGCTTTGTTGCGCCCAAAGGGGCAGAAGCCCCCAGTGACAGCAGTGGTGGGAGGAGAGGTGGCAGCGTGGGTTGGTTCCCCTGGTGAGGGGGGAAAACTGAGATCAGTGCGTGCACCTCATTAGGCATCTGAGAATTGAGCTGTGAGACACCAATCCATGGGCAGGCGAGCTTCATTAGTTCCGCTGCTTGTGGGACTGCCTGTTTAAAAGAGCCTGTAGATTGGGCAAAATTGTCTTTTGTTTTTAATTATTTTTTAGGAGGACGTGGTTTTGTCAGAGCGAGCCCGAAGTTTTTGATCATTATTAGTGTCAGTTTGCTCTGCCCAAGGCTGTGTTCTGGAGGATCTGTGGGCTGTGCTCCTGGTGCACACCTGATGTTTCATTGCAGAAACTGAGTCCTGATCTGTGCAGAGATGATGCTTTGATTCCTTAGTGTTTCCTGATGCATCTCTTTCAGAACAAACAAGCAGGCAGACCCAGCAGGCCTGCTCTGGGGCATAGGAGCAGCTTTCTGTGCAGAAAATCTTGGAAATCTGAGAAGTCTGAGCTGGTTTGGCTACGAGGGCAGGATTTGCTCTGGTTTCAGCTGAGCACGGTGCAGGTGTTTCCACGCTTGGCTTTTCCCTGCCCACGGCCTTGGGGATGCAGCCCCTGTGCATCCCTTGCAAAGCAAGGGCAGCCCCAGCTCTGTGCCGGCTGCAAAGCTCCGCGATTGAAAAGCGCCGAGGAAAGATGAATGCGGCTCTGAAAAGGTTGATTTGCACCATTCTCCTGCTCAGCTGTGCGTTAGGAAGGGAAGTGGCAGAGCACAGAAGCCCCACGTGCTACAGACAGACCCCACAGCTGAGGGGAAGGAATTAGTCGCTCGCACACCGCGTTCCAGTCGAGATCACAGCTCGGCGAGAAAATAGAAGCAGGAGAGGCAGACCTGCTATCGCCTCCAACCCCTCTGATATGAAAACGGAGGAGAAAAGCCAAGTGCAGAGCAGATGAGAGAGACATTTGCCTCCTCGTGTGCAGGCTGACAGGAGCGGGGCCGGCATTGTCAACCCCAACCTTGGGAAAGCCACGATGAGAGCAGGAAAGTCTTTGCAAGACAGGATCCCCCACTTGCAACGAGCACGAAGCTTTAATTTCCAGCCCCAGCTGGTTGTGAGATATTGAGCATTAAAATCACATTATTCTGATTACTGTCTTACTACGTTTTCCACTTTTATTCCTCACTTGGACTCCAGCTCGATTTTAGTGCGTACTCCCTCCAGATCCGCCGGTGCCAGGAGTCAGTGCTGTATACCATTGGAACGCTCAGCCTCCCGGCTTTCAGATGGTATAATTAAAGCATTAATCTCTTACTCCAGCAGTCTGTAAGACAGCAGCTGCTAAAATAACATGGAAGGAACTGCTACAGAAAGGCGCTTTGGTTCCTGGATGGCAGCAATGATTCTGTAGGGTCGGCACACATTGCGCCCTGGTAGGGTGGGTCTGGGGTGAGAACAGAAACTGCTGCTGGGTTTCAAGTCTGTTCCTCCTTAGGAATTGAAACCTCCAATATGGTTAAGGATACTGACATCTCTGTGCTGTGTTGAGGTTTGGGACCTTCACTCATTCCAGTGTGGGACTCGTGTAGGTATGGAAAGTGGAGGAACTGGGGAGCGGTGATGCTTGTGGACATTCAGAGAGTGGGGGGACCCCCTGCCTTGGGGCTGTTCAGAGCTATGGGGATGTGGCACTGAGGCACATGGTCAGTGGGCAGGGTGGAGTGGGCTGGGGTTGGGTTTAGGGATTTTAAAGGTCTTTGCCAGCCTGAATGATTCTGTGATTCTATGCCGGGCTCATTTACAGGCTGGGAGAGCAGCAAAGCCTTCATTTATCCCCACATGCACATGGTGAGCTCTGGTGGTGGGAGAACAGCTCCTCCCCAGGTGCCTCTGAACACAAGCTGGGTTCTCCTCATCAAGATGCGAGCTGCCAATGATTTTCATAGCTTGATTAACGCTCTTCAGACCAATTTCCTTTGGCTGCTGTGGAGGAGCTGAAGGAGATGGATGTTTTCCATTACTTGATGTAATGACTGCAAGGCAGCCTAATGAAACCTATGCAGGCAAAGTTTACAAAAAGGCCACCAACAGGTATCGACGGCAGGGCTGGGGCTCAACGTTGGGTCAGTGGGTGCTGATGAAGCAGGATGGAGGAGCAGCGATGTCTTGGCTGTGGGATGGGATGGGGATGGAAGAGAGGAGAGAGATGGAAGTTTGTGTTGCCCCCACAGCAGATGCCTGCTTTGTTCAGCTTGCTGATGCAATGTCAATGCCTGCTGGACATTGACCTAGATCTGCACTGAGAGGATCTCTGCATGCATGGCTGCAAGGTGATGCTAGGAGCTGGCTTTATGGACCTGCACTTCATTATGCTGAGAACAGGAAAGCTGTATTCCTGCTGGGGAGAGGTTAGCCTGTAATTTTCAACTGAGCGAGCAGGTCAGGCAGGGTCCATGAGACAGGAGGCTGCAGGAAGCAGCTCCTTTGGCTCTCCTCTTCCCCTTTTGCAGGTAGTGGCTCCCACCTGCAGGGCTGCAGCACGGAGGGCAGAGATGCTGCAATGTGAGCAGCACCACGTGCAGGCAGGGATGGCATCCACCTGCTGGCGTGTGGTTGAGCAGCAGATTTCATTGTACCTCTGGAACAGCTGCAGTTAACAAAAGATGAGCGGCCCAAGGGCCAGTTTCATCTTATGGAGGCTGTGGGAGATGGCTTGAAATGTGCCCACGAGCACTGAATGGGGTCTGAGCCTAATTAGCCCCTGAGAGGCACTGGCTTGGTGTGTGAGATGGATGTTGCATGGGCTCCAGGCTGCTCTGTCCTGCACAGAAGGGCTGGATGTGAGCCTTGCACTGCTGTGATCCTGCAGAGAGATCACAAAGGGCACACGGGCTGTGCAGAATGAAGCTATTGCCGTGCCAGCTGCTGCTGAAAGGCAGTGAGAGAGCCATGTCCAGCCCCACGGTGCCTGTGGGGTGGGCAGGGGATGACTGAGATCCTTCCTCCAAACAGAGCACATACCTCCAGACCTTGGGCACTTGCTTGCCACCAGCCAGGTCTGTGAATCCAGATGTGGCACAGCTGCATGCAGTCCTCATTCTCCTGGAAAGAGATGCTGACAGCAAACAGCCCTGGGGCTGCACCCAGCATGGAGGTTGAGGTACATATAAATATATATATAGGTATATTTCACAGGCAGAGCAGCAGCTTACGGTTCCCTGTGCTTTATTCATGACTCAGCCATTTCCTCATCTACCAAATGAGGATAATGATGCGTTTTTGTGTCCCAGGTGTGTTCAGAACACCGGCAACAATGCAATCGAAGTGAACATTTCCATTTTTTTGGGCTCCAAGAGGAAGTTCTAAGTGAGGATAATTCTTATTTCATATCTAATGCTGCGGGAGGTGTGGCAGAGTAAAAAGTCCCATCCAAAGTAGGAGAAGTGAAGGGGAAAAAACAGTGTGTGGGTCCACACAGGGCTGGATGTGCTGAGCAAGCACCCGTAAATCAAGGCAGCCAAAATTAAAGGCCTTGATAATGGGTTGGATTAATCTGCTCTGACTTCTGCGTCTAAAAGTTCGATGTCAGTGCTGGGGTTGGTTGCCTCGGGCTCCCTCCTGGTCCATGGACAGAAATAGGCATCTCCAGAGGCCGTTTATTTCCTACCAGAAAGACGGGTGAGATGAATTGCCCTCCGGAGGTGCTGGCCTCTGTCCATTGGCAATGGGAGCTCTGGGTATTTTGTTGGTTTGTTTTTTTTTAACATTTATTTTAGAAATACATGTGGGGAGGTGAAGGAAAACCCTTAAATCCCACCAGGACTGAAAGGAGAGCTCTGCACGGGATGGGATCTTTGGGTGTAGGGATGCAGCATCTCACCGGGGTGCTGGGGGTGCCCCCTTATCTTGCCAGGCAGTTGTACTCCCAACTGATGGGGTTTTGTATCCATGCACTCTTCTCATTTGATATGGAAAAGCAGAGGGATGCCCTGCAAGCCCGTGCTGCACTGCTGCGTGTAGGAGAGCCAACCTCTGTGAATGGCAGCAAGCAAACAGCACAGCTCAGCTGGCATTTGCATGTGGACACTGGAGCGATGGGCCACATTATAACATCATAAAGCAAAGGGAATGGAAACAGCGAGCTCCTAACTACCAAACCCTGAGTTCTGTGCTTTAAAACCTATTCGAGAGGGCTCAGAAACAAACTGTGCACTTCCACGGTCTCCTGTGTCCTCCTTCTGTATTTCAAATGAATAATAGATAAAGGAATCATTTTATTTAAAGAGAATGAGAGAGTTGAATAGAGTTTGCCTTCAAAAAAAACCAACACACCAACACACACAAAGAGCGCTGCAGCGCTCGGCCCTGATTGCTGCTCTAAAAGAAAAGTTGGCTTTCCATTTATTATGGAAATAAATTAAGTTGATTGTTGGAAAGTTGTATGCAGGGTAAGAACGGTGCCATTGTGAGCTGCAGAGAGATGGATGCATTTAATTTACCCCATTGGTACGTTCAGTGCATCCTCACCACTGGGTTTTGCAAGGGACATTTTGGGGATGCAAATCTGCATCTGGGGCAGTGGTGACAGGGGGTGGAAAATTCCTTGGAGGGGAAAGATGTGAGTTTGAACTGTTGAGTTTTGCTGCAAAACAGTGCAGGGAAATGTGTGCGGGAGAGCAAATGAAGGGCAACGTCTTGAGGGTGGAAAGGGAGCTGCAAAATGTCTGCTGATGTTTATGGGCAGCAAAGGTGAGAAGCAGCCCTGTGTGGCTGTGCTCCCTGTTTGCAGCGTGCTCCAGCCTGGTGCCTGCAGGCCATCTCTCCCTTTGCACAAAGCTGCCACCCCCACGGTGGCATTTACACTGCTCTGGAGTGTTTTCCTTTCTGTTACTGCTTGTTGTAGCTGAGGAGCGGGGCGACCTGTCTGTGTGGCTCAGCACCTGTGGGCAAACAGCAAAGCAGGGACGTGGGGCAGCATTTGGGCTCTGTTCATTCCTTGTTTGGCTTTGCAAGCTTTGACTGGGCAGAGCTTCTCAAGAATCATCTCTCCAGCTGCTCTTTGGATTGTCCTTCTGACTCTCACATCCCTCGCTGCCATGTGCCCACACTGCTGGTGACCCCCCAGGGATGCTGGTGACCCCCCAGGGATGCTGGTGACCCCCCAGCAGCTGTGCAGTGCAGCGCTGCTCTTTTGGAGAAGAAATTTTGGGCCGTGCAGGATTTCTGCTTCCCGTGATCAATTCAGGATCAGCTGCAGCAGCGCAATGAATTTAGGGCCAGAAGGGACTTTTAGATCACATAACCAGGCCCCAGAAAGTCATTAGATGGCTCTTTCCTGAGCCTCAGATTTCGTGTTTGTAGAACATACATCTTCCAAAAAGGTGCTGGGGGTTGATTTATGTATCTCAGGAGATGCTGCATGCAGGACTGCCATTGGTGGTTTGTTTTAAAGGTTAATCATCCTCGCTGCTAAACATTTGTGCTTCATTTAATTTGTCTGCCTTTACCTTTCAGGTGTTGCCCGTTGCTGTGTCTAACACCTGGCTTTGTCTCTGACCCACCCCACACCTCTCTCCCTTCTCTCCCCCAAACCAAAGAGTTTCTCAGCATCCTTTATCTCAGTTAGTTTTTAATCAAGCCATTTGTTCTTGGAGCCTTTTTCCACTTGCAGTTCCTCTTTTGCTTCCCTCGTTCGGTTGTTATTTCAAATACAAACAGGAAAGACATGAAAACCAAAAAGTGCTCTGCAGGGCTGAGTTAGAGGGGTGGGATGAGGCCATGTGTGTCCCACTGCCCCATCACACCGAGCTCAGGGCTGTTGCTGGGCTGGGGCCAAAGAAGGGGGAAGCTTTTGGGCTTTAAGGAGTGCAATAGATTTTAAGTTGTGTTTCCTTTAGTGAATGAGTCATGCAATTACTGCAGCCTGAACACCTGGGCCCAAGGTCTCATATCTCCAGGGAGACTTTCACTTTTTCCACACAGTGTTTGTGGTGCTCCTGCATTTGCTGGGAGTGGAGGGTCCTCCCCACGTGCTCCAGTGCTGCTGCGTGTGCACAGAGGCAGGAATTTCCAAGGAAATTCCAGCAGGATTTTCTCCTGCTGTCCCACTGCATTGTGCTCTTGTTCTATGGAAGCCTGCTGGGGTAGAAGCACTGTCCAGCCTTGGTCCATCTGGGATACCTTGCCCCAGCTCAGGTGTTTGATGGCTGAGCTGCAGGCTCTGCAGGCATCCCAGTGGGGAGGGGGCCATTCAGCTGCCTCCTGCAGAGACCCAGCTCTGTTTTTGGGGTTTTCACGTTGGAGTACCTGGAGGAGAAATGGCATGGAGCCACATATGATCTAGTGCCCATGAGGCTGCAGAGTCACTGGGGAAGGGAGCTGAAGGAACCCATATCTGCAATGTGATGGAATAGAAACTGGGAGGAAAGAGGGACTTGCTTGCTCTGCTGTTAGCTGCTGCTCCGGCCCCTTAGCTTGGTTCAGCTGTTCTGGATGATCACAAATCAGGTGTTCCTGATTGGGCTCGTTGGGTGGCAATGGCTGTGGGGCTGTGGTTCGTCCTCCCACCTGGTAGGGGCTGGGGGGGGGGATCAGCTCTGCCCAGATAAAAGGAGAGCAGGAGGGGATCTGCTCAGACATGGAGCTCTGTACCAGGAGCTGGGGGTTGTCTGGGAGGAAAATTGAGTTTTTTCTTGGCGTTGAAGTCATGTGAGGAGCTGCTTCAGTGGGGTGAGTTGGTTTCTCTTGTTGCAAGATGGAGGCCTGGTTCTTACAAAATGGGAGAG
Organism: Lagopus leucura; assembly: GCF_019238085.1. NCBI lineage: Eukaryota > Metazoa > Chordata > Aves > Galliformes > Phasianidae > Lagopus > Lagopus leucura. Next base: position 1,836,832 of record NW_024962283.1, read on the forward strand.
GGATTTGGGGGAGTAATCCCCCACCCCATGGCAGCTTGCTTGCACAGCTTAGCTAGGGCTGTGGTGTTTGCAGTGAGCACTGCAGCACTTAGCAGGGGCACAGGGTAAAGCCAGGAAGGAAGGGTTGGATCGGTGGGTGAGGTCTGATGTAGGGAAAATGCTTTTAGTTCTCTTTCTTCTGCTACATTTGGGGCATTTGCATGGCTGTGCTGCTTCTAGGGGTGGTCCTGCAGAGCTCTGCCCTGAGCCCGAGGGGGTTGAGCTGATGTATTTACATACCTTCCCTGCTCTGTGTTTAAAAAGCACCTTGGAAAATGCAGTAAAAGAAGCCACAACTCTTCTCGGTGTGCTCTAGGGGTTTTAATTTATTTTTATTGTTTTGGATGCTTGCTTTGTTGTGTTGTTTTCCTAATACTGGAAGTTAGCCTTACTGCAGAGGTGGCGCAAAGGAAAAGCATTGCACTGGTTTAGAATTGTGTGGGCTTGATAAGGTAGGACGGAGGGATGTGGCATAGATGTCAATAAGCTGCAGAATTACTTCAGATTCCGGCAGAATAGCAAGTCTGTGTTTTTTCCTGTAGTTTCTTGCAATAATGTAACTGGTGATGTATGGACACAGCTGCCCAGGGAGCGGTGGGGTCACCATCCCTGGGGTGTTCCGGAGCCGTGGGGATGTGGCACTGAGGGATGTGGGCACGGTGGGGTGGTTTGGGGTTGAACTGGGGGATCTGAGAGGTCTTTTCCAACCGTAATGATTCTGTGAATATCAGGAGTCAGAAGGGACCTAGCAGGCTCACAGAGTCCAACTCCCATTTGTTGCATTTTCCATCTCAGGGCTGGAGTGCGCAGCGGTCAAGGGGGGAGGGTTCTGTGCATATAATAACTTAATATACAAAAATTGTTTGAAATGGCTTGACTGGCTGCCCCAGTAACTACATCAGAAAGCAACAGTCCAAGTCTATATGAGTGAGCATCCTCTCCCTGTTGCAGGCTGGACCAGGCTGGCTGACAGATGCTCCTGGCTACGCAGGATTGCTGCGATGAGAAGACATCCCCAAGGTAGGGCAGACTTGTTTCTGATTACAAGATTATATGTGTCTGGAGGGCATCAATCTGTTTTCCTGGTTTTCAAGGCAGTTTTTATTGTGTTTGTGTGGTAGTGCTGCCTGTGATGGCTTGTTGGGAGTGCAGTTTTATCTGGCTGGCATTGGGTAACCTTGCTCAATCCAGAACGGGAAGCTTCCGAAAGTGGTTTTGCAAACCTGGAGATGTTTCAGGCTTATGAGGCTTTTGACCTGCCTCATTTCTGCTCGTCTCCTGTATTTCGAAGGGAGAAGCTTAGCAATGTGAATCATGTGAAATACAGTGTGAAATCTTTTGAGTTATCTAAGCCATGCGCATACACACAGGCGCTCCTACCTCCCTTAAAACTTCATCTCTCTTTCTTCTGCTGATCCATGTCGGATTGCTTCGTGCCGTGCTGGGAGGGTGGATGGGGGCAGGTGGGGATGTGCTGCCCTGCCCTGCTTTCTGCCTCTTCTTTGCATTGCTCCACGTGCTCATTACACCTCAGCTTGGCAGCAGTGGGGATGGAGGGCTGACCTCCCTCAGGTTGGGACTGTGCGTTCCTAAACCTCATGCATTCTTTGATCCTTTTTTTTTTTTTTCTTCTTCTTTCCCTGCCCTATTTTACTCAGTACTGTGGCAAAAAAAATGTCCATGAGGCTGAAAAAAGTGGTATTCCTTCCTAAATGTAGAGTCCACCTGCTTCTCATATATGGGTTGTGTGCCCTTCCTGCTGCTTTCCCAGCCAGCCCTTTGCTGCTGCAAGGCTCGTGCTTGTTGGTAGTGCTCAGTCTCTCTGCTGTTCTTTCCTTTTGCTGAGCAGTAATTTTGTGTGGCTTCTGCTCTTGTCAAAGGCAGAAGAAAGCTTAGCCCACGCCAGGCAGCGTTTGAAGCTGTGGGGCGCTGGCTGGGCTGCGTGTCATCTTTGCAAGGGTATCAGTGCAAAAAGGAGGGGAAGAAACCCCAAGGAAAGGCATAAAGATGGGCAGGAATGGAGGAGATGGGCAGAAATGGAGGGGATGGGCAGAAATGGAGGGGATGGGCAATGCGGCTTGAATGATCTTAATGATCCCAGGCTTTCCCAATCATTCAGTGCCGCTGTGTATTTGCCACCTAATTTCTTCCCAACAGCCCTAAACCGAAAATAAAGTGCTGTTTAATAAACACCACTCGGCATTTCATTTCCCTGAATGTTCTGGTAGCAACTGCTAATTATTCCAATGATTTCCCCCCACTGTAATTATTCAGAACCAGCTATTCACGGATCCCTCCATTGACTTGGATATCCATACACTCACACGCTGAAATATGTATATATTTTGGTGTCCTATTGAAAATTCAATAGGATCCAATTTCAGTCGCTATTGCCTTCCCCCTGTGTCTCCCCTCTCCAATTTGCTGATGCTCCAGCTGCACGGTGGAGAAGAAAGGATGCAGCGTCTCACGCAGACGTAAACAACGCCGTCCAACTGCAACGGGGCGAGAAAAATTACTTCCTTGTACTCCTGTGCTCCTGACAAGAGCTGCTTCTATTTCTTTTTATTTTTTTCCTTCCCTTTTTTCTACTACGTTTGATTTTTCCAGCAGTGCTGGGTGGTGGGGAGGGGGAGTACGGAGGGAGTGCTGTTTTTTTGGGGTGTCTGGACATGCTCAAATTGCAAATATGGATTTCTGAAGGCAGTGGGTTTGTTGGCAAAATGGGTGCTGCTCCTCGTGGGGCTGCCTTACCTGCATTTCCCCTATTGGGGGTGGGATGGGATTCCAGCTCTTCAGGTGTTGGGACACAAAGGTGATTGCGGGCTCCTCTGTTTCCCTGTGTGCTCAGCAGATCCCTGAGTCTGTGCTCTCTCTCCAAGCCCTGGAGGGAGCAAAATGAGGAAAAAAGACCAAGTTACACAGAGATGTGTTTATGTTTGGGTCACCCTCAAGAACGGGTGCGTTCGCACAGTAGCAAACCCCCTCTATCTCCTCAAGCCATCTGTTTGCAGAGCTTTGGCCCATGCAGCCGTGCCTCTTCCCTGGGTGGCCTTATTGCCTGCTTGTAATCTGTGGGTAAACAGCCTTCTGAGCTGTGATAAGAGACGTGTGGGAAAACCATCACTGTAAATGCTGGGGATAAGGAATGTGGTTTGTCTGGGGGAAGGAGCAAATTAAGAGGTGAGCAGATTCTTGCTGACTTGCCGGGTCCAACCCTGTTGTTTCACTTGTGTTGCATTTCGCTTGGAACTGGGAGAGTCTTGTTCTCCACATCATGCAGCTGAGTGGTCCTTAGGTGTGTGGTGTGAGCATCCCTGTGATGCTCAGGGACTGACACCAGGGCAGGGCAGACTGTTGGGTCTGTCAGCAGCCATCCCATGTCTGCGTGCACACCTCGACCCAGCCCTTTCTCCATCCATTTGCCCTTTCTTTTTGCTTCTCCTACCATGAAGATCACGTTGTCCCTCAGCACGTAGTTCAAATTTAAAGCAATGTGCCCTGAACGAGCAGCCCCAGCTGGAGGCTGTTCTGGGCACTGGGGCGGGGTGGTGGCCCACTGCCCTGTTAGCACATGGCATTACTGTGTTTAATGTACTCAGTGCTAATCTTTCTCCAAACAGAAACGATCTTGCTGAGTTCAGCACTGAAGGAGCAATAACCAATGAAGGAGATGAGATTAAGAAAACTCACAAGAATCAAATGTGCTGGAAAGGGCTGGGGAAGAGCCAGGGGCGCTGCAGTAAATGACCTCTCAGGGAATTAGGACAAATAAAACCGTGCTCTGTCTCTTCTCCGAGGCACCGTATGGCAGTGCCTCTGCTCTCCCCTCTCTGCTGTGACCACGGATGATGCTGTCAGGGTTATTTCTGCACCAGAGCGCAGCAAACGCTGTGTGGTGAGCAGTGCAACAGGGCTGCAATGAGGGATCTGCGTCGCTGCGTTCAGCAAAACCAACCTCTCGAGCTGGAGGATTGCTGCTTCGGTTGGTGGTAGCATGAGGAGCTTTATTCTGCCTGGAACAGCCTCGAGAGGGCAAACAAACCTCTGTGCTGTGGCTCTCGTTGCAGAGGCTCTGTGCAGCTGATGATCGTGGTGTTCTGTAAGCCAGGAGTGGGGCTGTCCTGCTGTGCTCGCTCTGCAGTGTGCTTTGCTCATTGCTGTGTCTAAATTCCATCGGGCTGTGATGCAGCAACCCAAGCAAATCATGGCAGTGCAGAATTGGAAGGGAAACACGGGGGTCATTGAGCTCAACTCCACGTCTCCACATAGGACGACCTAAAAAAAACCAACTCCAACCATATTTCTGGTAGCAATCCAGCACAGTCCCCCACTGAGCTCTGCTGGGCTGGATGGAGCTGCAGGGAAACCCTTGGGTTCCGCTGCTGTGTTCCCAATTCTAGATGGGGGCTGCAGGGCTTCAGTCCACAGTGGAATGGAGGAGGTTGGGCCCATTGGCCTTGCTTTGCAGCAGCGTGGAGGTGTGCACCCCGTGCTGTGGGGCTGCTGGGGGCTCACCCCATGGCTGTGCTGTCAGAGGCAGGATGTCCTTCACAGAGCCCAGCCATCCCCATGCACCCCGCTGCCTTCGATCCCGACCCAGCGCCGTGCGGGCTGCAGGGATGGCTTGGCAGTGATGTATTTACTACAATTACCATCTCTCTTCCCAGAGGAGGAAAAAATAGATGAATAATATGTTTTGAAGGTGTCATGGAGTGAAAGCAAGAGAGGAGCTTGAGCCTGAACTTATGAATAACTTATAGGCTTCCTCCCTCCGTGCAGTCACTCCATTTGGGCTTATCTTTCCTGCCCGTAGGAGGTGTAATTAAAGGAGTGAAGCTGGGCACAGCGCTCGTCTGTCTGGCTCCGTGTGTGCGAGGTGCCACAGAGCCTCAGTGGGGCTGGGAGGGCTGTGTGACTTTCCGCCACCCTTCAGCAGGGAAACTGGTGTTGTTGCATTACTCGTGGTCTCCAAGCTGTGCTGTGCTCTGGTGTGGGAGCATCCCCCTAAGGCACCTTTGGCACTGATGGCACCTGTGGCAGGGCAGTGGTGGGAGCCCCATGTTGGCAATGGGGAGAGCTTCAGCCCTGGCACCAGTGGGGATTCCCTTCCTGACCTCAGGCGATGACTTTGCCTTTCCCAGCTTTGCTTTCTTTCCCTCCGTAAAATGAGTAATTTGCTCTTGTCTCAACACTTCTCTCCGCTTTCTCTATTTTGACTCCAGCAGCTGAAGGGAGGAGATTGCATTTGAGCAGTGTGCACGCAGCGCCGCGCGCAACGGAGCTGGGATCTTATCAGCAGCTTGTGAATGCTATTGTAATGCATATCGTAATTATAGGTATGCATATAGAGGGATGATGGAAAAAAGAAAAACAGAACAAAACGGGGCATTTCCCTCTGGAAAAAATGGGAGTGAAATAAAGCCATGCCTGGGACTGTGTCAGTTCCAGCAAAAAATGTCTATTAAAAATTATGCAGTGCTGCTCAGCAAGGTCACTGCGCTCCTGTTGGAGCCACTTGGAGGTTTCCTTCCAAAACTGCAAGGGGGGGAAAATAAAATAAGGCATGCAGACTTTTAGGTGATGTGCTGTAATTTCGCCCTTCAGATTGGGGATAAAAGATAAATTTGTGCAGAAACTTTGCCCAAACGATTCCTCCCTCCCCTCTCTTTGCAGCATCCCTCCTTAACCCCACATCCATGTGCGATTTCCAATGAATAACTCCTTCCCCGTCCCCTATCTTGGGAGCACAGCCCTGCTATCTGTGCTTTCCTATCACTGCACGCAGATACGTACGAGGTGATGGATATTAGGTGTTTATTGCACGGCATTGTGTTGAACATCACCTGCTGTTCGACACGAGGAGCTGGTGTTGTGCAGAGCCACGAGCCAGGGCTCCTTAGGAGCTGTTCCGGTGTGTCGGGTAAATAGACATGCCATAAACAAGTGCTGTGTGACTTAGTAATGCATGGAGCAAATCTGGGAAGAGCACTGCAGCACAGGGGCTGCTCTCTGCTTGGGCAGACAGATGGGAAGTTTGGGTTTTAGAGGGGAACGTGTCGATAATCAAGCAAACGGGGTGGTTCTCTGGGTGCTGTAATAGCTGGGGTTGTGTTGTGTTGAGTGCTGGCCCTTGGTGTGACTGTTGGCTGGCTGTTGTGCTGCTGGGACAAAGACTGCAGAGCTGCCCCATAGGAGCTCCCCGGGCTGCAGCCACGCAGGAGGAGCACAGCTGGATGTGCAGAGGTTCCCGGCCAGATCTTCTGGATTGCAAAGCGAACAGCTCAGACTTGGGAATCTCTGAGGAGGAGTCGGTGTAAAAAGCCAAGATATTCTTTTTTCTTTGTGACTTTTCTGCCTATAATGTTGTTTTATGTTGCTGTGAGTCATCTCAAGCAACAGAATGCACCACTAATGAAATGCTGAATATTTAACACAGCGTTATTTATTTGGCCGGCATGAAGGAGGGATCTCCAGGTTTGGTGCTTCCAGTTTTCTCTGTGTTGGACAAATGCTGGATGGGGTCAATGTATGGTGTTGGTCTCCGGGCCCACGCTGGTGCTGTGCTCTCATTATTGTGTTGCATGTGGGCAGATGTGTTGGTTTTGGACCTTTTAGGGTCAGAGGAAGGGGCCGCCTTGGGGAATGGGCTTCAGATAGAGAATCGCAGAACCATTGAGGCTGGAAAAGACCTCTCAGATCCCCACCCCGCAGTGCCACATTTCCATGGCTCTGAACACCTCTGGGGTGGTGACCCTTCTGCTCCCTGGGCAGCTGTGCCAATAGCACTTGCTGGTTAGCTGTAGATGTCCCTATTCAGGTCATTTCCACCTCTAACCATCCTGGCACCTAGCAAGCAGTTCGTTTGGGCGCAGGACCTACACGAGCAGCATTGGATCAGCTGTTAGGAATGGGGCGAGCGCAGTTACAACACGGAGTCCGTTCTTATACGCGCACGGCTTTATCTGGAATAAAAGTAGATCGATGCCACGAGTTAAATTAAATCTAATAGAGGAGAGGTGAAGGGGGGGGGGGCCGAGCTGCCCCTAGGGTCGGGAGCCGAGCCGGGCCGTGAGGGCAGAGCGGAGCGGCCCCGCGGCGGCGCTGCCGGAGCGGTGCGGTGGGAGCGGAGCGGAGCGGGGCGGCTCCGGAGGCGGCGCGGAGCCAATGAGCGGCGCGGGGCGGGAGCGGTGCGCGGCCGGCGGCGTGTGCAGCCCGGGCGGCGTGTGCGGGCCGGAGCGGCGGGCACGCAGCGCCTGTCCGTCGCACCTTGCCGCCCCTTCCGACCCCCCCTTCCCCCCCCCCCCCCTTTTTTTTTTTTATTTTTATTTTATTTTTTTCCCCCCCCCATCCTGCGGTGGTTTTTTTTTTTTTTTTTTTTTCTTTTTCTTTATTTTTTTTTCCTTCCCTATTATTTATTTTTCCCTGTGGGGATTTTTTTTTTTCCTTTTTTTTTTTTTTTGTTTTTTTTTTTCCTTTTACCTCGCCTATTTTTTCGCGCTTCGCTTCGGGAAACGCTGGATTTTAAACCTCTCCCCGGCAGCAGGCAGTGAGTGGGGAAAGGAGGGGGAGGCACGCAGCTCCGAATATGGCCCAGGCGAAAATGCAGCACCCCGTCTCATGGGTGATCTTCGCCGGGATGGCCGCACTCCTCCTCTTCCAAGGTAGGGGGCTACGAGCGTTCGTGATCCTATACCGACATCCTGGGGGTGAGGAGCCCCCAACGTGGGGGGGGCGAGAGGCTGCTGGGGTCCCCCATCCCCCGAGTTGTGGGGGATGCAGCACGGTGACATCTCCCTTCCTGTGCCACCCCCCCCCCCCCACCCTCTTACTTTGCGCTATGGAGGAACTTCTTGATTTTTGGGGAGAGGGGCTGCTGGGCGGTGCCAAGCGGCTCTGCCATCTCCAGCAGCACAACTTGGCTCCTGGAAGAGCCGTACATCCAACAGGCGGTGGGCACGGGGAGGTTCGTAGCCCTTCTCCGCTGCTTTTCTGCTTTCCCCCCCCCTCCCCGGCTTGGTTTGGTTTTCTTTTGCTGGATCCGCCTGCAAGGTCGTCCCAAAAACTCGGTGCAACCCGAGGGCTGAAGAGTTGGGGAATTTATGGTCTGATGTGTTCTGGTGGCGAGCAGTTTGCTCACACCCTGCAGCCCCTGGGGAGGGGATTTGCAAAATAGATAAATAAATGTGTGCACTTTATATATAAAAACAGAGAAACGGGGTGGGGGGGAGGAAGGGGGAGGCGGCAGCCGGTCCCAGCTGGCCGGCAGCGCCGGGCTGTCAGTCTGCGTTAGGCTCCTTACAGACATCTGGAGGGGCTGTGGGAGCGGGGTTTCCTCCGGGGGGTCGCATCCTGCAGCGGCTGCCCGGCCATCTCGGGCTGCAGGAAAGGGGGATGCAGGCGGGGGAGCCCCCCGAGCTCCGTTGTGGATGTATGATCCTGAAGGCTCCGGTTGCCCTCGGGGGTTTTTTGGGGTGCAGGCAGCCCCGGAGATGAGGAGGCGTTTGCATAGGGGATAGTATTGCAGTGGGAATGCTGCAGCTGTCCTGGTGCCTGCTGTGGGCAGCTGTTGCCCTGAGCATCCCTGCTTGGTTCATCCTCCGTGCAGCAGGACCTTGTGTGGGGCTGGGGGCTCGTGAGCGGGGGCTGTGCCCCAGCAAAGCAGGGGGAGATGGGCAGCGCTCAAACTTCTTTCTGCTGGGCCCGCTGTTGCAGGGAGAGCTGCTGGGATGGAGCGGCGCGGGCTGCTTAGCATGCACAGCACACAGCGAGGCATCGCTCCTCTTCGCCTTCCTCCCATTGCCCTCCTCAAGCTCCCGCTGCCTGTGATGCTGCTGGGAATGCTGGCGCTCTGCATCTCGTTCCCCTTGGGGCTCCCGGGGCTGCTGCCTCCATGGTGAGCCCAGGCTGGGCGGTGGGCAGCCATCCTTCTCCTTGCTTCCCTGGTGCAGAATCTGTGCCTCTTTTAGTGCTTTCTTCTGTCTCCTTGCAGCCCTATTCCCTGCTCATCTCTCATGCTTCCCTTCATTCTCCCATCAAAGCCTGCAGATCAAAAAGTTGATTTTTTTTTTTCCCCCTCTGCAGCACAGCAGTGGGGAGGGGTGGGCTGCCTCCTCCTGACTGAAATCCTTTGCACACACACCCCAGCCCCCCCCTGCACTCAGCCCTGCGTGCAGTGTTGGTCCCACAAGGCCCTGAGTCACTGCTGGGTGGGAACAGCTGGAGCTGCAGCACAGCGTGGGCTGGGGGGGGGCAGAGCCATAGGATGGGGGGAGAGGGTGGCATAGGGCAGCCAAAAGTTTGGACCTTTTTTGGAAGCTGGGAGGTGCTGGGTCATCAGTGCTGCATGGGAGAGGGTCCCCCTGGGAGGCTGCGTTGCATAATTGTGTTTCAAGGAGTCATTTCAAGGAAATAAACTTGGGAGCAGAAGTCATTTTGGCTTTTAGCAAAAACTTTCAAAGTGGATTTTGAGCAATTGGGCTTCCATTCAGCCCCAGAGGGAGCGTGTGCATTTACATATGTGTGTGCATTGGCAGATATGCAGCAGCCCCCTGCTGCTGTAGTGATCTTTTCCGCTATTCACAGTATTTCTTTGAATTTTAACTTTCCTTACCTGATGGTGGAACTGGTTTGTGGCTGAAAGCATGAAAATTGTTGTCATGCAGGAAAGAACTGTTTTGCACATCGCTACTCCAAACAGCTCAAGAGATCTGTGCTGCCCTCTGCGGCAGTTTGTCAATACTCCGGGTCATTTACCTATTTGCAGCCAAACAAACAATAAGGAGAGTGGCTTGTGAGTGTGCTTGAATGTGGAGAGGAGCGTGAAGTGGGGTAATTCAGGAGTGCTTGGGCGCCTGTATTTATGCAAGCATCCATTGGTTTGCAGCTTTTGTTGTTGGTTCTCTTTCCCTTTCCCCTGGTGCTGGGCACACAGGGAAGCAGGGGCTCCGGCCCCGGTGCTGGGGGATGAGTGCTGCTTGCAATGCAGCATCCCCCACAGCTCTTCTGCACCATGTGGAATAGTGGCAGTGCGGGTGTGGAGCAGCTTGGAGGCTGTGTTCTCTCTTCCCAAAGCAGAGGGATGCTCGTGGCCATGCCCTTATTGCCACCCAGCCGTGCTTCCCAAAGATGGGTGTGAGAATCACAGTCCAGGAGAGGATGGGAAGAAACTCCTCACTCAGCCACGCATGAGGGGATTAATCAGGCTAAAAGGTCAGCAAAGATTTAGCTGGGCCTTTAGCATCAGTAAGCCAAGAATTTGCGAATTTGATTTACAAATTAGCATAAAGACCTTATTCTAATGAGCGCGCTGCATAGGTATGTAAAATAATAGCAGATGTCAACATTGTACACCGAGCAATCCTCACTTGGAAGAATGATTTGCCCCCTCAATGTGGTTGGGTTGCAGATGGCACCTGAAGGGGAACGGGGCTGAAACATGACAGAGGCATTGGGGTGCTGCCATTGGGAAGGGCAGGGTTGGGGAACGTGGCCTGGAATGGGGCTGCAGCCTCAGGAAGGCTGGAGGGAAACCCAGCAGCTCCTGCACGGAGGTAATTGCACTAATGAATGTGTATCAGAAAAATTATGTGTATTGATGTCTTGTGGTGAACACCTGGATTTATTGCTCCCCTGGGGAAGTGCTGGATGTGGCTTCCGTGGTGGTTAATGGTTACCACGCAGGTCAATAAAATGTGATATTCACCCCAATGACAGAAAATAGCTATTTAATAGGTAATAACAGTAATAATCAATACCGACATGATTAGATAACCTAGTTAGGTGCAGTACATAAAAGAGGGGGGTGCGGTGTGGGTACTTGGAGCACTGCTGAACATCTGTCACTCTTGTTGATTCTAACTGGAGCTGCAAGCAGGGATCCGGCACCTCTGGAAACAAGGCTGCTGGCTGGGATTAATTGGCACATTTTTAAGACTCAGCAGAGTCAACAGGAGCCCCAGCAGACCTTTGTCATGGGAAGGATGCACTGCGGATGAACGGGACGGCGCTGAAGATGTCGGGTTGGCACGTGGTGGGGCTGAGCTGGGCTGTGTGCAGTGCTGCACGTGGGGTTGTGCGTGTGCTCCTTGCTGCTTCCATGCATGGGCGCAGCTCTGGGGGTGCTGTGCACAGTGCTCCTCCTCTCAGGTACAGATGAATTCGTGATGTATCAGAGGGAGCCTTCCTGCCAATGGTTGGGTGCTCTGGGGACTGCCACCGGTTTTGGGGTGTCCCAGTGCTCAGTGAAAACCATTTTTTTTTTCCTCTTCTCATTTGGATCATTGTAGTAACCTTGGCTGATGGTTATTCCATCTGCCTGTTGTGCTTGCCCTGTTGTGCGTGAGATGAGTGCATCTGATATTCCAAGTGTCTGCTTCGTTTATTTCCCTTGCTGTTTTTGCTTAAAAACATCCATATTTGTGATTTCCTTCCCCCCATTTTATTTTTTCTCTATGAAAAAAAGAATTGATCAGTTGACAGATCTGGGTCAAGGCAGCAAGCAAGGCTGGCTGTGATAAGCCAGGGTGGAGGTGGAGAGGATGGCTGCAGCCAAAGCATCATAAGGGGACGTCCTTATGGCCATGGGGCCAGAAGAAAACCTTTTGGTATCTCTTCCCAAACTTCTGAAGGGCCAGGAGAGGGTAAATGTTCTTTGCCTGTTCCCCAGCCCAATGGATGCCTTTACTGGAGCAAAGCCCTAAGGAGGGTAAATGTGATGATGTTTTTGGGTTGTTGGTTGTGCTCCTTTGATGCACGGTGGCAAATCTGCTCTTGCTCAGTGGGACCAAGCCGTGATCCTTCTCAGATGTTGATGGCAAAGGCTCACAGCTGCCTTGGAGCTGTGACTTGGGATGGAGTTCTTGATTTCAACCAGAGGCTAAGAGGAGCAAGATGCCAACTTTTGGGATTCAGAATCCCAAGCCGTGCTGGTGTCTCCATCTTCAGCCGGCATCCTGCACCTCTGTGTGTGCATCCTCTCATTCCTTCAAGTAGCCAAGAGCACAGAGGATGAGCTCTCCATCACTGCATCCCTGGGGCACCCTGATCCCAGGTGCTTGGAGCCCTTTTGCGTGGAGCACGCTGTGCTACTGGCACATTCAGGGCTGCATCCGCCTCCTTCTGCCTTCCCTATGCGCACGCCTCGCTCCTGGTTAATAATAAATCAGAGGTGCTGCCTTCAATGTGCTCTTATCTCCTGCCAAGAAGGATAGCATGGATTTTTGATGCGCTTACAGTTAATATGTCCAATGCTGAAAGCTGTTGTAAATTAATTGACCCTTTGACCCGCCTTGTCCCGCTGGCTGTTCCCTCTAAAGGCAGCGCTCCTTTCTTGGCATCCTCCCCCCTCTGCTTTTTCCTTCCTCCACCTCCTGCATGCTTTGCTTGCTGAGCAGGGCTGGGTGCTGGGCAGTGTGGCTCTGAGTATTTCCCTTAGAACACTGGGGAGGTGCTGATGGAGCTGGTGGTGCCTCATCCCTGCAGGTACCCAGGGTCAGGCTGGACGGGGCTCTGAGCAGCTGGTGGAGCTTTGGGTGTCTCTGTTCATTGCAGGGAATGGGACTAGATGGCCTTTAAGGTTCCTTCCAGCTCGAACCATTCAGTGGGAGCTTGGTTCTGCCTGAATCCTGCAGTGGGTTGGGGTTGTCGTGTGCTCCATCCTCACCTTGTCATAGGGACAACACCTCTTCCCTCTCTTCTCGCAGCTCTGTCTAGCTTGTATTCCCTTTGCAACTGGGGTCTTTGCCCCACGATGCAGTTTTGCACCACAGAGCATGAAGAAAGCTCCTTCCCCAGCTAAGCCAAGCTTGCAGTACCCCAGGCCCTCAGGTGTGCCCTGCTGTGACTCAGTGGAGCAGCAGCAGCCAAGAAGTGGGAAACCCTGCAGGAAATTGTGTAATGTTGGAAACAGAGGGAGTTTTTCCATTCAAAGGCACGGATTCCCAACGATAGAAAAACGTGGGGGAAACAGGGACTGATTTCAAGTATTTTTTGCTCCAGATCCGAGCTTGCTTGTGTACAAAGTTGTGAAGTTATTTCAAACAAAATAGCAATCCGAGGGCGGTGTTCCAGCAGCACAGCAGAGCCCGCAGTCTCGCGCCTCGTTCCATTTCTTTTTTTATTTTTTTTATTATTACTTCTTCAAAACAGACCCTCTGCTAATGTTTTGATTTTGTCAGAAGCAGCATCCTTGATTTAAAGACCTGCTTTGAAAGCCAAATCCAACCCGCCTCATTGGAAGCGCGACAAGCACTTGAAGTGCGAAGCAAGGTTCATTAATACTGCAGCGCTATCTGGCCCTTTGAGCGTGGCTGCATGTATTGTTTTCCCCTCTTTGGGAGGCTGTCTGGTGGATAACGCTGAGTTGCTGGGTTTGTTTGGTTGCTTTCAGGCTTTATTCCCGTTCTGCAGGACAGATGGTGTGAGGAGATGAGAGGGTGCCTACAAGAGACTTTTTGCTCGGTCAATCCCCGAAGCCGGCACCAGGGTTTTGATGGCAGTCCAAGGAGCGACAGGGCTGGTTTTGGCTTTGGCATGAGTGACATCTCTCTTAATGAGGCTCTTTTTGGAACAGTGCTGCGGGCAGCGGGAGCCGCTGGACAGCCAAGCTGTCATTGAATGCAACATTGAAAAAATGGTATTATTTATTGTTGTTTTCTGCTGCTTTGCTACCCGTCAACACTTCCCGTTGTAGGTTCTCAGCTTCAAAACCTGACATCACATTAGCAGCCGGCTCCAAAGCCCCCAAATAATGCATAAACTATGATTATTCCTTCTGATCCACTTGTGTTTATGTAAATGGCTGGAAAAGCGGTTTTTGGCTTATTTCAGAAGCTTAAGGGATTCATAGCAAGCCTATTATTGAAAAATCAGAAAGTGAAAAGCAACTTCTGAGACGAGGAATTAGCAGCTCAGTGGCTGCGTGCGTCGCGCTGCCTGCGCTGCTCCGGCGGTGGCACAGCTGGGAATTCCCCCTGGGATTCACAGCCACCCACACAGCAACAGGTTGTGCAGGGAGCTGGGATGCTCTGCGGGTTGTACAGGCCGGGATGGGGGATGCTCGTGCAGGATGTGTGCAAGGGATGCCTGCAAGGATGGGAGTCGTGTTCAAGGGATGACCGTGAGGGATGTGGGATGCCTACAGAGGATGCTGGGTGTGCACAAGGGAGGTGGGATGCCGGATGGGGTGTCGCTATGGGATGCTGGATCTGCTGCACCTCGCTCTCTGTGACCACGTTGGGTGTTTCCTGCATTTGGGTTGAAAGTGCCTTCTTCGAGCTGGGGGACTGGGACAGCACCTGGTGCAAACCTGCTGCTGTGCAGAGTTGGCTGTAACCTGCCAGTGCATATGGTGACCAAGTGGAGCTTGGAAGAAGCCAGGAGCTCCACAGAAAAAGATTCAGCATAGAGTCTGGAAGAAAAACCCATTGAAGAATCTGAGAGCGGTGACAGGAGTGAACCCATACACCAATATAATGCAGTGCAGTGCCATTCTGCTCTGCGCTCAGAATCACAAACTCAAGGAGGAGAAGAGGGCTGAGGTCTCAGCTAAGGTCCAGGCAGAGCCAGAACTGCAGCTGAGGGTTAGCTGAAACAGCAGCACTGGGCAGCATTCAGCCACCTGAGTTCAGAAACCTGTAGTGTGGATGTACAGCTAGTAAATTATATTGGAGCAGTGATTGGAGGGGGGAAAAGAAGAAGTGGTATAGTGGTTGTTGTTGTCCTGCTAAAGGGACCCCAGCCCTTCCTCTGGAGCAGTGTGTGGGTTGGTGATCAGGAAATGTTTCTTCTTTGAAGGACTGGTGATGCGCTGGCCCAGGGGGTGCTGGAGTCACCATCGGGGGGTGATCCAGGATTGTGGCACTGAGGGATGTGGTCAGTGGGAATGGTAGGAAGGGTTGGACTGGGGATCTGAGAGATCTCTTCCAGCCCTGATTCTGTGCCCAGGAGGGGTGCAGGATGCATATGAGGGATGCCTGTGAGAGGTGCAGGGTGTGTACGTACTGGTGGTGCTGGGGAACACCTGTGGGCCCCGTGTGGATCTCCATCTTCATCCCTCTGCCCCAGTGAGGATGCAGATATTGGGCACATCCTCCTCAGACCTCTCTGGCCGCCCCGCTGCCTCATCCCTCCTCTCCTGCTGCTTTTCTTTCCCTGCTTCGGTCCCTTTCCCCCTTCCTTATGTTAATTTCCCACCTGAGCACCAAGTACTTTATAAATAGCAAATCTGAAATGAATTTCCTAGCAGCAATCATTATCTCCCTCGACAGCCATTAAACATTCACACAAGCAGAGCAAAATGACAAAGGGGATTGATTTTTACAGTATGTTGGGGGGGGGGGGGAGGCAGGAGAAAGGAAATATGTTGACAAGGCTCTTTTTCTCCCCAATTCTCTCCCCCCTTCCCCCGATCCTCGATCTCGAGGAATTTAAAATCACCCAGCAACTCCTTGCTGGGGGAGAGGGCAAAGCGGGGGATAAAAATACAGAAATTAATGTAAGAAAAGCTCTCTCCCAGCCTTGCTGTACTCTGCCAGCTGGTAAACATGCAGTGGGTGCTGCAGAGATGGAGGGGTGGGCTGGGGGGGCTCCGTCCCTGCAGAACAAATGTGTTGATGCTGAAGTCGGGAGCGGGCGAGCTGCTGCCGTATGAAGCACTGTAGCTGAAAATTTAACTTTGATTTCAATTTTCATATTTGTCAGCAATAATTAGATTCAAGAAATGTTTTTGCCGCTGTTCTAAAATACTAATAAGTAGGAGCCTTTGTAGTAGGGCTAATGGAGTCTTTTTTTTCCTAGTGGGCTAGAAAAATTCCATTAAAGGGGAAAGTCATACTATATTACCGTGCTTCAACATGCATTGGCTTCGCCACCGCCGTAATATCTGTGCTGGGAGACAGCAGCTGTGGGAATGGGGCTGGCAATAGGGCTGGCATTGCAGCTGGGGCTCTTTGGGGGCTGTTTTGGGACAGCTGAGGGCTCTCAGAGCACTCATGGGATGATATTGCACTGGTCCCCTGGCTGGTTCCTGCTGCCTTGCTTTGGCACTTGTTCTCGGCGTTTCAAATCCATGTGGGATTTTTGAAGATGGTTTATGGGATTCCCCTTGCTGGCTCTGCTGTGCTCCTCCAGAAGGGAAATGAAAGGCCTCTTCTGCTTCAGCCCTGACTGCTGTGTGTGTGGATGTCCTTGGTGCCACGTCTGAGCCCCGAGCGATGCCCTAAAATAAAGAGAGATTAAATTTGCTGCCGATGTGCGCAGCAAATGGGGGAAGCTGTGAGTTGCGTCGTTCTCGAGTTACTTCAGCCTATTAAGCAAACAAAAGCACTTGTGGAGTGAGAAATGGAAAGGGCCAGCGCGGCCCGATTAATCCTGGCTGTACAATTCCATTAATAAGCCAGCTTTTAATAGGTGGCTCTTTCCAGGAGCTGCTGGGACGAAGAATTGATGCATTCGCTGTAATTGTGTTGCGACTAATAGGATATGAAGAAAATTGTATGGAGAACCTGTTCTTTTGCCACCGTTTTCCAATCAGCTGAAATAATGCCTTCCTCTGGAGGAGCCCACAGGGCAATGATACTTAAATCTCAGTAGGAGCAGCAGTGTTTTCAATTCTGGCACAGGTGATGCTGGGTGGTTGGGGATGCAGGGAGTGGGGATGGAAGCGCTGGGATCCCTATGGAGGGGGTTTTGTGGCACGGGGACACCCCTGGCATCCCCCCCAGCCCCTGCATTGTCAGCACAAGGGCCCTTTGCCCTCTGCAGTCGCTGTGCTTCCTTGGGAGAGCAGCCCAGGATGTCATATGTGGAGGAGCACAGTCGGAGAGAAGGAAACACAAAGCTGAGGGCTGCGAAATGCTGACAGCCTCTGGTTCCTGCAGCCTCTGCGCTGGGCAATCTGGAGAAGTTTATGTTGAGCTGATTGGGGGCTGTTTTTGTTTTTCCCTCTTCCTCCCCATTTGTATGCACGCTCTGACCCTTGGCTGGGAGCAGGCTGCACAGTAAGTACAAAAGCAGGGGGAGCCCAGGCATGGTTCAGCTGAAATCCCCGGGGAGACAGATGTGATTGCCTTACAGAAATGGTTCCAATAAGGCCAGAAAGGGATATTGCTTTTATAGCTTTTGGGATATAAAACATTTAGGAAATGTGATTGACTGGCAGAGCCTAATTCATCATGTGCCCGTTTCTCTCTCTCTCCACCCCAACACAGCAGCACGCTCAGATGGGCATGGCTGTGCCTCTCCCTTTCCACCTCTCTTGTGCACGTAACAGTGTGCAAACCAGCACTGCTGCTGTGTGCACGTGCACACCCTCACACGTTCCCTCTGCTCCTGACTCCTTGTCCCTCCGCCCGTGTCATGGATTTATCATCATTCTGCTAAGCGCTAGAACTCCTGTGGCTATTTATAATTAATGCTCAGAAACCTGCCAATCCATTTAA
Source organism: Lagopus leucura (assembly GCF_019238085.1). Lineage (NCBI taxonomy): Eukaryota > Metazoa > Chordata > Aves > Galliformes > Phasianidae > Lagopus > Lagopus leucura. The sequence continues at coordinate 1,854,312 of NW_024962283.1, forward strand.
TGACACTAGGAGGTCACGGCCTCCCTTATAGCTTCCCATTAATCATCATTAGAACAGTTCTGGGTTTTTTACATTCTTTTTAAATGTTAATTCACCTTTATAATGCTCCTTTCAGCTATGACTGTAAAGGGAGACTCTGTGGTGACTCCAGACTGTCTTGCGAGTGTGTGCAGGTGAAAGGCACAGTGGGACAATTGCACTTGATAAAGTCTCTTTGGATGGCTCCCGCTGGAATGAATCGCGCTCACAAACTCTGTAAGATGGGATTTCTTCACTGCCCTCTGCTGCCTGCTGCTCGCAGTGCTGCTCTGCATCCCTCGTGCCTCCATCCCTCGGGTACTGCCGAGCCGGCGCTGATTGCTCCCTACCCACAAAGACCCACGCTGCTGGGATCTGAGCAGCAAGGAGGTCCCGGAGGGGTCTGCCAGCTCAGTGATGTTGCTGCACTGTGCTGGAGTCGGTGGGTTGGCATAGAGTTTGCTCAGACTCCACGGGCTGTTAGTGCAGCTCCTTGCTGGGGCGTCTTTGGATTTCGCCCATCCGTAGGTTGGTTGTGGTTGCTGCGCCACTTGGCATCTTGTGGTGTGACACTTTGCCATCCTGGAGGTTAAAAAAACACAGCAGGAGATGCAGGGCTGTTAAAGGAGGGAGTCCATCTCCTTGTATGCTGCCTCCCTGCAGTCGGGCAGCCCCGAGCCTGTTCCCCTGTGTCCCAGAGCACTGGGAGGCAGTACAGCAGTGCAGCAGAGCGGACTCGCAGAGATGTCACGTCGCTGTCTGGAGGAATGAAAGCTCTGAGTGCAATCTGGTTGCTTTTGGCAAAAAACAATCCTTCCTATGTAGCCCTCCCTTGGCTTGCTGTCATCCCCTGCCTGGAGTCAATCTGTGCTTGCCATTAACGGGAACGGGTCTGAAGTGATGCTCAGCTCATCCCAATTCTGGCTTTGGTGCTCTCAGGAGTGTCCGTGCTGTCGTAGGGCACAGCTCTGCAGCAGGGGTTGCTCCAGATGCAGTCATGCATGGAGCCATAGGATCCTCTTCCTGTGGCCCCACACGGGTTTGGGAGGAGGAAGGTCCACGTTGGAGGGTCTGGTGGGGCATGGGGACTCCTCCCTTGGCCCTGACGGGAGCCCAGCCCAGCTTCTCTGAGTAAATACGCCAGCAGCATTTGGCTTAATGAACTGTGGCTTTTAATAAATGGCTCTTATCTTGCTGAAGTGCTGCTAAATTGTCAGGATTTAAAATTAGCCTAATAGATTTGCGGGCGATGTTTTATTCACTGGTTAGTTGGGAAGAGAGAGGGGGGATGAGATGGCTCCACCCCATCCTCCCTGAATTATACAAGAGTTATTTATTTGTTTGGGCCGAAGGGGAAATGTTCTGGATTAATGTGTGATGCCTCAGCACCTGACTTAATGGGAATTTAGAGACCTATCCCAAACTGATAGTCTCCAATTAATCACTCGGTGGCCCCTCTGCTGGGCTGTCCCTGGAATATATTTTTCACGTTGGTGTTGAGTTGTGGCACCCGCTGCTGCTTGCCAGGGGATGGAGATGGGCCCTTCCCTTTGGCTGTGAGCTTTTTGGGTGCTGTGCACCACTTCTAGCAGGTTCACCCTGTGCCAGTACTGAAGAAGAGCCCGTATCTCCTTGTGTACGTGTGTGCAACTCAAGCAAAGCTGAGCTCAGCTTCTGCTGCATCCCATGAAGTTGCTTTGTGCCTTTTGAAAATGCAGAGCCAGTTACCATCCTGTTGACAGTTCAGAGACATATGGAGGATTGGGACAGAAGAATGTTTTATAATAGACTAATATCAGATCTGGTTGGGATGAAAGATGCCAGGGAAATGTCAATCACTGGCATTATCCGAACAAACTGCTGTACCTGCCGAGATAATATTTAGCAATTATGTAGCACCCAACTAGCTTAAGCAGCACAGACGGTGGCTAATTAAATCTCCCAGGACTTCCTTTGGGTGGGTGTTTTCCTAAAAGCACAGCCCTATCTCCTCACAGGGTGTTTTGTGTGAAGCTGGGTGCACTTCTCACCCACCTCCTGGGTAGGGAGAAAGGGGCACAGGAAGGAGCTGGTCCTGCTGCTCAGTGAGGGTGGGCAATGCGTTCTGCTGAGTGACCCAGATAGCCCAAGGTGCTTGGCTGCTGAAGGCCTGGTGTGCTGGCCAGGTGCCTCTCGTCCTTTCTGAAACTGGGAAGTTTGGGTGCAAATCCAACCAGCATCCCTCTGTGGTACAGTTTGCAGGGCTGGATGGGGAGTGTTGCACTTTGTCCTTAGTGCTTCTGGTTTCCCTTAGTTGTCTTTCCCCTGTCCAACCTGCATCCCTTTTTCCAGCACAGCATCCTTAGAAAGCCTCGTGTTGGGCATTGCATCTCCGTGGACGTCCCAGCTTGGGCAGGGGCAGCTGAGATCGCAGCAGCTGGGAGGAAAGCTTTCAGCTCATCCCAACCTGTGCCCTCCTCACCTTGCCCTTTGCACAGAGCATCCCGCCGGGTGAGGCAGCGCTCTGCCCGTGACTTTGTGAAGGTCAGCATTTGTGTCTGAAGTGGGGCTGGTCGTAGCGATGCGTGATGCACGGTGTCAGCCGTAAAGGAAATATTGTATATAAAAGATAAGTTTTTCCCTTTCTTGTGGCGGAGGAACAAGGCGCTGGGTTCATTTAGCATTCATAAAGTCTTGCTTTGGAAACGCCTTTAAGTACTGCTGAGGGAGACTTGAAGGAGCGTGTTTGAGAGTCAAATGCATATCTCCTTGGGCTCTCCTTTCATCTGCTTTAAAAAACACAATCTCTTTTTTTTAATCTTTTTTTTCCCCCTCTGTAAAAATACTAATCTTCTCCAACAGCAGCAGACACCCAGGGTGCAGGCGCTCAGCAATTAGCTCAGTGAACAGAATAAGCGTGGAGCAGAGGGAAGGGGAGCCTCAGCCAAGTGCTGGGAGGACGACAAAATGCAGCCCGCTAATTAGGGGGCAGCACGGGGGAAAGCTGGCTGCTTAATTCAGTGCTAAGCTGCTAAGTCACCACGTGTTATCCGCCCGGGCAGCCCAGACTTTGGGGATGCTGGGCTGACATTGGGCAGAGAGGAGAATGGAGCAGGGACTTGGACTCTTGGGGTGGGTTGGAAAGCAGGCGGCCCAAGCACTTGGTGAGGATGAGGATGGAGCACGCAGCAGGGTGAGGTTTGTCGCCTTGCAGTTGTAGAGACATAGAATTATTCAGGTTGGAAAAAACCTCTGAGATCCCCAGCCATCATCCCTCAGTGCCACGTCCCCACGGCTCTGCAGCACCCCCAGCGATGACCCTGCGCTCGCTGTGCCGATGCATCACCGCTCCTTTGGAGAAAAAATGCTTCCTTATATCCCACCTGAGTCCCACCTCTGTTGGGCTCCACATGGAGCCTTTTATTTGAGTGCTCCCAAGGTGGGGAGGGGAGCATCCAGCCCCCACCACACCACCTCCATCCTGCCGAGCCAGCCTCGGTGTTGCATGGGCTGAGGTTCAGCTCAGTCTTTCCCTTTGGCTGAAACTTTTCCCTGTCCTTGAAGTCTCTTCTCCTTCACTCTTCACTTGAGGGAAGGGAATTTATTGCAATGAAATATGTTGTCTTGTGGCTTTTTATGAAAACAGCACATGTCACTGCCCCTGTTTCCTGGAGCCAAAGGATGTGGCTGGATTTCAAAAAGAAAAGGGCTGGATGATTTCATTATTGCTAACAACTGTTCCCACAAAGATAAGGACAGTTTAATCACATTTCCCGTGCAGAAGTATCGAGGGAACCAAGAGGGAACGTTTCCATTTGATTTTCTGTGTTGCCTGCTGTGGTTTGGTCGCCTTTGGTGCATCGCGGTGCCAGCCGGGCCTGGGGGGAGCATCACGGCCATCAGGGCACCACGTCCCAGGGATGATGCTCCAGCCTGGCCTGTGGGTTTGTTTTGCTGCTGCAAAATCAGTGCAGGCAAAGGGGATGAAGTCGCCATGTCTTCCTCCTGTTGTTTGCATGCTCACGGCATGGCGATGCTCCGTAGAGGAGCTCAGTGGTCAGTGCACCTGGCAGTGAGCACAGGGTCACCGTGTTGGATCCCAGCAGTGACCACCCAAAGAGAAAAGCTGGCTTGTAATTACAGTCATAATTGGAAATGATTAATGGTAGCAAAAGAACTTCAAGCGATTTCTTGTAATTAAATACTAATTTTAATTCCTTTGCAGTGCCGAGCACCATGTTTGCTTTACTGGTGATATTTATGCCTGTGCCTTACATGTATTTTTAAGATATTAAAAGTGATTAACATTTTTTGTAACTGGGTAAACAAGTAAATATCAATTAATTTGTTTACTTTGTGTCTGAATATAGCAATTACTATTTCATGGTTTCAAAGATCTCTGTTCTTGAGGATTTGTGGCTTTCAGTGTGTGTAACAAAGAACGCTCTGATACGAAGTTGGGGATATCGTAGCCTCATTAAGACTGGAATCATAGAATCACAGAATGGATTAGGTTGGAGGGGTCCTTAGAAACCATCCAGTTCCAATGCCCTGCCCTGGGCAGAGTTGCCATCCAGTACATCAGGCTGCCCAGGATCCCTTCCAGCCTGGCAAAGACCGCTCCGATCCCCCATCCAACCCCAGCCCACTGCCTGCACGGCCCACATCCCTCAGTGCCAAGTCCTGAGCTCTGCTCCAGCGAAGTACTGGTGGGTGCTCCTTGATTGCTGCTTGGACAAATGCGTTTCCAGACCTTTAGGAGTATATGTGTAAGGTCTTCAATGTTTTTTCTTTACCTTACTGCCATCGTATTTAGTTGGCTTTGAATTTTGACCCCATAGCTTGGGATTGGGGGGTTGGCGTGGGCACGAAAGTGAGACCCACAGAGCCATGGGGACTCCCATTCCAGGGAGAGACCTGCAGTGCTCCAGACAGCTGCAGAGAGCTGCACTGGCTCCAAACATCACCCAGCATGGGGCTGTGCATCCCTCGCACCCTCTGTACCACTGCTTCCAAGTGCTGCTGTGCGAGCATCGCTTGGCTCGATGCACTCACGTCCTTCCCATGCCTTGACAGAGCTGTGTTCAGCAGAGCCAGGCTGGGAAGCAGTTTGCTGAAAAGTTGGTGCTGCTTCTCATAGCAACACACCAGGCAGAAAACACTTGATGGAAATCGTGTCTTTTCCTCACCAGTTCCTTGGTTCCTTGCTAATGCTTTTCATTCCCTCTTGCTGCTTGAAAGAACTGATCGTCTGATTAAATTAAGACAGACACAAAAGCAGCTGGCCTGCCAAAGCCTTGGATTTTATTAAAAATAATATTGTTTACAGAGTTCTCTCCTTTTATGGTGCATATAAAACAGCGTGTTCCACCCGAGCAGCCAGCAGGCTTGCTGCAATTTACCCAGGAAGGAGAAAGAGATGGAGAGGCATTAAACCTTGTTGTGATGGGGAGTGAGGAGGAGAGGGGAAGGAGATGGGGAAACAGCCACAAAGGGAAGGGGAGGAAATTGGAAGAAAAGAGCAGAGGAGAGATGGGCTGGGTCCTGGGTTGCGGATGCCCCGCTGCAGGAGTGCCCTTCCCATGCTTGGCTTTCTCTTCTCTTTCTGTGTCTTCTGTTTGTTTGTTTGTTTGATTTGGTTCCAAATAATTAATGGTAAAAACCCGTGGCTAATGGTTTGAATGAAGGATGGATGGGTACTTTAATTAACTCGTGAAAGGATTATACACTTCTGCTTCCAGTCTGGCTGACCCCAGTGAGGTAGCGAGGCTGGAATGTCCCATGTGGAGGGGAGCTGGTGCTGGGGATGTCACTGTCAGTCAGTGCAGTTGGGAGGATGCTCAGCCTGCTGCTCTCAGGGCACCAAAATCCCTGGCACGGGAGCTGGGGAGCTGCTGCAGGGTCATAAGATGGAAGGCAGGGCTCAGTGGTGGCCCTGGGCTGCTCCTCACCGGCTCTGCAGCATAGAAATTAATTTCTACTCACAGCTCATCCGTGCCACATTTCGGATCAAAAGCCATTTCGACTCTGAACGAGGCCTTTTTGGCCTTCCTTCTGTAGTGGTATCTGCCCCTGGAATCCTCCTCACTTATCAGCCCCTCGGCAAGCTGCTCCGTTTGATTGCTGATCTGCCTTATTATGTTTTTAAATGCACTTTAATATTTTAGTTTTAGCGACTTTTTCTTTTTTTTTAAAGGCTAAATTTCAGCTTCTGAAGTGCAGTACCTCTCTTTCACTTCAATGGGAGCCTCTCACATTTATCCCAAGGCATAACATGGTCCTTGCAGCGTGTGAAATTAGAGGCACTGATTAGAGCATCTCAGCCACTGCCGCTGTGCACCTCAAAGGACGTTCAGGAGAGTCTGGTTCTGGAGCTGGGAGTGCCTGTGTGCTCAGCATGGGGTTTGATGGGATGTCCTGCCCCTTGGAGCTCTCTGCAGATGACCTGGAGATAGGGGGCTGCTTGTAGGGTCATGAAACACCTGGGTGGTGGGATTGATGGCTTTGGTGGGAGGTCTGTAATGGGTTGTGCCTGTGGGACATGCAGGATGAGCCAGAGCAGAGAGGTGAACACACAAGGTCAGTGTGAGTGCTTGCTTTTGCCTTGCTCCTTTTTTCTTCATATTTTTCCTTCTAGCTAGAACAGCGCAACAGTATGTTGGTAAAAATTGTTGCACCTGATATTCTAGTTTGAGAGTGCCTCTAGCCAGATATTTAGTGCTTTCAGTCCTTGATGGAACCAGCAACAACCTACATTCTGCTGTGTGGCCTCGAAGGCGCTCAGCACCCATTGCTGTGGGGTGCACCCATTGCTCTGTGCTGCCTGGCAGGGTGGGCTGTGTGCTGCCCTTGGGATGGCTCCTGGGGGTACATGCCTATGGTGGAACCAGAATACGTGTTTTGTTATGGGAATTCATTGATTTGTTTTGAGGGTGGTTTTTTTTCTCAAACCTCGGTGTGGTTTTGGGATATTGTACGTGCTGGAGGGAATGGGGCAGATGCTGCAGATGTGGGCTTGTGCTGCTGATGTCATGCAGGATCCGAGCAGGGCTCGGCAGCAACCTGTGCTCTTTGAGATGCCCTTCCTCACCTAAATGATTTCCCACAAAGGGCGAGATTTCGGGATGTCAGTGCTTGAGATGGGGAGACTGAGTCCCGTGGGGCAGGAGGACGTGTCTCACAGAGCCTTCAAACCTTTTGGAAAATGGATAAAAGTCCATCTGCCTTCTGAAGCAAAGCCTTGAAACGAGGGTGATTAATACCCTGGGGTGTAGGTGGCTGTGGGGTGTGCTGGGCATCTCTGGGGTTACAGCAGAGCTCTGGTGCTGAGCCCTTGCTGTCTCTGAAGTGGTTCAGTGGTTTCAGCTCACAAAGATGGTCAGAAAGCCTGGTGTGGTGGGGTGGCCATGGGAGGTCTGCGGTGCTTCTGTCACTCAGTGTCTGTGCCATAGCTGTCGCTTTTGACTGAGGCTTTTCGTCCTCTTCCTGCCAGGACCTTTGAGCAGTGTGAGGGAGGGACAGATGGTTACAGGCTGGTCACCCTGGTTCTGCTTGGAGCAGTGGTAGCACCATCCCCAGATCCCCTGCTGAGGGCATCAGACTGGGGGCAGGTAGGGAGGAGAGGTGATGGTAACTCTCCAGCAAAGCAGGTTGTCCCTGGAAATAGAACATGAATAAGTAATCCGGATAAATAATGGAGCTGCCTGAACTGGAACAATAAAGAATAAAAGTGCTGAGTGTGGCTTGCTGTGATTTGTGGGGTCGTGCTGGCTGGTCCGCTCTATCTGGTGAGTGGGTGCTCACCCAGCAGCCACAGCATGGTGACGTGGAGATGACTGGTGTGGTGATGGCTTGCTTTGTGGTCTCCTCCTTTGTCGTGCTGCTCTGGTGTGTTGTCACTGCTGCAGAATAACCCCTGCAAAGCTTGGGGGCTCAGTGGGTGTAGCCCTGGGGCACCCCTTGTGGGCAGCTGCCAGAGCTGCTGCTTGGTGCTGGAGGTGATGCAGACTCCTGCAGACATCCTGCAAGGCTTTCATGAGCCGGAATGGAAGTTGCACCACGTAGCAAGTCAGAATCTCTGCAACAAATTAGGCTTTTCTCTTCTGCCTCCTCCAAGGGATGTGGCAAATAATTATTCACCACTACCTTCATATGATATTTATGTATGGGAAGAATGCTGTCATGTCTTACTCAATCTTTTCTTCTCGAGACAAAGCAAACCCCAGCGCCTTTCATCTTCCTTTGGAGCTGTCTGTGCCTCTCACCCGTTTCATTGCTATTCCATGGACTCAGCCCCACTTGTCCGTGGCTCCGACGTGCGATCAATCGCATCCCATCAGCCCGAGGTGTGCGCCTACCCCTGCGTGTGCACTGTGCTGAGCTCAGCCCGGATTGATCTGAAGGGAAGGGGACCCTCCAGCAGCAGCTCTGCACAGACAGATGTGTGCTTAGCAGGGGCAGCTGCTCGGTGGCCATGCTAAGCCACAACGCCTTAACCTTTGGCTCTGTGTGAGCGTGACGGCCGGATCGGGATGGATATTGCAGCTGAGGCCTGAATTAAAGCAAGTGGAGCAAAATAATTCTCCTTTGTCCTTCTTACGCTGCTTGTGTTAACACAGCCTGTAATACGATTTGCCATCTTGCGTGGCCTGCTCGGTTCCTCTGCAGTCTGTGGTGCTCCAGTCCCTGCACGCCACTCCCTGACCGCTTCTCCTCGTTTCCATCCGTGCGTTTGATTTCTCCTCCCGAAGTGCATCACCTGGCTCCTGTCCATATTGAATTTCCTATTGCTCGCTCCGGAGGTGATTTGAAATTCTGGTCCAACCCTCCGAGCTCTTCCAGTCCCTCTCCTCCTCGCTTGGCATCGTCTGCAAATTTTAATAAGCGTGCTTCTGGCTCCATCGTGTAAGTTGTTAATGCAAATGCTGAGCAGAGTGGGGCTCAGGACAGAGCTCAGCACGATCCCACGTTGGGTTGCCCTCCTGGCTTGTGCGTAAATAATAGATAAGGGCTCTTTGAGAGCGCTTTGTCAACAGCCTGTTAGCCTCCCCTCCGCCCCCATTACATCCAGACCGCGCGTTGCTCGCAGGGTGCCGTGTGGGACAGCTTCAGACGCCTTATTAAAGTCAAGGTATATCATGTCTACAGCTTTCCTCTTATCCACCAAGCCTAGTTATCCTGTCAAGGCAGAAATTAGGTTGGTTTGACATGATCTGTTCTTGACAAACTCGTGGTGGTGGTGGTGGTGCGGGGCTTTTTTCTCGCTTTATTAAATTCCCGGGCCTTACAAGCTGTGATAGTTCCATCGTTTGTTTTAGTATCTTCGCCGTGATTGAAGCTGAGCTGATTGCCTGCAGCTCCTGGCTTTTTTTTCCCTTGAAGATAAGGGAGGCTCCGTGCCCTTTCTGCCGCCCTCCTCGAGCTCTCCAGGAGCAGTGCTGGCTGATTTCCCCCATTTGTGAGCACACTCAGGACGGCTTCATCAGCCCCCGATGACTTTCAATGACTTTTTAGTTTTTGTTTTAACCCTTCCTGTGCCGGCATGAATGCCTACCTTCCTTCTAACATGGAACTGGAAGCGATGTGCTCATGATGTACCTTCCCTGACAGACAGACAATCCGACACGCAGTGGAGATCCCAGCCAAGATCTCCTTTGAACAAGAGCTGTGTTGTTCCTGCCTTGTGTCCCTCACTGATAAGAACTTGGTTTGCACACTGGCGCTGCTGAATTTCTCCCTGGTTGCTGTTGCCCTTCTGTTTCCCCCATCCCTAGTTATGAGCCTTTATTTCTGTATTTTTTTGGTAGGGTTCCTCCTTTGCTTCCAGGCCATGGAATGGCTCCTGATGAGCCATGCAGCCTCTTCCTCAGCTCTCCATCTTCCCTTTGCATGGGGATAGCCCACTGTTTATGCATGTAATACAGTCCCTTTCAGTACTGCCATCTCTTCTCTCCTTTGTCCCTTACACTGTTGTCCCAGGAGACAATAATCCACCAGCTTCCTCAGTGTGTTGAAACCTGCCTTTTGGAGTCCGTTGCTCTTACTCTACGCCTTGCTTCCCACTGACCTGTGAATCATGTTGTTTCATCAGTGTTCTCACCCAAATTGCCTCCCCTCATATAGCAGCAGGCTTGGCTGCAGTGCATCCCTGTTCTCCCCAGCATGGAGCTCCATGGAACCCTCAGCAGGGGCTGGATGGAGCACGTCTTGCCTCGTGCTGCAAGTGCTGTGCAGCAGCTCTTGGTGTGGCACAGGTCACCCGGGATGGCTCTCATCCTCCCCATGGATTTGTGTCACCAGAATTGCCCCTAAGAAGAAAAAGGTAGCTTGGGCTTGACTCAGCTTTCAGGCAGCAGGGTTGGGTGAAAGTAATCCTGTCCTCTGTAACAAAGATGTGTGGGGGCCGGATTGACAGAGACCTTTAAATGTCAATAAAGCAATTCTGCATGGCCCACAAATCTTCACGGGGAGCTGATAGGGAGGGTCTGCAGGGCTGGGCAGGAGAATTGTCCCATTGCACAGCACCGGCTGTCCATCTCAGAGCAGCCCCAGGCTATGATGAAACCCATTCTGTAGATGGTGCTGCAAACCAGGGGGGCACAGCAGGGTGTGTGAGATAATAAAGGGCTCTATATAGGATTTGCCCACCCGGCAGTGCCCTCAAACGACCCCCAACCAGCTCAGCTTTGCTGTAGCAGAATGCCCCCACCCATGGCTGCACTGGGCATAAAATATGGGATTTCAGGGCACCCCCTGCCAGCCGCCTTCTGCCCAGCTCAGCCTGCGATGCTCACGCCCCATTAGCAGCATGTGAGGGATGCAATCTGGCATCTGTCCTCAGCGGTGTCCCAGCCGTGGTGTGACAGACACGTCCCCAAAACAGGCTGTTCTGTCCCCAGCAGGCGCACAGGGACTGTCACCGGCGTGCGAGCTGACAGCTGGATGTGCAGTGCGTCCCCTGTGTGCATGTGCATGGGTACTGGAAACCAGCATGGGCTCAGAGAGATGTGATGCTTCCCAGTTGCCCATGAGGATATTAAATTTCATGTGTTGATGTCCAGAAATTATCATATTTGGGAAACAATCATTAATCTCTGTCTCCTCCCTGGGCCCTCCTCCTGCTCTCAGTTCATGCCTTGCTCCTGCTGCCCAAGTTTTGCTTCCTGCCCTTCTCCCCTCCTGCCGCACTTCTGTGTCCCGCATCCCACCAGCTGCAAGCTGGAAGCCAGGAACAGGGCATTGAAAATCGTTTTGTATTTTATTTATGGCTGTTTTAATTGCTTCATAAGGCTGCAAGAGCTGGCTGGTGGCATGTTGGGCTGCTCACTGGCTTTGACATGGAGATGCTCTTGTGCCCCAACAGTGATGGCTCCTCAGCTTGCAGCACGCATGCGGTCCTGCAGAAGTATCTCCCCTCCTCCCTTCTATCCAGGCTCTGAATGGGGTTTGTTACTGTCCCATTGCCGTGCTGTCTGGGCAGCGTGGTGACAGCATGGCATCCAGCTTGCTTTTGCACAAAGAGCCGGAGCTGGGCACATCCCTTGCCTGGAAGTTTGCTGGCTGCTAAGCATGTTGCTCTGTGGAAGCTGAGCAAAATAGGCTTCTTAACTTAACGAGTAAACTAATTTGTCAGGCGGGCGCTGTTCTGTTTCCCTCTGCAGTGCAGCTCCTCTCTGCCAGCACTGCACATCCTGACACGCTGGATCTGCACGGCTGGGAGCAGCTCGGCCCGGCAGCAGGGTGGTGATTTGGCACAGGAACTCTTTCCACACAAAGATTTTTTGTTTTGTTTTGTTTAATAAAGCATAAGACCGAACTGTTTGCTCTCGCTTGTAGGTTCTGAAATATGCATTTAATTTAGGCTTAATGAGGGAATTCTTGTATATAAAATGAAACGCCTTGCAATGGCTCTCCAGGATGGGGATGGGAGCTGCTGTGACAAGTTGAGCTTGGAAGATCGTGCAGTCATTAAGGTTGGAAAAGGCCACTAAGATCAACTAGCTCAACTGTCAACTATTCACCACTATGCCTGCTAAGCCGTGACCCAAAGATGTTGGGGATGCTGAGGAGTGGGGCTGGCTGGTGAGGTTGACAGGAAGGGATGGCTCAGCACAGCAGATCTCAGCTGCAGCTCGTGTCTGTAAAGAGATCTGCATTATTTCAGGTATTTAGGTATTTATTTTGATAATTCAGCAAATACAGGCACTTGTGCAGGGTTGTAAGGAAAGACTGGCTAGCTGAGAATAGCTTTTGATGAAAGGACCTAAAGATGCAAGCTCCATCCATCCCCTCCAGTTACGTGGATAGAGCAGTGGGGACGAGTTCAAAGCCACTGCACAAATAAACTCTAATAGCTTTCCTCTTGCATTTACGTTATTAGGGGGTTCATTTGACTGGCATTATGATGATAAATGAAAAATGCTTTGCACCATTACGTCGGGCGCTAATGCGTAGTGGGAAGAATCTTGGCTCGTTTAAAAGGAGCAAAAAGTGACAATGGAGGGAATGTGCTGGTTTGTGCAGCTGTCTGCAAGCACAGGGGCTGCAGGGATAGTGGGATGGGGGCAGAGCTCACAGCTCTGGTCTCGCAGCGTTGGGGTAAGGGCGATGGATGATAAGGGGCTGTTGCACGCAAGCAGTGCTCAGAAGGGTTGCTCCCACACTGCAGTGGATAAGCACGTGGATTCACACCTGGTATTGCTCAGGCTTTGTTGGCTGTGCTGCTTTTTGGTGTGGTGTCCCACTGATGGAGGGACAAGGAGTTGAACTCCATCATTATGGGTGCTTTCCTACTCGGGGTAATTGGTGAGTTTGTACCTGCCTCCATCCCCAGTTGTGACCCAGGGGCTGGAGGGTGAGGCGCACACCAAAGCTCACACCAGAGCCTGCGGGCAGCCCTAGAGCCCTGGGAGAGGATGCTGCTGGTCCACAGCCTTCCCTTCGTTTGAAGCCGTGGAGCAAATTGAGTTCAGAGGGTCAGTGTTACTCCCAGCTGCTGCGACAGAAATCCCTAATGCACCGTATGCCAGCTTTCTCCAAAGCTCCGGCTTCTTTTTTATGAGCCTCTGTCACTCTATTATCTGTCTCTGAGTTGGTCTTTAGCTCTTTAACCTCATGAGAAGGGAGGGAAAAGGAACCTTGAAAGGGGGGAAAGAAAAGCAAAAAAAAAAAAAAAAAAAAAAGCAAACAAGATGCTCTTGAGAGAGGCTTTTCATCCTTGGCCACAGAGCTGTAATTGGGTGCATGGCGAGAGCCTGGCTGGAAAGGGGCAGGTTTGAAAGACTCATGGGGTGGGGGCAGAGGATCTGCAATGCCTTTTTGGGGGAGGCATTCTGATGCACTGAGCATCCTTCTGTCCCAGCCCCAGCTGTGGAGGCAGCCTCTAGGTTATGCCAGTCCCTTCTGTCCCCATCCCTGCATTGGGATGGGGGGAGCAATGAGGGGGTTACAAATTCGGTGTGGCCCCGCTCCTTGCAGGCAGCGTTTGGCTGCTCACTGGCCCTGTGCACCATGGCACAGACAGGGCTTCAGCTCAGCTCCATCTCCTGCATGCTAAGCACGCCGTCTCCCTGCAGGATCCTGCAGCCTTCTGCACTGCTCTGCTGCAAAGGGGGTGGGGAGGTGGATTTTGTCTTCAGCACAGCAGTGGGGAGGTGGGAAGCAGCGGGACGAAGCCCCCCTTCCTTGCATGTATTCCTATGGGTCTGGTCTCACCCAGACCCACACCAGTTGGGGTGCAACCAGTGCCAGCCCCAGGCTGCTGTGTGCCCGTGTGCTGCTGCAGTGCATTAATAACATCTGCTTTCCCTGCAGGGATTTGCAGCCCCAGGGGTCGTGTTGTTGCAGGAAGGGCTCTGCTGGTGCCGTTCTGCAGGTGGCAATGGGGAGGCAGCTCTGTGCTGCAGAGCACCGAGTTTAGTTCATCCTTAGCAGCCTTCTGCAAGCCTTTGCAGGGTAGAAGGGTGTGGGCAGTGGGGGTGAGAGGGACCTTGGGGTGGCACATGGGCCCTCCTTTGGGGTCGGGTGTGCACATCCCAGTTTACTCCTGTGCCTCATCCAGGGCCTCTTCTGTTCAGGTTACTGACAGCATTGCAGAATTTGTGGTGGTCAGAAGCTCATGCATGGCATGGCCAAGTGCTCCGTATTTTTAAGCAAGACCCAGAAAATGCCTAATTGCCTTTCTTTTTCTCTTCCTTTCTAATAATTCCTCCTTTTCAGTGCTAAAAATAAAGTACCGAGAGGGAGAATGCACCAAAAACGAGGAGAAAAATTGTGAAGTTCCTATTCGTGCCTAACAAAGAGCCCCCCGTGGAAACGTGTCTTTTTCTGGGGAGGAAAAAAAGCCATTTTGAATGGGGTGTGGGTAGAGTAGGAAAGAGAGATCACTTTAAAAACTTCCACTCGCTCCAATAATGAGATTAAGGGAGCTGCCAGATGAAACCATCTGCCTAATCTTTTACCCAGAGCAGCTCTGTTCCCAGCTCCCATCCAAGGATGGCACCGGGGCCGCCTTCTGCCATGGACTGGCCTGGAGGATGATGCCCTGTGCCTGCATCCCTGATGTGGAGGAGATGCTCACTGCAGCCCTGCTCCGTGGTGCCAACACGCGCCGGGTGCCCGCGGATGGGAGGAGGAAAAAGAAAGGGGAGGGGGGGGAAGGGGGCGAAAGGCACTCATAAAAAAGACAGTTTGACATTTTCTTGACTGTTTTGAAATTTTCCTAGCACAACAAGCTGTTTATCCGCCACTCCAGCTCTTATTGAATTAAAGTGTGGAGGGGGTGTTAGGAAGAAATCAATTCGTGCTCCATATGCTGCTCTGTTGGGGAACGTGGCTCTCTGCACACTATGGAATATGTAGGGAAGGGTGGGGGAAGGAGAGATAAATCCATCAGCTAACAAGATAAGTGCCTTGTTCCTCCATCTGTTACTGCTGTGTCCTTATCTGGGATTGCAGCGTGGCAGCAGCGATACATCTTGTGTCAGGTATTATATTCCAAATTCATATGAATGAATTTTCATGCTCGCAACAATCCATGATCCGGCAGCCACAGCCTCCTCCAGCTCTGTGTGCTGCCACGTGGCATCTGCAGGCATCGCCCTCTGCTCCTGGAGGATGGGCAGATCCTGGTGCTGGGGCACGTAGCCACGTTTTGGGGGGCAGGAATTGACTTCAGTGAATCCCTGCGCTGCTGAGCAACTTGGCAGTCGGTGGAGAGCTGCGCGTGTCTCATCTCTGTCCTGCTGCAGACCGACTCTCAGCACGTCCATTTCTACCTGTTGGTGCCTGAAGGGGCTGTAAGGAAGAGGGAATGGGCTCTTCAGTCTGGTCTGCTGGGATAGGATGAGGGAAAATGGTTTCAGGCTAAAAGGGGGGAGATGTAGATAAGAAAAAAGTTTTTAAGGATGAAGGGTAGTGAGGCACCGGGTGCCCAGAGAGGTGCTGGGTGCAGACAGGCAGGGTCAGGCTGGATGGGGCTCTGAGCACCTGATGGAGCTGTGGGTGTCCCTGTGCATTGCAGATGGCCTTTAAGGTCCCTTCCACCTCACACGATCCTGTGATCTGGCTGTTGAAAGCAACACGTTTCTGGATGTTGCCTGTGTTCAGCGTCAGATCAGCTCTGGACTGAGCTGAGCACACACAGTAGGTAGAGGTACTCAGTGCAGCGCTGCCAGGAGTTTCTCTGGAGGTTCAGTCTTGAAATCTGAAGTTGTTCTCACCCCATACTGGAATCATGCAACTGTTCAGGTTGGAAAAGACCTCTGAGATCCCCAACCCATCGCGTTGTGCCTGCTGTCCACATCCCTCAGAGCCACATCCCCCTCCAGTAACTGAGTGCACAAACAGAAGCTCCTGAGGAGTTTTATGGGCAGTCTTCAAATCCCTGCCCTCTATGTAATCAGCTCACCCAAAAACCTCAGTTGTCACAGCGACTGCAAAGCCTTCTGCATCATGAGGGGATGCATCAGAGCCTGGCCAGGATGCATGGAGCCTTGTAAAACCCACAGCATTATCCCAGGGCCGTGCGTAGGGCTAAAAGCCGTGTTGCTGTTTGCTGTTCTGAAGGACTTTGCTGTTGTTCTGAGCGCTGCCGGAGAGGACAGCACTGAAAGTCTGTGCTGGGACTGGGAGCGTTGGTGAGGGCCAACGGGTTTTGTGCCCGCTGTTGGTGTGAGGCATGGAGCAGCAGTTGGATCTGAAAATGAAGAAGGTTGGCTGGGCTGGGGCTGGGAGCCAGGTGTGCTGGAGCTGCTGAGCAGCGTTATGGCTGCCCACCTTCTTCCCCGTTCCCGAATAAAGATGCTATTTTTATTTTCCCTTCTGTTTAGCCCCGATGGGCTTAACCCATCTCTGCGGAGGCACAGAAATCCCAGCTCTAATTTCAATTAAGAGCGCTCCTTTTGATTGCAGCCCGGGCTGGGGTTTGGGATCCATTCCTAATCCCTATATTAGCACTGATTCATCTCTTCCATGAGCATTATCATCAGTGGCCCTTAGGGGGAAAGGAGGGGAGGGATCTTTCGGGAGGATAAATACCATTTGTTTGTGTTTGTATTAGCTTCCACGCCGCATCCTGATTACATCCCGCTTTTTGACACAACAATTATTATTAATTTCCCGGCGTCTGCATTTGGATTCTCGCCGACACAAAGGGAAGATGACGGATAATGTCAGGCTCGGTAATTGGGTGGGGGAGGGGGAAAGAAGGGGGGGGGTGCAGATGGGATATTATTAGATTGTAATTCTTGGTGTGGAACGGGAAGGTATTTCTCAGCAGATGTCGGCGCGAGCTCTTTATCCACACGTTAGGGAGCGATTGTCTCGGCTGCGCTCTGCTCCATCACCCCTGCCCCGCTCTGCCCCTTCTGCACAGAAATCCCATCAGCTCCTCCTGGTGGGAATTGGCTTTGCAGGGCTCGCCTTCTGCTGCTGGCTTTGCAATTAACTTTGCAAAGCGATCCCTGGCTGCAGCCATGGAAAAGCGAGGCTTGCTGCTGCGGGACGCTCCGAGCACTGCGTGCGTGCCTGCAAAGCGCTGGGTGATTCCTCCCCTGCTCTCTCTGTGTGTGTTGAGGGTTGAGTTCAAGCTGGGAAAATAATAAATAAACCAGAGGAACTAACTGTGTTTCAGCGAGCATTGATTTCTGAGGCTGCTTGTGAACCATGGAGAGCTGTTTGTGCATGGAGCGGGGTTAGAGGAGAGCGGGAATGGGTGGGACTTTGGATCTTCGGAGAACTTTCTTAATTGTAAATCGATGCCGGGCAAGTGAGATGTCGGAATATCTTTTGCTTGTTATCACAGAGACCAGAGGTGGTGATGGAGTTGCTGTGATGGCTTGTGCCTGGGGCTGGCAGGGAGGGAGAACTAAGAGAGAACCTGTAACTCATAAAGGCTTCCAGCAGAGGTGTCTTGTGTTCTGCTCTCCAGCACTGGAGCTTGGGGTGCTCTTGGAGTCCCCACTCACTCTTGGGTTGTCCTACAGAAGCAAGCGGTCATCTCTGCTCAGCTGGAACCAGCGTAGAGTCATTCAGGTTGGAAAAGACCTCTTGAGATCACCAACCCCACCCCACCGTGCCCATTGCCCACGTCCCCCAGTGCCACATTCCCACAGCTCTGGGACACCCCCAGGGATGATGACCCCCCACCCCTGGTAGCTGTGCAGTGCAGCGCTGCTCTTTCAGGGAATTTCTTGCTAATTCCCAACCCGACCCCTCTCACCACTGCAGCATGAGGGCAGGCATGATGCTCTTGTCCTTGGATCCCTGGATCTTTTTGCTGGCTGTGCTCTTCTGATGGTGCCAAATCCCTTTGTTTGTAGGGTCCTGCTATGTGTCCCAGGCTGAGCCCAGCTCACCTGCATCTCTACTGTGTGGCCAGCAGCCGTATGGGTTTTCCCTGTAGGGCAGAATGAGATGTGTTTTGGGTTTCACCCCTCAGGGCAGGTTGCTGTGTGAGTGGGAGAGGCTGGAAGCATCTCATGTGCGTGGCAGTGAAATGGTGGTGGGCTGGAGGGGGCACTGCCAGCTGCCAGCTGCAGGCTTCTATTGGTGCTTTGCAATGAAGTGGGGCCAGACTGCATCTCATGGATCAGCTGCTGAAGTGGAGGGACTGTTCAGTGTGGTTTGGCCTTTGTGAGGCACTTTAGAGGGGCAGGGAAGGTCAAGGTGAGCAATGGGATGATGCATCATCTCAGACCGGCTCTGTTCCCATTGGGACCTGGAGGTGAGGAGAGTCCCAGTGCTGCAGGATCCCAGCCAGCTCCTGCTCCTTTATTTTCTCTCTCCAGCTTTGATCTTTTCAGCCTTTAAGCACTCCTCGCCATGGATCTGTGTGTTCAGCATCCAGCACAATTCCTGCGGGTCGGCATAATGGCAACAGTAATGCAGAGAATTATCAGAGATGTTATCAGCCAAACTTTGCAGCTTTTCTAATCCTCCCCTCCAGCCTCACCCCTCCTCCTGCAGCCTGACCTGTAGGTGCTGCAGCCAGGCCACCAGGTCATCTCATTTAATGGCAAACCCTGTGTCCTTAGAACAATGAATCTGACGCTTCGTTCCTCTTCTTGCATCTTTTTTATATCCATTTGCACATTGAAATCTCTTTAGCTGACTCCTGCCAGTCTTTACAAAAAGCTTTTACAGCTTCAGATGTTTCAAAGATTGAGGGTTGCCCATCAACCAGAGAGTTCTCCTTGTAAGCAGCTCAAGCTCTGCAGAAGGCAGTGGGAGGGAAGCGAACGTATTTTGGAAGAAATGGGAAAAGGAGGCAAAGAGAAGAAGGGGTTTTGTACTCTTTTTCTCTTGGGGGAAGCGTTTTTATCTCTAAATCTGTGTAATTGATGCCCAGATACTCTGGTGATGAGTGCCTTAGAAATGCATCTGCAGTAATAATCTAATATCCGTTTGTTAGGACTCCAAGGAAATCTAATAATACTGATGCTTTGCCTAATAGAGCTCCTTTCATCCCAGGATGAAATGCGAGGAGTTTGAGATGGAAAAGACCGATTTTAGGTCGCGCAGTTCATCTCCCTTCCAATGCCAGTCTCAAGGTATTTTGCAGGCATTAAATAATTAAGGAGCAGTTATGGTCAGGGAAGCAACGAGGTGAGGGAGGCGGCAGCTGGTGAGCGCGTGGGGAGCAGAGCTGTGAGCTGCAGTCACTCAGCATGGAGTTGTTATTTTCAGGGAAGGAAAATGTGTAAAGGTTTGGGTTTGTGTTTTGAAGTGCCCACCTCCGTGCTGCTCTTCTGCTTCACCCCGCAGTGGTTGGAGCCAGGCCAGCCCCATGCTGAGGTCTCTGCACTGCTGGACCCACATGGGGTTCCCTGGGCTTGCTGGCAGCAAACGGTTCTGGTTGCTGTCAGCTTGAGCACGTGGTGTCTGCATGATCCCCGGGACAGGGCTGACAGGAGGGTGGGATTTGGGGATTTGCAGAATTAATGACGTCTGCAGTGAGCTGTTGGCCCACAGAGCCAGTGAGGAGGGGAGAGCACCTGCGAGCGGATCTGACCTCCTGTAAATAATGGTGGATGGAAATGTCAAGCCCAGAGCTCCTAAGGAAAGGCTAAAGGAGGGGATGAGCTGAGGGAAACGCGGGCCTGGGTGTGGGAGGGGGAGAGATGGAGGGGTGTGATGGAGGGAGGTGGTGTGTGACAGGATGGAGCCCTGGGCAGGGCGGACGCTGGAGCTGAGGTGGCCCCAGAAGACCTCTGGGATGCAGTGGTGCCCTTTGGCTTGGGCTGCTGTGCCCAGATCTGTGTGCCATCCTTCCAGGCCAGAGCCTCAGGGAGGGGGTTTCAGTAATTGTCCTTTCACTGCATGCGGGAGCGCACAGCAGAAAGTGGCTGCTCCTCTTCCCCAGGCCAAGGCTTTGCCACCTCCTCTGAAAAGATGCTCTCCTCCCAGTCCTTTGCTTCTCAGTTGAGAGTGCTAATTAGAGGGCCAATTAGTGCTCAAGGTCAATTTGATTTACACACTCACTCCGCCAGGAATTGGAAGGGGCCTGTCTAGCGATGGGGGGTCACCACTGAGCAGGGCTGATGTGGAGCAGAGGACCAGGAGGTGAAGTGGCTGCTCCCCCTGCAGTGCTGCCCGGATGTCAGTGCAGCCCGGCGATGTGCCATGCACACCTGGGCAGCTGCTGTGCACATCTGGGTGGTGCTGGGTGAAGGCATGCAGTGAGAGGCCGGGCTGTGCTGCTGGAGAGTGAAGCTCGGAAGCACTTCACTAAGAAGAAGAATTGAAGCATGCAGCAAAGAGTCACGAAAACTCCTTTATCTGCTTCTCCCTTGGCCTTAAGATCTGCGTCTGGGCTCAGCAGTGGGTGCCAGAAGGTGCGTGGGTCACCAGTGTTAGTGCATGGAAAATATTTTGTGCCACTGTGGGAGTCACCCCTCTGCCCATGCAGCTCACCACCAGGATTTTAGGGCACAGCTCTGTGCCCACCTATCTGCCCTATTCCCATGTCCCCAAGCCCCCCCAGTCCCTCACCGTGCCCCACCAGGTGCTGGCACATCCACCATCCTGCAGTCTGAGCTGCCTGTGTGCAATCCATGCCGGGGGCAGCGGCTTGCTGGCAGCTCCAGCCCAAAGCCGATGAGAAATGCACAGAGCAGCAGTGCTGGACTGCATACTAATGGGGCGAGAGCTCGGAGGGAGTGGGGAAGAGAAGGGGAAGGAGCCAGACTGCAGCTCCTGGCTACCAGCGATTGATTTATTACCAGGTTTGCTGATGAATGTGTGAGAAATGCTATTGGTGATAAAGCAGAAAGGCCGTAATTAAAGTAACAGCTTTCAGTTTTTAAGCACTGCCTGTGCATTTCTCCTCTCTGGCAGATCGTGCGGTGCTGCTCTGTGCCCCCCCGGGTCCAAAAGCCCCATCACGGAGCTGCCCTGGGGACACGTGGGGAGGCTGCAGCACAAAGGGGGCTCAGGAGTGGGTTTGGAGAGGGAGTATTGGGTTTGAGAGGCTCGTGCTCACTGCTCTGCCACCCATCTGCTCTGTGCACCGCCAAAATGCCCTCCTGCCATTGCATGCTGCTGCTGCAGAGCACTGCAGAGAGCTTGGCAGGATCCAGGGTGGCATGGGGTGCTCGTACTGCTGGGTTGTGGATTGGATTTTGTGTTAAATCTTTTCTTCAGCTAGGTGAGAGTGCTGCTCCCAGCAGTGTAACCCATGCAGTCGGCCCCCTCCTGATGCACCAGGGTGGGGGGAATGGGGGTCCTGCTGCTCAGTAGGGTCTGGATTGGTGATAGATGGCAAAGTGTTGGGTGCCTTCATGTAGTAAATGGGGCAGAGCAGATTGTGATGGATGGGCTGGAGGGTGGGAGGGTACGTGAGTGAGGGATGAAGGGTGGAAGAAGCAAAGAGGAGAGTGCTGCTGATGACAGGTGGACAGGTGTGTGCGTATCTACATGTACATGTATATATGTGGGAAGGGAGAGGGTATCTCTGATGAGAGATAGATTGGGAGAGATGGATGGATGGGATATTTATAGTGATGGCTGGGTAGATAGAGCTGGATGTGTGTTGATGAATAGGGGGATGATGGATAGAGGGCAGGGATTGTGAGAGCCGGGGAGCTAAAGGGTATATACGGTGCTAGATAGATTAGATAGAAGGATATATGTGATGATAGAGAGATAGTGCACACAGCAGCCTCTGAGTGCCCAGCAGCGCCGCTGCTTTTAGCTGCTCTGAGCTTGGGTGTAATCTCGTTTTGCCCCGGTAAATTCCTTATCAAGGCAGCTTTTTTAAATGAAATCCCCTTAAAAGAAATGAAAAAAAATGAACAGAGCACAGGCAGCAGCGCTCCTCCTCCGCCAGCACTGACCTGGGCTGCCCGTTTCCATGATGACAAATTAACCACTGCCAACTTCCACCGCGGACGGATCCGTCCCTGAGAGACCGCCACCTCAGGGACCATTTCTGTCCCAGTGCACCCTCAGCTCTGAGCATCCCCAAAAACTCAGTATTGGCACACGGCGCCGCCAGCACCTCGCCTTGTGGCAAATCCCATCTCCATTGCCAGCCTTGGCCAAGAGGAAGGCTGGGAGATGAGTGCTGACTGCTTACCCTCCCCACCTCTCCCCCTGCAAACAGCTGAGGGTCCTGCGGGGGCAGATTGCTTGCAGAGCCCCAGCCTGAAGCCTGTGAGGTTGGGGCTGCATGGCTGT
Source organism: Lagopus leucura (assembly GCF_019238085.1). Lineage (NCBI taxonomy): Eukaryota > Metazoa > Chordata > Aves > Galliformes > Phasianidae > Lagopus > Lagopus leucura. The sequence goes on from NW_024962283.1 coordinate 1,876,485, forward strand.
GGGTTTCCACTCTCCCCAGCAGACAGACAGACAGACTCAGCAGACGTATGGAACTCTGTTGCTGCGCCCATAGCAATTAAGGTGTGCTGATGAACCCCAAGGAAATGGGGATGTTGGGATGAGCCTTCAGGAAGCTTTCGCTTACCTGCAAACAGTTCTGGTGGGGGGAAAGGGGAGAGTTCCTCAGGAAATGTTACGATAAATGGAGCCAGTCGTTGTTTTTAAGGCATTTGGTGGAAAATAAGGATTTGATGGCAAATAAATTTCAGATCTGTCTTGCCTTGCTGATGAGGGAGAGGGTGATGAGGTCCCTTGGTGTCACCTGGAGCTTGTGGCGTCAGCTTGTGATGCTCAGCACTCATGGGAGTCCTGGCAAGTGCTGCAAGATGTGAGCACTGATGCTCAGAAGAAAATGGCTGTAATTGACCTTTTTTTGGCTGTGGTTGCCACTGCTGGATGTCAGCTCTGTGTTGCCACTGTTTTCAGCCCGGAATGTCCTTGTGTCCCCTTTTATGCTTGGTTACCTTCAGGCTTTCCCTATGGGGGTGGTGAGCCAGCAAAGCACCTCTGCTGTGAGTGAGTCATATCCCACCTCTCCACTGACCACCCTGAGCAAACACCAAGCCTGCACACCCTCGCTGGGGGAACGCTGAGCAGAGCTGAAGTGCTCACACTGGGATTCCCTCTATTCCTCTGAACTCACAGCCTTACCAGCAGCACCTGCTTGCCCATGTGCGTGGGATTTGGAGCAGCGTGGCTGCATGTAGGAGCACTGCACTGTGCTTTGTGGCTGCAGGATGGAGGGGTCAGCTCTCCAGCACCTGCAGCACCAAAGGGATGCCCCTGCAGTGCCGCTCTCGGCATTTCCAACCAGAGCAGCTGCACAAGGGCTCCCAGTCCCTTTTGGGACCCTCCGTGGCACAACGGTGCTCGCCCCAATCTGGCCCCTGTCCCATCATTACACAGTAATGGTGCTCGAACGGGTGATGCTGAAAGGTGGGGTTGGTTGGGAGTGTGGGCATAGAGCCTTCTTTGGGTGCACCCATGGGCTGGAAACACCAGGAGATGCTCAAAGAGCTCTTACCAGGTGGAAAAGGCATCAGGTGTGCTTGGGGGTGAGTGGAGGGGGGTGACTTCTAGTGCTGCTGGGCCTCCTTTGTGCTAGATCTGAAGCCCTGCCAGCACTTAGCGAGCCGTGTTGGTACTTTTACACACTTATCGCATGCTTCAGCAGCCTGAAACAAAGCTTTAGGAGGCCAAGTGGGGAATATTTGCTGGCTGTCAGTTCGTTTTCCCCATGTGGGGCTGTGTGGGGCTGCGCTCCTGGTGTGGCAGAGCAGCACCGCACTGCTGCAGTGCATCTCCGGCCCCTGGCTTTGATTGATTGATCGGCGTGGCAGGCTAATAAGCGATAACAGCACATATGACAAAGCAAACAACCATCTAATGAATTGATTGACATCCGAAGGATTTGACTTGATGCACAACCCCAGTCGCAGATAAGGTTAATGAGGGAGAAATTAAAATGTAGCTCGATGGGTAATGAATACAGCATGTGCCTTGTTGTAACACATGCCAGATCCATCACTCTGAATCAAGCGATGGGAGCAATTTCTAAATTATTTATTGCACCCCTCATCCTCCCGTCTCGAGGGAAGAGTCGCTCGGGCTGGCTTTTGTATTTCTTTTATATATAGATAGAGCGGGGTCTGCCCGTCTGTGCATGGTGAGGGGCCATAGCCAAAGAAAACTGCTCTGAATTTTGCAATTTTCACGTTGTTTTTTTTTTTTCAAACTCAATAGCAAAAAAAAAATAATAATACAACAATCCAGAACCTGTCACGCCATTTGAATCATAATAGCTACAAATTCACTCCTCTGAATAAACGGAGAGGCTTATTTATCAAATATATACAAGATGTCTGGTTGTTAACACTGAGTAGGCAGAGGAAATGGGGAAAGTTTGCATATTTGCTGCCGTCTCCGGGGACCCTTCTTTTCCTCCCACTTCCATTCCCTGTCCCCTCCCCCGGCGCATCCCCAACTTGTTTCGGCTTGCTCTGTTTCTTTTTTTTTCCTTTGTAAATGCGTCTGGCTGACAAAACTTGGGCTGTCACAAATGATCAGGAGACGGAGCTGCCAAGGAAGGGAGATTTGCATGGAGCCCGCGTCTGGCCGTGCGCGGATGGCGGTTGGTGTGCTGGCCGGGTGCTCAGCCTGCTCTGTGCTCCTCAGTCACTCATGTGAACGGGGGTTCACTCCCTGAGGGTGAGTCTGCGATTTATCCAAAGCCAGACTGATCCACGTGGATGCAGAGCGAGGAAGCGCATCGGCTTGGCTCCGTGTGTTGCTGCGAGGGGGAGCAGGGGAAGGCGAGGAGCAGGCAGGGCTGGGGTGGGCAGCGTGGAGGGAATGCGGGCAGCCTGCTTTGGGCTCTGACAGAGCACCGTGCTGCTGGGCTGGGGGCACCTGGGCTGGATGCTGTGCAGTGAGCGCTGCCAGGCTCCGGGCCGCGTGTGCCAGGTGTCGGCGTTTCAATTAAGCAGTGAGACAGGCAGCACTGCAGCACCTGTATGTCTCTCTCCCCAGCAGCCGGGATGCGTTGTATGATAAATAACAATAAGCAGGCCCAGTCAAAGGCTGTAATTGAATCTCTTCATTTTGCTGACGCTGTGAAACGGCGCCGTTGAGTGAATTACGCCGCGTGGGGATCACAGAATCACAGAATTGTAGGGGTTGGAAGGGACCTCCAGAGATCATCGAGTCCAACCCCCACAGGGATGCGGTCGGAGCGATGCACGCAGGTACACATGGCAGTGCTGGGGGAGAGAGCCCAGCACGGTGCCTTCCCCCTTTGCTGTTTCCTTTTACCTCCAGCCTGCTGTTGTTCGCTCATCCTCCGCTTCCATCCAGAAGTCTCCTGACGGCCGGCGCGTTCTTCAGCCCAAATTTTGCCCTGACAGAATATATTGCATCTGCATTGAGGCAGAATGGAATGGGAAGAGGAGCTTGGGGGTTAAACGGCTGCAGCCGGTGCTGCTCCTGCTCCTCCCAAACATCTCACCCTGTTCCCGTTTCAGGTTTTCTTGGAGGTTTGCATTGAAAACAAACTCTGCCTTTTTATTTTTTGAATCCACTTTGTGCACCGCTTTCTTTTTTCTTTTTATTATCTTAACCATCCATTATTTAGGAACTGCTGGAGCCTAGAAACCAATTTCCATGCTTATTTCAAAGAGTTTGCAGTGTTTTGTGTCCGGGCTGCATGGGAGCAGAGAAGACCACAGGGAATGGGGTTGGTTACTGTGGGGAGGGGATTGCAGCTGGTGGCACCGGCGGTCCCCATGCATAGCACTTTGTCCTTTATTGTTCTGGGCTTTGCAGGGCTTGGTGTGTAATGCTGTGAGTCCCTGAGGATGCTGAAAGCCACTCAGGGAGCAGGCAGAGGGTTATGACCAATCCCAATGCGGCATCGGGGCAGCTTGCAGCCAGGAAAAGGGGGTGGTGGGACCCCGTGGTCGCAGCATCATGGCTTTGGGGTGGGCTTTTGAGGGAGTCCCATCTGCAGGAGGAGCGAACCCGTGAACCCTGCTGATGCTGTATAGGATTGAGGTGGTGGTGGGAGGGAAATGCAGGATTGGCGGATTGAGTTCATCCCTGTTATAAGCCCTCAAAGTCAGCAGAGTTGCAGCATGAGCAGTGCTGGCTGGGGGCACTCGTGGACTAAGAGGTGCTAATTAGAGATCCCTAAGTGCTCTTGACTCGACATAACCCTGCGCTGAGCTGCCTGGCATCACATCCTGCGTGGGACCCCGACCTGAGGCCGTGCAGGGCTGTGGGATTCACTGCTGTGAGGATGTGCACGTCAAGGGAGAGCTGTCCCAGTGGGATACGGTCCTTTTTCCCTGTGCTGAGCCTCAGGTCTTTCATCTGGAGATTTCAAAAGGGCTGGAAAAGATCAGTCGGTGCCATTATCTCTGGAAATGGAGATAGCAGAAGTGTGAGCAGCACTCTGGTTCCCACCTCTGTCAGAACTTCCCCAGTGCTGTGCACGCAGGGTGCCTCTCCCCTGTCAGTATCCACACTATCCATGGTACAAAACTGAGATGCGATGATTGAATTCACAAGCAAATCTGTGTGCTGGCAGTGCACCATCTCCTCTTCCTCCCGTGCTGGTGGCAGTTCTCCCTGCGGGGTGTTGGGTGCTGGGATGGGCCGACAGAGCAAAATCTGGAGGTTTCCCAAGCAGCCACATCCATCCCCACTACAGGGAAGCCCCTCGAGCTGCAGCAAGCACGGCGATCAACCCATATCACAGACAGCAGCAGCGAGGCCTCACAGAGCTTCTGCACTCATCGGTTTGGGGTGGACAGCAGCCAGCATCCTCACAAAGCCAAGTTAAAGCTGCAATTGGAGCCGTGTTTTGGCACTGCCCACGTTCCCCCGGTGCTCCAGCATCTTCCTCGGGCCGTGCCAACCCGCAGGAAGGGCTGAGGTGTGGGTTGCAGCGTGGCATTGCTGGGGGTGATGCTGTGCTGCTGCAGGGAGGGATGCAGGTGGCCGCCGCGTTGGAATTTTCTCCGCGTCGCTGCGAGTTAATTCATTCCAGTAAATCATCCAAAATAATTTGCGGCGAATATCAATTTTCTGTGTGAACTTCTCGCTGGCTGCACAGAAGTATCTCTGCCGACACGGCTCCCTAATTCTGCTGATCTGAGACAACAAAGCAGCTGGGGAATAAACAGGAGGCGAGCTGGAGTCCCCAGGGCTGCCTGCGCCAGGGAGGTGCTGGAGCTTACAGAGCTCACAGATAAAACCCAGCAAACGAAGGCGATGATTAAAGGCTAATTTGCTGTCTGTGTAGTGTTAAGTGCCCCCTTTCCTAATGAGCAGCAGGCACTGCCAACCGCATTCGCCTTTGCCGCCTTGCTTTTATTTACCTTTTCAATTATTTGGATGCCTTTCAATAACGGACGCGTCTCTGGGGGGGGGGCTGTGAGCCCACCTCTGTGCCGTGGTGTGGGGGATTTGCTGTCTGTGCTGGGAAGGGCTCTGGGGCAGGGAATGTCTCCCATACTGCCCGTCCTGCTCCACGTGTCTGGCAATGGATCTCAGCCTGCGCTGGAAGGGGTTCGGCTGTCACTTGCTCGACCTCTCTCCCCACCAGCTGGTAGAGCAGGGCTGTCTCACAGCCGGAGGGAGGGCTGTGCTGAGGCCATGGGAGAAAAAAGAATAGCTGAGGAACAGGTTTTGGGGTTGGTTTGGTTCTTTGCAGAGTGGCGTTTTGTTAAATGCCGTTCCAGGGGGCAGGGATGGCATGGAGCGAGCTGAGTGATGTCAGGTGCAGGGGATGCATGCACAGGGTGACCACAGGGTGCTAAAGGACATTACCTGAGGGACACGAGTCCTGCTGATGCACCCTAATGCCAGCACTTCTAAGCAGTTACTTCTACAGCATCCCTGTGCAGCGTGTGCTTGTGTCTGATGCCACTGTTCATAGAGGTGTGAACCTGCAAAAGGGTGCGATTCCCATTTAATTGAGGACCTCACATTAGGAGCAGACGTTGCACTTTGTACTTGCATCCTTTTTCACAAAGCACAGACAGCGGGCAGCTAGAGCAGATAACTGTGCTTTGCTCAGGAGCTGGGATTCAGTGAGCAATGGCAATGCAACAGTGGTCTCTTGCATCCTTTGGTGAGCAGTGGCAATACAAAGGGTTTACTGCATCCTTCTTCTGTGCCCTTCCTGCACTCATGAAGCAATCAGGGCTTCATTTTTCACGTTGCTCCATAATGACAGGGCCCATTTGTTGTCTGAAGTGGGAGCCAATTTCCATGCTGTGTCCACATGCCGACACCTCCATCGTGGTTGCAGATATCTGAGAAGGGGAATCCTGGGGCACTGTGTGTCGCTCAGCAGACTCATCCCATGACTGGGATGGATGGATGTCCTGGGTTATGCAGTGACAGCGTTCACACTGGGGACTGGGAAACCTGTGATTGGCGTTTTGGCTTTTGTTGGGAGCAGGTCGCATCCTCCCATCTGCTTATTGTGGAGATGATCTGCCAGATGGGACTTTGCCAAAAAGTGACGTGAAGGCAAGGAAAGAGGGGTGGTTTCCCCACCTACAGGGTCTGCTACGTCTTACTGCCATGTCAATCCATGTGGCTTGGTGTCCCTCTGCTGAGGATACGAGGCAGCCCCACAAAGATCTGGGGCACCCATTTGCAGCCGGTGCCGGCACTGTGCATCGCCTCCCAGAGCGGGGAGCAGCCCTGATTAAAAGAACTATTTATAAAGAACCTGGATGCAGGAGAGGGAGGAGCGATAATGAGCTGTGAGCAGGGTGGGGAGAGGGGGCAGCTCTGTGCATCACTCCAAATTAATATTAGTATTTTATTATTGCCGCTTTATTTGGGCTGTGCTGCTGGTTCCCATTGGTGGGGTGGTTGGAAACTGTGCAGTGCAGAGACTCCATCAGAGGTTGTTTGGGCAGTGTTTTCCACCAAGAAAGGCTTTATTTATTTGTTTCTTTGCTTCCTATACGCTTGTGAGACAGAATGAATTTTTCATGGAGAAAAATTCAACGGTGTTTTATTGCTTGAAAAATTGGCTTTAAGTGCACGCGAGGTGCGTATAGGAAAAAATGCAGAGCTTTTCAGCCGCCTCCGTGTATTTATTTGTTTGTTTGATGCACGGCACAGATTTATTTAACTGATGGCAGCACCTCGAGTGCATCAGGCACTTCCTAAGCACTCCCTGAGGCCGGTGTGAGGTTGGTTGCAGCCTGAGGACAGGCAGAGGTCGGCAGAAGGGGAAGAGCTGAAGTCGGTTGATGTGTGAGCTCCTTCTTTTCCTGTGCACGGCCTCGTGGGGCTGGGTTAGCTCCTGCCACCTCCCCTCGGCCAGTTTGTAGATAGATATGAGTGTCTTTCCCTTCCGTTTAGCTGGGATCAGAATTGCTGAGTCAAAGATTCATTTTCCTGCGGAGCCCCGTGGAAGGCAGATAAAGGGGGCTGCAACGAAAGGCATCAATAATGCATAGGGCATGGGAGCAGCACTGTGCCAGCAAGTAGATCTCTCAGTAAGACACTACCCTGCTTACTGTCCCCTCTATGGGCACATATGGGCTGGGCTGGATGGGGCCCCTGGCAGCCAGGTCTGGTGGGGAGCAGGGTGAGCTCACACTGGGTATTAAGAAGCATTTCTTCTTAGAAAGAGCGATGCTGCGCTGCACAGCTGCCCAGGGAGGGGAGGTCGCTGCCCCTGGGGTGTTCCAGAAGTGTGGGGATGTGGGCATTGGGCACGGTGGGGTTGGGAAAGGCTGTGGCTGCCCCATGGAATGCTAGGGGTTAGTGCTGGAGTTCTGTAGGCTGAGGACTGAGCTCGCTGCGATGCTCTGCAAAGGCAATGAAGGTGTTCTTGAGCTCATGGGGGCTTTTTCATGCAGTCCCAAGCCGCGGGGGGCTTCAAAGTGCTTCCCTTTGAGCTGCTGCTTCAAACGTGCTGCTGCCCTCAAAGCGGAACACTGAGCAAAACCCCATCAGATTTTATCCTGTTCCCATCGAGTCTTGATGCAGAGCCATTTATCAGCCCCAGTTTGGCACGGGGGCTCCAGGTGGGTAACTGGGGCTGCTGGAGCCCTGTGTGCCAGCATATGGACAGGGGATGCTGCTGAGTGCAGCTGAAAAGCAGCAAATGTCCAAGCGATGGAAGCCAAGCTTTCTGCTCCCTTTTATTTCCCCTGCAAAGCGTGTCCTCACTCCTGGAGTTTCTCATCCTTCCTTCCCCGTGTTGGGCCTCGTGGATGAGCAGAACATGGCTCCAGGGGGCTGGGGAGGAGGGGGCATCCTATATCCCCCACGGTAACCTGGGGGAGTCTGGGGGGGCTGTCAATCACCCCTTGGTGAGGAGGGTCAGCAAGGAGCTCTGCTCTGGGAAGGGTGGCCCATGAGTGCCATCTTCAGGTCTGTTCTTACCTTGAAGTTGCAGCTTGGTTGCCTCCAACGTGCTACAAATCCCAATGGCCTGTGTTGTACCCCATTTTACCCCACAGCTCCTCCCCAATGCCTGCGTGCCATGGGTGCTGCCCCTTGGGCACCTGCTCAGGGGTGTTGTTGCACTGTGCTCCTCAGTTCAACGTTTTCAAGGGTGTTTGAAGGAAACATGAATGGTTCATTGAGTGGTGTTTGAAGGAAGAGGAGAATTTAATTAAAAAACATGAGGGAAAATGAGTAGTAAAGGAGGCTGATTGCAGGGCTTGGCATAGGGAAGGCTCGGGCAGGGCAGTGGGGCTGGGGCAAGCTGCAGAGCCAGGCTCTGTGCTCCATCCTTATGCCCGAGTGGAGAAAGTAACAAGGGGAAGAAGAGCAAAAACTGACAGTTCTTTTATTGTTGTTTGCCATTTTTTTACATAAATCTTGCAGATTGCACAGTCTGTTTTTTTTCTTTTTTCCTCCGTCTGCTCTGTTTAATGCAAACGGCACCTTCCTGCTGATTGCAATCACACTCTGATTGAGAGATACTCGCGTGGGGTTGGGAGGGAGGCAGCAAGCTTAACCCTTTCTCTCTCCTCCCTTGTCCCATCTTGCTGCCTCGCTCCTTCCTCCCTTTCCCTTGCTCTGTGACTCCAGAAGGGCTCCTGCTTTACATGCACCACAGTCTCCGCTGCTCCAGCAGTGAGTTTGTTTCAATAAGCAAAGGCTTTCAGTTAGCTACCAACCTGCCTGCTGCAGGGCACAGGCCCAGCTTTAACTAATGGGATTAGGAAGGAACTTTTCTTGCAGAGAAACCATCACCTGTCTGTCTGCAGCAGAGCTGTGCTGCAGGAGCAGTGATGGGAACGATGCCTTTGCTTGGTTCATCTTTGTGTGCCCTGTCCTGTTCCTTGTATCACAGCTCCTTCTATGGTGCATGGAACGACACATGGCTCCTTGCTCTTCCCCATGCCTTGCAGGTGGACATATGTGGATGGTGCTGCAGCAAGCTGCTCTGCTCCTAATGTGCATGCACTGTGTTGGTGTGCATGCAGCTCTGCTGTGCTGGGAGATGCAGGTTCCAGGGCTGCAGGAACCAGATGATGATTTTTTTTTTGCCGTCCCTTATGCTGCTGAAATCTTTTCTGCAACAGACACAGGCATTTTCATGGTGGGCTTTGCTGGTTACAGCTGTTGGTCAGTAGTTCTTACATCTCAACATGGGGTTTGCATCATGATGCGCAGAGGCCAGCTGTGTGCTCAGTGCACTCAATTTCCAAACCCCCCCTGGCGATAGGACAGCAGTGTTTGCTTCTGTTTTGCTGCAGCTTGTGCCAAGGCCACACCACGTGCTTCTGAAGGGTTACCAGCATCACAGCAAAAGGCTTTCGCTGGGTTATGTGCACGGTGGGAAGGCAGCACGTGTGAGCAGAGCAGTCCTGCAGGCGCTGGCAGCTCAGCCAGGTGTTGCATGCAGGTCTGCTTGGTGCAGTAGAGCTACCCAAAGCAGCACAGAGCACTTTGCAGCCACAGCAGTGCCAGTGCTGAGGTCAGGAGCAGACGTGGCCTACATTACCTGCAAAGGCAACGGCCTGGGGGATTGGATTGCATTGCCCAACTCAGTTACGTCTCGATAACATCACGGTTTAAGACATCGATCATCTCAAAGGAACCTGCAGAGGGATTTTAATGCCTCACAAATTGCTTTTCCTTCTATTCAATTTACATTCGCGATTGCACGGAGCATATTTAGGAGCTTTCCAAACCGCCACAAACAATGACAAATCTCCCCTGAAACGTTCTCCAGCTGCAGTAAATCCGACCTGACAAAAGTGAGGGAGAAACTTCAGCCTTCTCATGCCGTGCACGTGAGGACCTGGCCAGGGTTACAGCAGGCACCCGGTGTGTTTGCCAATGTGTCCTCATGCAGGTTCTTTCTGGCCTGTCAGGGCTCCTCAGCCCACCCCTCTCAGCTTCTGCAATTAGTTTCCCAATTGGAAATCTGAAGATGTCAAGCTGAGCTCTTGGTTGTCACAGCCAAGATATCTGAGCGAAGCTTCTCACTGCGTCCGTCTCCTCTGGTCCTGCACCTGGCATCTGCCAGAGCATCACTGCTGGGCAGAGCCAGATTGCAGCTGGAGAACGTCAGCTGGCCCTCAGCGGATGGAGATTTGGCATCGTTCCTGGCACCTTTTTATCTCTTCCTTCCACGAAGCTCTGATCCCAAGAATGACCATGCCCGAGGGGAGAGAAGCAATCAAATACAGCAAGGAGAGCTGCTGCAGCAGAGCAAAGCCTGCTGCCGAGGCCCCAGGTGTGGGCAAGTGTCCTCAGCCTTCTCATTCAGCAGTGCTTCCGTTTGGGGGTGGTGTGTTGGGCTTTAATCGGGTTTTCCTGTGCTCTGGGGCTGTGAGATAGGGCCTCGACTGCTGCTTGTGTGTCCCAGGAGCATGGGAGGGTTGGAGGCTGTGAGCACCATGCTGTGGTCGTATGTTAAGCTTCAATTCATGGTGGTTCTTCTGAAGTACTGGGATGGATGGGAGTGTGGACAGGAGCCCATCTCCAGCAGTGCATGTGGCCTTGCACCCGAGTGGTGCTTAATCAGCCTGACCTCCAAAACTCATCTTTCCCAGCTGATTGGGATGTACCTGAGGAAATGGAATGAGTGCTGCAGTGAGGCTGGGAGGTGAATTGGAGGCACTGCAGTGTGGAATAACAGGGACTGTGGGCACAGAGCCCCTTACCTTAGGGTAAAAGCCCTAAAAGCACAGAGAGGAACCTCTGATTTTCCAGTCTTTGCTGCCCTGGTTGCTGCCTCATCCACCCAAATCCAAGCTGGCATAGTGAAAAATATTGTGATGATATTCCTTTCCCCTGCCTTGCCCCTTCAAAGCCAGCCCTCTCATTGAATTAGTGGATGCACCAATGCTGATCATTAATCTTCCGCAGCTCTCGAGCACTGCTGGTAAATCTGCTCTGGTAAAGGCACCGAGTCCTCTGCACCAAGGGCTCTGTCCTGGCTCGGGGCTGGAGAGGTGCTGGCTCCAGTTGGGGTCCCCAGGCTGTCCCCAGTGCAGGGCACAGCACTGCAGGGCTGGAAGCAGCACTGGGATCTCTGCTCCTCTCCTGCTGCCTGGAGCTCACCAGTTTGCATCGCATCGGAGGAAATGGGAAAGTCATAAATCAATCTTGAGTGTTTCTCTTCTCTTTAGGGGAAAAATAATAACCCCAAACAAAAACAAGCTTGCAGTCGGGAGAAAGGAATTCCTAATGACAAACTTACTTCAGCTAGGACACCAGGGGCTTCAGCTATATGAGATTAAACCTGCTGTGCTGAGACTCTATTACTCCATATATTACTGTGTGCTGCTGGACTGATGGTTCTCACAGGCGGAAATATAACCCTTTGAAATGTCAAGGCACATAATAAAGAGACCTGGCAGGGGAGGCTGGATGGCTCCGGGGATTGATAAAGCCTTTACAGTGCTGGCTGCGCTGCGAGCAGGGGTGGATGCCTGGTGGAGCTCACATGCTTTGCTGGCCCTTTTGTTAGATGGCTTTCAGGGAGAGGCGGCATGGGAGAAATTCTCCTGCAACAACCCTGTCTGACTGAGTTTGCTTTGGAAATAAAGAACGGATCTCAGAACGAAAGCTTGGATGGAAACTTGACTTGTTCCGCAGTCGTCGGCCACAAATGTTTGTCTCTTGGGTGGCACTTGCAGGATGAGGAGCAAAGCTCTTAATGCCTCCCGTTCCTTCACCGCGCTGCAAATCTGACATGGACGGACCCATGTGTGCTGGGGAGGTGCTGGGAGCCCTTGACCCTGTGAAAGACCCCGCTGTAAACCTCCTGAGAAGGGTTGTCCGAATGGCTGGTCGACACAACCATTGCAGGATGAAGGCAGGCAGCAGATGGGAGCAGCATTAAGGACCTCGTAGCAAATCCTTAAGGGTCAGGAGAAGTATTTGCTCGTTGGCTGATGGATTTTCTGCTTCACAGACTGGGTTGATCCCAGCTGGTGGTGGGCAGGATCTGCTGGAGGAGCCAGGATTACCAGTGCTGTGGGTCTGTGCTGCTTTCTGCATGACATTCCCATTCCTCCCCAAAAACGCAGGCTGGCAGCTGTGAGCTGGGAACCTGCCCATCTCCTCATGGCTGCTGTGGGCTCGTTAAGGCGAGAAGAGAGGAATAAATCTGCTAGAACTCATGAACTATTTACAGCCGTGCTGAGCAAGCAGTCCACGATTATTTATTTATTCTCCCCAGCCAGACCATGCTCGGAGCCCTGGAGAGGCCGAGCTGCTCATGCCCACCCCGTGCTGCCTCTTCTGCACTGCGGGGGCACAGGGCTGGACATGTCCCTCCAGGCCCCAGGATGCACGCGCTGTGTGCTGTGTCGGCTCCTGTTCATGTCACGGGGAGATGAAACCTTTGTGCTTTGCTTTGGGTGGGTATCTGTGCGCCCGAGGCCACAAAAAGGAGGAAAATCATGTTGGAGAAGTGATGGCGGGCATGGGAGGCAGCGCCAAGGCTTGTCCTGTTGTCCCTCCTGCCATCTCACCGTGGTCCTGCACTGCCCATGGGTCTTCTCCCCCAAAATTTGGGCCGAACCACCAGGCTGGATGAAAAGTGGTCTCTTTTGCTGATGTCTGCCTTCCAAGACTAGCATTGCCTTCATAGGTTTTTTTTGGTTGTAGGGCTTATGGGCCAAGGACACTTCTCGCCTGCAGCTTTATATCTGTCAGTTTGATCAGCAAATGGGGGAGAGGGCCATAAAACTACAGAGGCTGAGTCCTCATCCCTTTAATCCCGCCAGGAGGGCCTGCGTTATTTCTCCACCGAGAGCGCTAATAGGATTCTAATACGCCGGCAAATGGGATTTTTTACAACTGCCATTCTGCAGTTACTGAGACGGTGTGTCACCGGGACAGCCCCGTAAATCCTCCTGGAGGTGGAGGGGGACGGTGGTTCTGCTGCAGCCCCTGTGGGTGCTTTCCCTGCTGTCAGGGCATTGCTGCAGCTCAGTCAGATGCCATCTGGTCGGGAGGTGGGGCTGGCGGAGTGCTTCGCTTTGGCTGTCACTTATAGGGTCAATATGTGGCCCTTGGGACTTCCCTCCTGGCTCTCTCCATGCCGTCCTTGCACTCGTGTGGCAGCACTGAGCATCCCTGTGGTTGCTCTTAGCAGCTTGGTTCCCAATCCTCTCGGGGGAGCCTTCCTAGGATGGCAGGACCTGTTCTTTCCTCCCCTCCATGGTCCCATCTCCTGTTGCTGTGCTCTGCATTGCTGCTAGCAGCAGTGGGACCAATGGGTCTGGGCCTCACTCCTTTGCACATGGAGTTACAGGGCTCATTCCATGGGTTGAGAATGTGCATGCAGCCTTGGCTGTAGGGAGTGAGGGCAAGCGAATCCAACTCAATTGGAGCTCATCTTGGGGACCCGCAGGACATGTGTAGCACTGCTCTCCATCCCCTCCTTCCCCTCAAGCAGCAGAGCCATATATATTGCATTACTCCATCCAATCTCAGCTCCCAATTGATTTTTTTCCAGCCCTGATCTCGGTAAGCCAGGAAGATGGGATTTTTTCCAGGGCAATCACGGGTTGATGGGTCCTTGCAGCTGCTTCCACACTTGAACATCAGCAAATAAGCAGCTCCCCACACTGCTCTCTGAGCAGCACCTAATTCCCTGGGACGTCTGCTGGGGTTTTGTTGTACTTAGCTGCAAATTGCCACAGCAGCGTGGGCTGCTCCCTCTTCTCTTACAGCAGTACAGGCATGTATGCTTTATCTCATCTATTATCACCTATGCCTGGTAGCTAACAAGCTCCCACCTACCATGCTTGCAACTCCTGTTCATTGCATTTGTACCACTGCCCTCCAGCCCCAGACTGACAGCAGGCATCCTGGTGCGAGGTGCTGCACGAGCAGATTGCCACCACAGCCCTGCCCTGTAGACAGAGCACCAGCCCTCCCCATTCCCACCCTGCAGACAGCTGAGCTGAGGGGAAACACGCCGTCCAAGTTAATAAAAGCACACAGCAAAAAAATCTCTCCTGATTTATCCAAGGTGATAAAGGAAAGCTGAGGTTTGGAAACAGATCTCAAGAGCGCTAAACAGAAATTTGCCTATCCGTAAACAGCTCGCTCTAGGGTTTGTAAATTGCCATTTTAGGAATGCAACAAAAGTAGCAGAGTTTCTTCCCCAATTAAATGAAAAATTGAGGAGAAAATTTCCGCATGTAAATCGGCACCGGAGAATGAGATCGTGTTGTGCAATAAATGGGTGAAGGCAGGAAAATGTCACATTTTATTGAGGTGAGATTTGTGATGAGAGAACATCTCTTAGAGCTAACGGATGCGTGGAAGGGACGATGAGCTGGTGCCAGGCTGGCTTCAGCACGGGGTCAGAGCAATGGGAGGAGGTGGGGAGGGGTGTCCTGGGGACGTGACACCAAGGACACGCCAACGCTGCGGGAGCAGCTCTGGAGCTGCCACCATTTCCAGCAGGGAGTTAATGCCAAATTGGCACCATCTGCTGCGCATTCGGGTTTGCTTCCCATGCTGTTCAGCCCTGCCTGGCGCACATCTGTGCGGGCTGCTGGGGACATCGACCCGCGCACTGACGAGGCATTGTTTTAGTGCTGCTGCTCCAAATTCTGCCAAATGATGCAAATCCCAAACTTGCCCTCTGCACTCAGCTCGGTGGCTGCACCCCTGCAGTGCCCGGAGTGCTGGAGCTGGGCTCGGCCCCAATGCGCGGTGCTGCGTAGGAATGGGGCTGGATCGAGGCCACCAGCCGTGTGCTGCAGTGTGATTAAGACCCAGCCCCAGCTGCTCCCCTCGAGGCCTGGCTGTGGTTTCCATATGGATGAGGTGTTGAGATGGAAAGGTGTCCAGAGCTGAAGCTGAGAGTTTGAGAAATCCAACTCGGTTCCACTGGGGCTCCTCAAAGCCGCCCTGCTGAGCTGCTCTCCAGTCAACCCCACTGGAGCTGCGTTGCTCGTACAAATGTAGCCCATCCCGTTGCTTTTTGGTTTAACTTTCAGAATGGTTTCTAGTAAATCGCCTGATACCCCGCTTCTCAGTTTTCCTGGCTCTCAACAGCTAAATAACACCTTTTCCCACGGTGCAGCATTAAAGCAAGAAGAAATCAGCACCTGAGCAGCTCAGTGCAAACCATGCAGCACCTGCAGCACTGGCAGTGGAGAGGAGCAGTGCTGGCTTTTCCAGCATCCCAGGCTGGGGGCACTGGGGGCTGTGTGCCCCATGCACCCCAAATTGGGTGTGAGGTGTGCGTGCCTGGGTGTTGCTAGGAGCTCCAAGCCTGGCTCTTGGATTGTAGATGGAGAATAGGAGGAAAAGATCAATTTTCATTGCTGCAAAAGCTAAACAGCACACAGTCTCAAATTTCCTCGGGGGTCTCGTGTTGTTTAACTTATTTCTTAATGGTCTGAAGCAAGGGGTGAGCGGGGCTGTGGCCTTCAGCTACTGGAGAAATATCAAGTTGCCCTAATAAGGGAGTTTGGGGAGTTATGAAAAGGAAGTGGATAAATCAGACTGTAGTCCTTGTGGCAGAGGCCGTGTCCTTCAGAGAGGTAAATATCATTATTAAATAAGAGGAAAGGAGAAAAGCAGGGCAGACCTGCTCTGCGTGCAGGAGAATTTGTGCTAGGGAAAGAAGCACTGGGGTGGGGATTGCTCTGCGTGTTTCCCTGCAGGAGCAGAGTGGTGGGACTGACTCTTCCCATCATTTCCAGGGCAATAATAATAAGAAACCATAACAAATGAACACGCAACGTCGTGACAAGAACCTCAAACTGAAATTAAGCACAGAATCATGGGCCAAAAGGTGACTTTTTCCTCCCCACAAGCGCTTCATGAAGCCAGCAGAGCCTCTGGGATGCTTGCACCTGGCCCTGCCCAGTCCCAGTGCTGACATCGGCTCCTGTTGCTGCTTTCAGTCCACGCTGTGCTTCTTGGTTGGCTCCATGGCAAGAGCTGCGGGGTTTTGCAGTGATCTGCATCCCTGCAGTGTGCATCCTCCTGGCCTGAGCAACCTGTGACGTTCCACCTCTCACTTCAGTGACCAGAACTGTTCCACTTGGGCAGAGCAAACTTCCATCAATGATGCAAAGAGAAAAAAAAAAAAGAAAAATAAATTACCCCCAAGCCCCAGAATGTTCGTGTTTCTCTTCCTGTGTCTGCAGCTCGTTGAATAGTCTCCCTCCTTGTTGGGAAGTGGGAATAGAGTTCATGGCATTGGGAACATAACCGAGCAAATGGCCTTTGCGCTTATCAAGTGCCTCTGCTCTGCTTGGGCATTTAATCACCCGCAGAAGCCATTTATTGCCTCGTATACTCCTCTTCTATGAACATTAGGCCTTAAATACCTGGCATAATTAGAGGTGAAACTGCAGTGCTGCGCCGCACCTCCTGCCTGTGGAAGGGTAACAGATGAGGTAGGAGTTCTGCTGGAGTTCAAGGTGAGAGCCGTAAAGCCGATTTTCTGCATGTGTCAGGGACATTATTTTAGGAATGTATAATTCTGCTCGCGAAAATTGAGGCTGGCTCAAATAATAATTCACACTTAATGAACTTAGAGTTATAGCCCTGGCTCTGAGATCCCCTCTGTGCCTCGCATGGTTGATTTGCCTTGTCAGATGTTTAAAGGATGGTGAGGAAACGACAAAAAGGATTTGGTGGAATTATGCGGAATTCCCCCCAAAACCTCTTTCTTTATGTTTTGATTCCTGTCTAGGAGAAAAGGAGAAATTCTCTGCAGCTTTGCCTGTAATCCAGTCTGCTCCTTGACTGGGACTTGTCGTGTTTTTAACCTTGCACGTTCTTCTTGCAGTGCTGCACAAACCTCGTGGCCTTTCTGTGTATTAGGGAGAATAAATGCCAGCTGTGAATATAGGTACCGTGTGTGTGTAGCAAATGCAAGAACCCATCACAGCCCCGACGTGTTCCCTGCTACCCAGCAATCAGATATTCAGAGTCTCCATCATTAATGCAGTTATCCTTGAAACACCCCTTTGATAGTAAATTAATGGGCTGTGCTGTGTAGAACATCACACCATCGCTAGTGCTGGTTTTATACACTATCAAGCTGTATCACAGGGAAATGCTCACCCTTTGATGAGTAAAGCCATGGGGATATGGTTTGGTGATGGAACTCAGTAGGTCAGGCTGGTGGTTGAAGATCTTGATGGTCTTTTCCAGCCTGGGTGATGCTCAGTTCTACTGCTGTGGGCCCATCTGTTGTCTCTTGGCGGTGAGGCCTCAGTGCTGAGCAGGCTGGAGACCTCAGCAAGGTGCAGAAGCAGCAAGGCCAGGGCTGATGTGCATTGGGTGTCACCATCACCTCGTGTGTTGGAAGCTCTGCTTTGGGGACCCGTGCCAGCCTCACAGCCCCATCACCCACCCATCCCAGCCACGGGCTCAGCCCACGTCTGGTGCTTCGTGGTGCTTCCTGGAGCCCTGCAGCACTTCCTCGAAAGACGGGGATTTTTTTTGCTGCTGGGAACGCTTGGCATCTGTATAAACAATTGTGTTAAGCCTCTGTTGTAGCAATTTTGTTTGTACAGTGAAGCAAGAAGGCTCGCTTTACCCCTCTGCTGTCTGGAAATGATTCCTCCAGGTTATGTGCGGAGCATTTTTCAGTGTACTGATTTCATTCAGGGAAAAAAAACCCAAACCAACACGACACTATTACAATGACATATTCTTCCCCAATGGTAACTTTATCCCCGCTTCTGGCTCATTGCAGAATCATAATTCATTTTGTCACACGGATAGCAAATAAATAATAAGAATAAATTGAGCAGATTATCTCATCTTTGAGCCCTGCCCAGCGTTCATCAAATCCATGCCAAGAAGCAAGACGTGGCTGCGGCCGGATTGATCCTACAAGAGCGCCTACCTTCAGCTCCATTAGCGCCCCTGGGAGCTGCTCGCCCATCTCCCCAGGTCCTCTCTTGCCTCAAATGAGCAGTCATTAAAGTGACACGCGTTCCCAAAGCGCCTTTCTTATGAAGGGTCTAGTGAAAATGTATGTGTTGCTGTTTCTCTCCATTGATTTTTACTGGAAGGACCGAAAGTACAAAGGCGAAACTCGGCTCGGCGGAGCTTTGCTGCTCTGCATTCCTCGCGCCGCACATGCAAACCATCCATTTCTTCTCTCACTTCAAGGAAGTTCTAATAACAGATGCTGCAGGGAGTTTCTGTAGGACTAAGGTCTCATTACTTTTACAGGAGATGCTACTGTACATTTACTGGTGTACTGCAAAGCGTTATAAATAATTAACGGAACTGCACTGAATAAACCTACTGCAATCCCACTAATTGGTAAACAGACTCGGAGCGTATGAGCAGTATTACCACTTTCAGTGGGATGATGATGCACTTGTATAAATTCAAGCTTATGAATAATGGCTTAAAGGGCCGAGGCTTGCTTTTATTTATTCCACAGCGCTCGAAAAATGGAAGGTGCGTCATAAGGCGTGAATGAAGGTGAGGTGTGCTGCCCCAGAAAATATTCGCTCCAAAGTCTCATCTGCGCTAAGGCTGGAACTGAAGGAAGTAACTCGTTAGCCAGTAACAATTACTGCGGTGGAAGCTAAATTGAAATAATGCTCACTGAACCTACGCCGAGTCCCCACTTGAAGTTATCGCCGTGCAGCACGTGTGGAATGCAGAGCAGGGCTGTTGATTTGCAGCCGTGCTCCGAGGTGCCGTCGTGAAGGTCTTGCTGCCAAAACAAGCCTTGTCTTCCCGCACACTCTAATATGAATTTAACCTGATGTATTTAAGCTGCAGAGCATGCAGGGGTGAATCCTGTGCTTTGGCTCGAGTTGAGGGGGAACGTATTTAAGCATAAACTGCACCCTTCTTAAACTGAAATGCATTCTGTTCATGGAAGTGTGTGCCCCCATTTAGGGGTTTTGGTTTGGGGATGGACTCGAGTCATCTGGCTGCTGCTCAGCCGCACGCCACTGTATTGCAGATTGGAGTTGTGTTGTGCAAACGGGATGTGGCACCACTGCAGGTCAGAGAAGAGCAGTGCTGGCCTTGGTTTTGTGTGGCAGGAGGGAAGAGTGGAGCGAGAGCTGGCATGGCAGCCAGTCCTTAGCAGGATGTGCCTACAGAGCGCTGGGTGTTGGAGCGCAGAGCTACGCTGCGACTCAAAAAGGCGAACTGCCAGCATGGTGGCACAAAACATTTCAAGACTATATATAAATATCTGACCTATTTCTTATGGATAGCACAATAAGGACTCGATCAAAACCCCACTGAATTCCGCAGGAGCCTTTCCATTGACTTCAATGGCTTTTGGATTGGCCTCTATAAATGGCTCGCGAGGAGCGGGTGGTGGTGCATTTGCCTGCCTATTTTTGTGATGTGTTTGATCACTCACTCGGTGATTTTTCAAACTTGAGCCATTCGCAATGGGGAGCTGTTGCAAATCACAATGTCGGATGTCCAAAGAAACGTCTCTTGAAATTGAACTGAGACTCATAAAGCAGATGAATGCGTTGGCATCCCGTGGCCCGTCGAAATGAAAGGAGAGCATTAACACTCATTAAAAGGGACAAGGCAGTGCCACACCCCTGCTGACCCTGTCATGGGGACGCTGGGATTTTGTCACTTCAGCTTTCAGTTCTGCCAGGGGTGCAGCAGCTCCTCCACTGCCCTTTCTGCAATGCAGGAATTGAGAAAAGGAGCAAGAAGTCTCCCAACCCAAGGCTGGGAGTGCCCTGGGGCTGGAGGGCTGGCTTTGTTCTGCAGCAGAGCCCTGCAGGTTCTCCTTGCTCCTCTTCATCCTCCATCTCTACGCTTCTCTTTACATGCTTCCACGTGGAAGCGGGTATCTCATACCTTAGTGCTGCTGGTTGAATGCCATGGAGGGGCTGCCACTTCTTGGCATGCAGTAAGGTCACTTTCACTGCAGGTTTTGAAGAGCATGGCCTATTGGTGTCATTGCTGGAGCTGCAAAATTAGGTTCCAGCCTTGTTTTTTTTTTTTGGTCTTATTTTATATAGTAATAAAAAACAAAATAGAGTCAGAATGAAAGCTTTCCGTCAGGTTAAAAGACTATTCCTGGGAATACTCTGTGATGTGAGGAAAATTCACTGCTTCAGAATTTTGCCCTGGGTGAAATTCAACCCAGATTTCAAAGTCTCTGCATTTCCTATAGAAGAGAATTTCCACGTTTTGACTTTTTTTTTTCCCAGAGAATAAAGGTGTCTGCTTTTTTCTCCCGTTGTATCATGCTCATGTAGATAGCAATATTCAATCTTTTTTGATTGTCAATCCTAGACATTTCTGAGTGGAGACAGAGAGCGTTTGAGAAATATGATGTGTGCAGATTGCCTTATTCTATAATAACAGTGTTGTTTTTTGTCAAAAGCCTTTTTTGGATGTCTTGGAAGCAGTCAGAGGATTAGGGATAGAAAATCACCATGTGCGAGGTGATGCCTCAGCCAAATTGCAAGGCTTTGCGAGGACGCCGCTCGCTCTGCTGTTGCTCTTAGCATTTGCTCTGCCTGTTGGCTTCGAGGAAGAAACGCTGATGTTTTGTTGATGCTGCTGCATCAGTCACCTTCCCAATGTCACCGCCTGTCCCGGCGCTTGTCAGTCCTTTCATGCCTTCCTGCTCCCATCCTGCCCATGATGAAGGCTGGGGCCGCCCTCTCCGCGGTGCCTGCAGTGGCGAGATGGAAGTTGAGGCATTTATTTCCTTTCTCCTCCACGTCCTCACGCTCTAATTGCGCCCCAGCAGACCTTTGGCATGCTTCCCTCTGTTATTGCACAGGGATCGGCTCTGGCTGCGGCTCTCGCTTTGCTCTTGTCCGACCTTACCCAACAGGACCTCCTCAAGGTAGAGCTCTCATCCTTTCCCTTCCAATGATGCTGCTTTTCCTGGGTCACGGTGTGCTGCTCTGCTGTTTACCAAACTGTAAGGCTATTTGATTTCTCAGCAAATGCAGTCTTTGTACTGCATAAGACAAACGCAGACTCCAGCAGCCCTGCATCAGTTTGTCTCCTAAATGACTCCCTGAGGTGGGTGCAGACAGCAGCGTGTGACCCAGCATGGAGCTCTGCTTCGAACTCAGGTGTTCTTAAGTTGGTTTAGAGCAACACCTCCCAATTTAGTGACAAACCAGGAGAAATTTAGCCGTGATTCAGTCTAGCTGAATTTTGCTGGGAAGAGTTGTTGGGGCGGATTGGCCAAAGACTTCTGAACAAAGCAGCAACTGAAGAACCAAATCTCATGAGTTTTGTGCTGTGGTAATTAAGAATAACGCGCTGAGGGTCCATCAGGGAGAAAGCCTTCTGCAAGGCTCAGTATGGGCAGAAGGAAGCTCTGTTCTCTGAATGAGTTGTTGTAGAACGTGGAGAGCCAAATCCATGGGTCGTAATTGCGCTCAGTAGACCAACAGCAATTTGCTGCCATCGAAGATCTGCTCTGTACAGTAGAATGGGGAATTAAAGGGTTTTTACCCCTTCTAAAGGCAAGGCAGTCATGTCCTATGCTAAACTGGTGAGTCCCCATGACCTCCTGGTGTGCAGGACCATGAATTTCTGCAGGATGGATCCATCCATCAGCACCGTCCTGCAGGGCCACGAGCAGTGCCAGCTCTTACGTCCCCATGCATCCCCTGGTCCCTTTGAAGCAGATCCTCCTCCGTCAGCCACAGCAGGATTCCCTCCTGATTGCGATGCCTTTTTTTTTTGCCTAAAGCAGAACTGAAAATTAAGTGAACAGATCTGTTTAAACCTTTATAAATACATGTTTAATATCCGCTTAATGCGAGATGGAATTTATGAGCCGTTAAGTGATGCTAGATCGTTTTTGTAAGAATAGAGAAGTCTAGTGGGAAAACTTCCTCCTGGGACATAATCTCATATTATTATTTTTTTAAGAGCGAGAGATTTAATATGTTATAGTTGACGTTTCCAGTGACATTGGAATATTTCCTATGCAGGAGCTTTCGCGAGCGCTTTATAAATCTTTAAGGGATTGAACTAATGAAGTCCTTATGTAGGGGTTGGGTGTGGGTGTGCTGTGGGTCTGGGGCACCCATTGGGGTGGGCAGAAGTGGGGACGCCAGCCTTGCGTTGGGTTTACCGAGGATGAGAAGCGTTGTGCTTCTTGCTTCCCCATTGAGCGCCCTGTGGCATGGCTTTGCCCAAAGGAATTCCCCATCTCGCCATCCGGTGCAAGCAGAGAACATCTATTGGTCCCTTTCTTTCCCATTTTTGTCCCTTTTCATCTTCTTAGTGTGTGTCTGAGAGGAGCACTGATGTCTGCTCCCATCTCCCACTCCCTTTGGAGGCTCCTGGTGGGGATGCTCCCATGGAATTGGGGATGTGACAGCAATTGGAGGTTCGGTGGCTCCGTGGTGGCACCGCAGCTTTGGGGAAAGGAAATCATTCTGCTTCCTGCAGGCACTGCTGAAATGGGTTTTTTTTATCCTCTGTTAGAAACGCCGATGAAATCCCTCTGTTCCTGTTGCAGTTTGTTTCAAACATTTTGAGTATTTCCGGAAAAATCCCCAACCAGTTTTGATATGAAACTTTAATATTTTCTCTTCTTTTCTCCGCCTGCCAGATCACACATTTGGAGGAGAATACAGATTGACAAAAAGGGGTGGGTGGGGGGAATGCAGCCGTTCCCATCTCATCAGATACCTCCTTCCCATCAGAAAAGCTAACTCGGATTCGGCTTATTTCAGCATTGTCTGCACTGCTCTCTCCCATTCCCAGCAGCATTACCTGAGCAGCACTGCACTGGGGTCCCTTTTGAGGGACGTCCCCAAGCCAAAGGGCTGGAGCCATACCCTCCACATCAGCCCATTCACAGGGAGCTGCTGCAGCCCCACTGTGAATTTTGCCCCGTGCTGGGGATGGCAGCATCCTGTGGGGTGCTCACAGCAGCCCCTGTCCCAGGGGGGAATTTCCAGTAACCCCCTGCCCCATCGTGGGCTGTTTGGTGACCGATTGTTGGGTTTCTTGTGAATAATTAGAAGGGGGAAAAAAAAATAAAAAGAGACTGAGGCAGAGAACTGAAGAAATAATCTTTTTACATTTTAATCTTGAGCAGTTTTCAAGCAGTTTGATAAGGCGGGTTGTAGAAATGTCAGCTTCCCCTTATCTCTAATTGACTTAAAGTAGAAGCAGGCTTTAATCCTTGCATGCAGAGGAGCTTCTGATGGGGAGATGAGGGCAATTGATTTCTGCCTTTTTAATTAACACTCTGTCTGCCTTAAAAACAATGGAGAGGGAGGAGGGGAAAAGCATATGGTGGCATTTAGAGCTGGGAGGTGGCTCATGTGACGATGCCCCTAAGCCTTGTCTTGGAGCTGCTGGCAGACAGCAGTGATGCTGCTGGTCCTCTGCTGCAAGATGCTGCAAGACCCTTTTCTTTTTGCTGGGGACGGAGCCAGTTGGCCCCTTGGATGCCCTTCTTCTTCTCTTGCTCCCAACCTTGCTGTGTTTACCCCCAGCCAAGTGCAGGCACTTTGAATCACAGAATCATTAAGGTTAAGACCAGTGAGATCACGTAGTGCAGCCATCAGCCCATCTGAACCATGATGCATCCAAGGAGCTGAGCTGATGTCCTGCACAAAGGCAGGAGCTCAAGGGAGCTCCAGCCAAGCCAGGAGCATGGCAGCCCAGTAACGTCCAGAGGAGGAACAGAGGGTATCCCAAGTATATCTCCATGTCCCTGCTGTCCCATGAGGGAGTGATGCTCCACGCCAGATGGGGCAGAGCAGGGGGCGCAGCACTAAAGTTGCTTTCAAGTCATTGGCAGCATGGAAAAAAATGATGTGGAATGGCACACAATTAATTGTCATATAAGGAGATAGGGAATTTTCTTCCTGCACGGGCAGCTGGGGAAATGGAGTTTTGGCTAACCAGTGTTGGGCGTAGAGCATCATGTGGGTGAGCTCAGAGGAATCAATGCAACCCCCCCCCAAATTTATGGGGCTGCAGGGCAAAGCCCTTCCTTGGCGGGTGCCATGAGCAGGGTGGAGGCAGCAGCTGGGAGCAGGGGATTTTCTGCTGCTTGGGCTTGGGCAGGATGCACCGCCGTGCTGGCGTTAATGGCTTTCTCAGTGGGGGCAGTCGGCTGCTGTGTGTGTTACGGCTCCGTTTGCCGTCCTGCTGCAGCACGCTTACACTTACACGCCAAAGTGTCAGCATCACAGCAGAGAGGGTTGTTTATGCAGCACTTAGTAACATCTACGGGGTAATGGGCTGTGCAGAGGACCCTGGGATAATTGGGGAAATGTCTGGAAGTGGATTAGCCGTGTGTCTGGGTGGCTGATGCTTGGAAATACATACATACATTCGATCTTTAAATACATATTAGGCGAAAGCCCTGCTTCTCCCTGGGACTGCGGAGGTGGGGTTAATGTGGCGTGGAGGAAATGAGTTAACATCCCATTGCTTTGGGCAAGGCCGAGGCGCAGGGGGGCTGCGTGCCTTTGTGGGGTGCATCGCTGCGTCCCCCCAGGGTGGCTCCCAGGGGTAAAGAGCTGCTGAGATGAGGGACGTGTGGGATGGGAGGGCACCCTGCCAGCTGTCCTGCCCAGGGATGCTCTGCACCACGCAGGATGGGATCTGGCCAATTCCAAAAGTGGGTTTTTGGCTTGAGGATGGCTGGCCACATCTGCACGCTGCATCTAGCAGAAGGGAACTGTGAGATGGAGCATAAAATAGGACTTAAAAACCCAGGCATGGAAATTGAGGGGGGTGCTTTCGTGGGCTTGGTGGCACGGTGGTGATGGGCTGGTGGTGATGGGCTAGATGCTCTTAGAGGACTTTGCCAACCTTAGTGATTCTGTGCTTCTGTGCTTCTAAGGCCAGCCCTGTTCTTGCTGGACTGCTCAGTGCAGGCGGTGCCGGGATGCCGTGTTGCACACATGCTGTGCAAGAGCAGTGCACATCCCACAGGGTTGTGCCAGCAGTGTGTTTTCTGTGTTGTTTACAGGTATCCACTTCTCCACGTTTAAAGCTGCCCAATAATTCTTATTTTCTTAATGCTGTGCATGGTCCCCCTCCTTCTGACAAATCGATTTGTTAAGGGTTGCATCTGCTGCTGCTCAGCAGTAGGGAGGAGAGGAAGGAGTGGTGTTTTTGCTCTGCTTTTCCCCATTCCCTTTCATATCCCAAGGGTTATCAAGTCAGCCACCAGAATGCCACAGCCTGCCGTGATGGGCATTTAGAAAAGAAAGAGAAAACACAAAGTAATCCAGTAGCCCAACCTCCAAAACCTATCTGAAAAGATGGAGTGAGTCCTGCCTCCCGTGTACAGATGTAATAGAAAAGCATTATCTGTGTGTGAGTCCTGATGGAAGGAGCCCACAATTCAATTTGTATCGTGCGGGTCCGAATAAATATGAAAACGCTGACAAATCTGCCCGGATAAATCTTTGCAGGCAATGAGGAGTCTGTGAGGAGCAGTGAATGGGGGACAGATGTAAGGGCAAAGGTGCAGACACTGAGGGCACAGCAGTAATGGGGCAGAGGCTTCAGAAGAGATTCGGAGGACCACAGTGTTTAATTAGAAGCGAGCAGGGCTGAAGTCTCCCAGCTGCTGAATGCGTTGGGAAAATGGGAATTAGGCCTTTAAAATCTCTTTGGTCCTGTGGGAAGTGGTGTCCATGCAGAGCTGTGGGTAGCAGGTGGCTCCTGTACCTGAAATTGGGGGTGGGGAGGGGTCTGCATGCTCAGTGCACTGATGTTGCTGCTGCAGCTCAGCGGCTGCATTGATTTCCCATCAGCTCCGGATCCGGCCGGAGGGGTTTTCTGCAGCCAGTCTGAAATTTTGCAGCTTTGCATTTTGCTATAATTAACATCTGGGAGGAATTAAAGGGGTCTTGGGGGAGAGAAGCGAGATCTGAAGTTTAAATAACAATTTGGTTCCAGCACAATTAAAAATAAGCTGCGATGCCATTACTGGGGAGTGGGGGATCAGCAGGATCACCATCCCTGAGGCTGTTGCAGGGCTGTGGGGATGTGGCACTGAGGGCTGTGGGCAGTGGGGTTGGAGTAGGGGTGGGCTGGGGATCTGGGAGGTGTTTTCAGCCTGGATTCTAGCAGGGTGGCTGTGTAAGTAGTTGGAGGTGGTTGTGGTCCACCTGGTGTGGATGGGAGCGCTGGCAGGAGGAGGAGGTGGAGGGGGACAGGGACGAGGCAGGATGTGGGGGGGAGCAGAGTTGGTCCTTGGTGCTTGCTGGGAGTAAACATGGGTGGCAGGAATGTGAGAAAGCATTTTTGTACGTGTGTGCACACAAATGCAAGCGCCTGGTGCTTTGGGTGCATGTAGAGCATCGCTGTCCTTGTGTGCAAAGCTGGTCAGATCTGAGCTGCAGCTCCACGCTTGGATGGGAAAAAAAAAAACAACAACCACTCTCAAAATGAAATATTGCACAGGTTGGGTGCCAAGACCCTCTTGAAGCTGATTGGTATCAGTGGCCGTTCGCGATTCCCCTGAGATTTCTTTAATTGCTTTATTTGCACTCATCTGATTGCATCTCATAGTACGGCATTGGGAGGAAGTGGAAATGGATGCAAACAGAAACGCTTCAGTGTGCGGAGCAAACTTCACATTGCCTTTGCGCTGACTGGACTCAGAGCAATGCCGTTCTGCTGCTGCATTGAGGAACAGGAAAGGCTTTTTTGGCACAGTGCTGGCGTTCGTGGGGGTATTGCAAAGAAACAAATGGGTCGGGGATGGGGAGGAGCGTGTGTGGGACGTGGGGGAGCAGTGAACAAACGCGCTCCGTGCCGTGCGGAGCCGCTGCGTGCGCGGCTTTACGGATTTCCATATTTATTACTTGTTTTGTGCCGCAGGGGGGACAGAGCTCTTCATGATTGGAAATTTAAGCAGAGGACTTCTTTTTTTTTCCCTTCTTTTTTGTGTGTGTGTTTCTTTTTGTGTGTTTCTCTCGCATCGTTAAGGTGGTGGCGGTGCTGTTTGTTGCTGGGTAATTAAATAGGATCTGTTACGGTGTGGAAGGAATCCTCAGGCACAAATCTGCATTTGGTTTTGTTTTCTTTTTTGAGGGAGGGGGGAATGAGCACATGGGAATAGAGTGGTTTGGTAGCTTTGAAGTTCTGTGCTTGTGAAGGGTGAGTGGTAAGCGGGCACCAAGAGAGGCAGCAGAGCAGCCAGACTTCTGTAGCAGCATTCCCAGAAGTTCTCACAAGTATAACCCAGGATTTCCAGGCCTGCTAGGCTCTGTGCAGCAGCTCCATGGCACGCTCACTGCCACTGCTGCTTCCGTCCCTGTATGGATGGCTGCGTGGCATGGCAGGAAGGCAGTGGATTCTTGGAAAGCTCAGAAATGGCAGCCTTAAAGACCAGAAGGCAAGTGGAAGACAAGGCAGGAATCATGGAATTGTTAAGGCTGGAAAAGACCTCTAAGAGCCCCAACCCCAGCCCACCGTGCCCCCTGCCCACATCCCTCAGTGCCACATCCCCATGGCTCTGGGACACCCCCAGGGATGGTGACCCACACTCCTTGGGCAGCTGTGCAGTGCAGCACTGCTCTATCTGAAAACATTTTCCCAATATCCAATCTTGGAGGGATCCTCAAAAGACTAAAAAACCTGAAATCTGACATCCCCCTTGTTTTTCTTTCCCCCCTCCAAGAGCCTCTGTCCTCCTACCGCCCTCCTCCAGCATCCATTCCATCTGGGAGCCAGCATCCCATCTGTCATTCCATTTTTCAGCAGCTGTGGGTTTGCTCCTGGACTCATTGCAGCCGTCATTTCCAGACCAGTCAGTACCACTTCTATACAATGTACTTGGTGGTTTGTCTTGCCACAGTTTGGTGGTGGATTTGTTCTTTGTGCAGAGTTCAGTTTGCAGAGCCGAGGTTGAATCTTCTGAGTATTTCAGTTGCCCAAATAATAAATAGTAGCAGCAGAAGCCAAGAATACTGGGTAATTGGTCAGTGACATACGTTGTGTTTGAAATTCTCCTGCTCCTGCAATAAACTTGTTCCTCTCTTTTATTGACTCTTGATTAAATTTTTGTAACAATTACCGACCGATAATAAGCAGGTATTGATTGCTCTGGAGGTGAGCACTGAGATTTACCGACACGAGGGCGGGAGCTATTGACTGCGAGGAGAAAAATGGCTCACACTGGGGGGGGGGGATGCTCCTGGAGGTCCATTTATTTGCATGGTTGTGCAGTTGTGATGTCTCTCCAGCTTGGGCCTGACCCATGGGAACCCAATGCTGTGATCCTGCCCGATGGCAGCTGCTGTTTCCTCAATGCCACCAAACGTGCTTTGAAACTGGAGAGCTGATATCTGTGCTGTTCTGCAGAAATTAAGCCTTCTGTTGGCAAAATCCAGCCTTGATGAGTACCCAGATTGGTGGAGAAGTCCTGGCCTTGAGAAATCCTCAGAATTTGTCGTTTTGATGTTTTCCACTCTTCCATTGATTTCAACTCTTCTGTTTCAGGAAGTGATTTGCGCCTTTTTTTCCCCGAGATCTTTCACTTTCCATCGCGTTTGGGAGGAAAAAGTGCTTGTCTGCTTGCTTTTCATCTCAAAAACTCTTGTCAGCTCCCACTCTTGTGCTTATCACCTTTTCAAATGGAGGCTGCGCGTGTCATCGCGGGCTCTTGAAATTAAAAGGCACTTTGAAATGCCGCCTTTAACTGCATCCCAAGGATAACAGGCAACTTGAAGTCCGCGGCTTCATCTCCCCAGTGACACAAACCCACTGCTTGAACTGCTGATCTGTATCTGGGGATGCAGTGATCTCCTCCATAGCACGTGCTGCTGTGCCAATAGGTGGCAATCTCTGCTCGCACACGGCTGTGACATGTGTCACCTCGCCTGCTGCACGTGATCCCTGCTTTGCCAGGCATCTTGCAACGGGAGCAGGAGCTAAGGGGGTATATTGTGTGCCTGGATGTGCTTGGCCTCGTGTGTGGGGAAAGGGCAGCAACCAAAGGGCTTAGTGCCCTTATGGAGCTGTTTTAGGACTTCTCCTAACGTTTTGTGGCTCTGTTGGCAGTGAGGGATGGAGAAGGGCCACAGACCCCGTTCCCTGTCCCTTTAAGAGCTTTTGCTGGCATAATAGGATCCTTGATCTTGCAACTGCATAAATCACAGGCAGCCAGCTCGAGTCAATTCATATTTTTGCAGTTCGTTAGCAGCTCGGGA
This sequence comes from Lagopus leucura, assembly GCF_019238085.1. Taxonomy (NCBI): domain Eukaryota; kingdom Metazoa; phylum Chordata; class Aves; order Galliformes; family Phasianidae; genus Lagopus; species Lagopus leucura. The sequence goes on from NW_024962283.1 coordinate 1,905,659, forward strand.
GGAAATTGCATTTATTATAATTGCCTCTAATTGCACCAGATTAGTGATTACAATTATTGATGGTGGCTGATTATTCATTAGGCTTCAAATCAATTCCCTTGCTTCATCATTACCCAAAACAGTAACTCTGATGAGGAGAGAGGGCTGGAAGAGCCCGCGTCCACACTGCTGCCAGGAGCCTGCCTGCCTCCAAAGTCATCTGAAATCAGCTCTTGGCACTGATTAGTGAGATAGGAGAGGTCATTAGCCAGGGCTTGGGGTGCCTTTGGAGCCTGGGAGCTGAACGGAGTCACTCAGGTGTTTTCCTTGGTGGGGCTTTTTGCACCACGCTGAGGTTTGTGGGAAGAGTCGCAATAGCTCACACTGCTTGCTCTCAGAGCAACTTGCAGCTCTCTCACTGCCTCTGAAGCAGGCGGGGAATGGAGGCAAAGGGAACAGTAACCATAAAGCTGCCCATTGGGGTGCAGAGCAGCCCCATTGTGGCACATGCAGCCTTGCAAATGTGCCCAGAGCACTGCTTGCAGCCCAGGTGCAGGCAGCCAGGCACCTGCACTGTGATGTCTAATTGTTATGAGCACTGCCTGACTTGCATAATAACTTGGGTTTGGGGCTGGGAGCGCCCTCAGCCTGCTCAGATGCTCAGCTGAGGTGCTGCGGGGTGAAGAAACCTGGGTGCAGTGCAACTCTCAAGGAGATCCCAGCTATGCAGATGCAGTAGTCATTCCTCCAGTGGAGCTCTGCTGCCCTCCCACCCAGAGAGCATTCCTGCAAAGAAGCCCAATGAGTCAAGATAAGACCAAGGAACTGGAAGTTGTGTGTGTTTGGTTTTTTTTTTGGCTGGCATCTGTGCTGTTGGCTCTGCTAGGAGATGCTGCTGCCCAAATGGTGTCAGTCTGACCCATCAGCCTGGAGCTGCAGGATGCCCCCAGCTCAGCAGTGATGGCAGCTGCCCGCTGTGCACTGCTCTGCTCTGTTCCAGCTGTGTTGAGTGGGATGGTGCAGGATATGGTCAGACTCTCATCCAGAAGCAGTGGATGACCCACAGCCCTCCCCGTGCTGCAGAGCTGCACTCCTTCATCTCATGCTGATGAGGATGAGGAGCAGTCTGGGTTCTTTGAGCAATGCCCATCCTTGGCCTCTCTCTGACGATAGAAACGTTCTGGGTATTTATCCCCAAGTGTTTGTCCTTGGTTTTCCTTCTGATTCACCTGAGCATATGCTGAGGAATGATTTATTTTGCTGATTGTTCACAGCAGAGTGTTCTTCTTTTGTCCTCCCATTTCAGATAGCTGTGAGCGTCTGAAATCCCCAGTTACTGTGCAGTTTACATTCAGCAGATCCCAAACGTGTGGGTTTGGTGTTTTTTTATCACAGCAAAACTCAGACGTCCTGCTTCTTCTCCCACTGTCTTTGTGGGCGCTTCATTTGAAATCATTTGTGAGGTTTTGGTGGAGCTGTGGAGAGATGTCCTCCTCCACCGAGGTGAGAACCTGCTCAAAGGCACAGCCCCAGTGCTTGCTTTAAGGTTCAGAAGGGTTTTTTGGGTTCAGAAAGGTGCAGGTGGAAAGAAAAGGGGCCCCGGGGTGCTCTGAATCTCCCAGTTCTGAAGACAGGATTGCTGCTGAAGGCTGGGGACCAACAGTGCCGTGATGCGCCGGTGGGAGTTGGCTGCCATTGCTACAGCTTTACAGACAGCAGAGTTTGAAGCGTACGTGTTTGAAAGCTTTAAATGAAAAGCGTTAAAGAAGAGATGAGGTACCAATGGGGAATAAAACCGGCATCATCAGAGCCTTTCTGATAGAGCAACACAGCTTGAATTTGACTAATGAGCCTAAGAGTTTAAAAATAGGTTTATCTGTGTAACATCACCTTTGTGGCTGCGAAGCATTGGCCGTTGGATGCCTTCAGGTTTGGACTGTTGCACGCACACTGTTTGGCCGTGACGTTTGGTGGCTGCCCATTGTCCCCAAGGTGAGAACCCAAAAAGAGAACCTTCATTTCGCCTGCCAGGATTCTCATTTTGAAGGCTGTGATTCTCATTTTGAGGAACTTCTTTAGATAACCATGATGCTCGTCAAGGAACCAAGATTCTGGTCCTCAAAATGAGAATCCTGGTCCCTGAAATGAGAAACTTTTCCCCAAAATGAGACTCCAAATGGAGAATCTTCATTTCGTGTACCAGGAGTCTCATTTTGAAGGCTTAACATTCTCCTTTTGGGGACCAGGATTCTCATTTTGGGGACCAAGGTTCTCAATTTGTGGTCCAAGATTCCTGTTTTTGGGATCCTGATTCTCATTTTGGGGACCAGGATTCTCGTTTTGGTGTTGAAGCTCAGGTGATGCCCTAAGCCCAGATTCCCTCTATCCCAAACACAAGAGAAATATCTGAAATAGCAGATTCTTTTTTTTTTAACTAAGTGAATAATCTTGCCATGGCAGCATCCATATCGGAGTGCATCTGAGACAGAGATGCTGTGTTTTGGCTCATGTAACAGGAGGGAAAATGAAACGAAGTGCTTGGAGTTTATTGAGGAGATAAGAATTGATGGTTGTACATTTTTGTGATGCCATCACTCAGGTTTTGGGAACCACCACGTGTGTGCAATAGCATCAGTGCTTTCTGTGCTTGCGTGGGCTTTGCTTGGCGAGGCGCATCAGCATTTGGAGGCGATGATGGTGCTCCTAAAGCACCCATCAGCAGATGAGATCCCATGAGCTGTGCTGGGGATGCTGAAGCAGCAGTGTGCGGATGCAGGGTGATGAATAAGGAGGGTCTGTGGATGCTTATCCCTGCTTTTGGTCTCACGGAACGACGCGTGTGCTCCGTGCCTCAGTTTCCCCTTTTGAATGTGACATTTGCAGGGAGCAGCCGAATTGCTCAGGATGTGACAGGGCACAGCCCAGCAGGGAGGGGGGGAGGAGCACTTCGGAAATGACTTCTGCTCAGTGCCCAAATCCCTGATACAATCGAAAGCACTTCAGAAAGGTCCCAGCTGCTCGCAGGGAGGCAGATGCTCAGCCAAGCAGGACCGAGAGGCGCGTGATACAGCGCTGCAGCACCGGAGAACGACAGCCCTGTCATGCTGACTTATGATGGATGAGGAAAAAGCCTATTTCTCATCCGCTGTGGGAAGACATGAAGTGTAAAGAAGGATGCTCCAGGAGTCTCTGGACGATTCATCTTGTGTCGGGCACGCTCCCGGAGCTGGTGGAGTTGAGAGCGAGCAAAGCCAGAAGGCCCCCCCCCCAAAAAAGGAGGGGCTGGGGAAAATTCATTACGCTCAAGCTAATCTCCCAGGGAAATAGCAAAATGTCAGCAGCACCCGCATAGGGGTAGGGGAGGGAAATTAACGGGTGGCATTTGTCAGGTGCTAAACCAGGCGTGGAGCGGAGCGGGATGCAGCCGGGTGCCCACGCCTCCTGCGAGCCGTGCCACAAAGTGCAGCTCTGAGCTTTGGCACTAAGGGGAGGAATTAAATCCCTGCACCCCGCTTCTGTGAGAGCTGCTTGCCCCCCTCCCCAAAGGGGATTTGCCGCAAATCTCAGCTCGCTTTTTTGCAGATTGCACCTTTATGGCCACGGAGATGGGGCTGGAGGCACACTGCTCCCATCGCTGCCCCAGGGTGTGCAGCGGGTGGCCGGATCCGTGCTGTTATTTGCCCACCTGGAAATGGCCTGGCTTCAGTTCCCAGCGCCTTGTTTTCCATCTGGGAGATCTTAAAGCACTTTTTGCTTCGAGACATCTCCCGAGTCCAGTGGCAGCAGTAAATAGCTGGGCGTTTAGGGATGATTGAGCCATTATTTCCAAGTGCCACCAAGGCTGCGCCCCAGCAGTGCGTCTGGCAGCACTCAGCATAGAGCACAGAGGGGACGTTTAATAGCTGCAGTCCCAGGGTACGGTATTTGGTGTAATAGTTGGGGCTTGACACCAAATAAAAATCCCCTATTAAAGAAATCAGGTTAATTTCGTGTGTGAAATGAACCGACCTAAACTGCTCCCAAATAGACAATATATTGTAGTTTTTCAGTGGAAGCAAAGAAGTACGTGGAGGCTGTGCTGCAGCAGCCTGGTGTGATCCTCAGCCCCCTGCAGGGTCCCATGGGGCAGAGACCCTGTGCTCAGCTGCAGGACGGGGATGTGGGGGCTGGAGAGGTTCAGTGCCACTCTTCCCTCCATTCCACAAGACTTTTCTTGCCAGATCCTGGAAGGAGAAGACCGTCTCCTCCTCCACCACCAGAGACCCTTTCTCCTTCCCGCCCCAGGAAGCCGTGATACAACTTGAAACCGATTAATAATACACAAAGGATGAGGTGGCTGGGCAAAGAGCGGCCGTTTCCTTGGCTGGCTTGTGTTGTGCTTTTATTAGGCTGCGATCTAAAGCGAAGGAGAGGGAGTGATTTTATAGCCTGCAGCGTCTTGTTTGCAGATGATTTTCCAAAGATGCTCGGTAGAATATCAATTGCCTGCCATGAGAGATGCTGGCAGGCACTGCCTGGAGTGGGAGAGGCACTGTGGTCCCTCCTGGAGTCGCAGCACCAGGCACACTGTTGGGTCCCACGTGCAGCACAAGGTGGGGATGGATCAGGGATGCTGGGTGGGCACAGGGCGGTGGGCTCTGGTGCAGAATCATGGAATGGCTTTGGTTGAAAGGAGCCTCGGAGATGCTCCAATTCCAACCCCTGTGCCTCCTGCTGTGCAGTTCCCCACACCCTGCAGACCAGACACCCAGGTTTTGCCCAGAGATGTGCGTGGAGGGCAGCTGGGCTGTGCTTTGTGGCTGCTGAGCCCCTGAATTACAGCGTGCCATAGCTAGCAGGAAAAAAAGAGATGAAGGGAAGCGAGGCAGGGGTTCTGCTTGAAGAAAATAATACTTTCTGGTTCTTTGCAATGCTCTGAACCCTTGAGCCCTCTCAGATGCCGGATGATCAAGGGTGCGGAGCTCCTGCCATCAAGCAGAAGCTACAAAGCCCAATCAGCAGGAGAGGAGCAATTGCTGCGCTCACGGTATCAGAGCTCTTCTGCTGATGAAGAAGAGCAGAGTCCGGGCAAATTGGGAATGAGAAATCAGCATCCAAGCAGAGCTCCGAGTGACCTGGCTGGGAAGGAGGCAGGAAGAGTTGGCATCAGCAGCGATGGTGTTTGTTCAGAGCATCTTTAATCACATCCCACGTCATCTCCATCAGCAGGAAGGTGGCAATCAGGGGTTGGGGCTGCTCTGTGCCATCGAGGCTGTGCTGTTCTGGAGCACAGAGGGCTGTGATTTGGGAGCATTTGGTTTTCTGTGGGCAGCGAGGGGTCGGCTCACACCGTGCTGTGGATTGGGATTGAGATGCTCTTGCAGAGGGAGCTAACGAAAGACAAATGCAATGTACCCTCTTATTTGTATTTTTTTCTCTACCTTCTTTCTTTGTAGTGGTAAAATGATAGAATTTCATGCAGTCAATTGAGGCTATTGAGTTGTTTTGCCACTAAAGTGCTGGAGCATTGACTGCATAGATCCACTGCGTCCCCTTGGAATCACATCCCTTTTAACAATGCGCCGTTGTGGGAGGACCAGGACGGCTTTAAAAGGTTTTCTAGGGTTGTATTTCTGCCTCTCGCTCTCCCACTCCATCCACTGAAATCAGACCTGAGGCTGTATCAGGGGAAAGGGGAGCTTATGGGGTGGTCAGACCCCACGTATTCTAACCCAGCATCCCCCCCGCCAGCCCATAATACCCAGCTCCTGCATCCTTGCTGCATCACCTGCTGCTGTTAGTGCCTGTGATATTTATGAGATCCAGCTCTCCAGCATCCAGCCCATTCTACCCCTCCATCCTCTCTTTCCTGGCTCTTCGGTGTGTGCTCTTTTAATAACTGTAACCCATCTGATAATGTTGTTATAAATTAATGATCTGTTTACAACCTTAACTCTGTTTTAATGAAGATTTTTTGTTGTTGTTGAGGAAAATAAAAGCTGCTGTAATTATACCTTGTAACTGCGGGGTTTTATAGCCGGTGAACTCATCCAACAAGCAATTTCTATTAGTTTATCCAGGCAAATATTCTGGTGTTGATTTCATATATATAAAAAAATACACAGCGACTCCTGTGAGCGGCAGAAATCATTTCTCCTGGATCCCTCTGTGTCTGCATCTCGAGAGCAAAGTGCTGCAGGATTTTGTGATGTCTGAGGGAAGCTGAAATCACCGTTGTGCCTTTCAGGCAGGGTGTTAAAGGTGTCTTTCCTTGGACCAGCTTTGTATTTTCCCCAGGCTTGTGTCTCAGAAGGCATCTCACCTTATAACAGTCTAAGGGGGAGCAATCCTCATAGCTCAGAGAAGCTATGGGTACCTCATCCCTGGAGGTGCTCAAGGCTGATTCAGACCTGCCTCATCTCTGCTTTTTTGCTCACATTACGTTTGCAAGTTTAAAAGCAGCACTTGGGCATGAAAGCTGCTGTGGGCTCTGTGCTGGGGACGCGTTGTCACAGTGCTGGGAGCAGCAGGAGGAGCAGGGCTGGGGCTGTGGGGCTGTGGGGCTGCTGTCCGAGCCCTGGGGAAGGGATCAGGAGCATCGCAGGAGATCGGGGCCTTAATTTTCTCTCTTATTTTCCCTCCATCCCCCCGCAGATCTGCATAAAGCAGCTCCTCTCTATCATTTATCCATTCGTGATCCAGCACAAAAGGCTCTGCCTTGGAGTGGAGATGTCATCTGCAACAGTGTGAGGTCCTGGGAGAGGAGCACCCCCTGCTCAATTGCAAACCCTTTCTAACCATTTACCTTGTGTGTATACACAGCAATGCACTCAGATTAATCCCCAGTCTCCTCCATCCAATATCTCCTTTTCTTACATCTCCAAGGCAGAAGAGTGCAGATCCGGAGCATTGCAGCTGTGAGATGGTTCATCTCTGCTGCAATCCAGGAGCTGTGCTGCTGGGGCATCCCCTCCACAACCCATCCTTTGTATTTACTGCACATCCCCGTGCTTTTATGGCCCATCCCCTCTGGGCCACCCCATTACCCTCTTCTGTCCCCAAACTTTGCGCTTTGTTCCCAGCATCTGCCCCGAAAACCACCTGAGGCTGAGCCAACTGCATCACAGAGCTGCTCTGACAGCAGGGGAATTATTAATAACCTGACGCCTAATTATGTGTGTCTTAAGCCTGCACTGACATCTTCTCCAGAGGACGGAGGAGGGGTTTTGGGGAGACACCTCGCTGTTTAATAAATAAAAGAAGAGATTCATAAAGTGTGTGGCAAGCACATTCCTCACATGGAAACGTTACGGAATAACGCAGGATGAATAATAGAAAAGGTTATTGAAAAATTCATAATTTCCAAGCGCCGGTGGAGGCGAGGCTTCCGTGCCGTTTATTTGCCTGTAGAAAAGTGATTAAAATACATGTTATTGTCCCGTCTATAGGAAAATGTTTGATGAAGTGGATACCAGCACGACATTTGAAAAATCCATTTTGTTGCATTTAGTGGTGGGACGTGGGGAGAGGGGGGGGGGGGCGCTGTGAGCTGCGTCATCAGGGCTCCAGAGAAACATTAAAATAGGAAAATTGGAAAAAAAAAATGTAATATCCTTGGGGGTTGGGGGCTATTGAGGATGCCCTGCCTCTCAGCAGTGTCGTTTGACTTCATTTCCATGCCTTTAGCATTAAAGTTAGAGTGAGATTCCTTTGGCTTATTTACTGCTTTAATTGCTGAGATGGGGCACAGAGGCTTTCTGCACGGACGGGAGAATTTCTGCAAAGTTTGCTATTGGGGAAGTGCTGAGGTGGACACAGTGGGTGTTTTTGGATGCTTTCTGGAGTTTCTTGTAAATCTCACTGGGCATCAAGTTGATTTCATATGGGACTCGGGCATCAATTCGACATCAGATGGGATGTGGGCATCTGGTCAACCTCAAATGGGAGCTGATCATCAAATCAACCTCAGGTGGAATTTGGGAATCTGGTCAACCTCACAGGCATGTAAGTGGATGGGACTTGGCTGTGTGTGAGATGTGCAGGTTGACCAGCTGGGACTGGTGGAATTCAGGTTGCTGGGTGCTTTGGAATGAAACCATGAGCATCATGTCTGTGCCCTGCATTGTGCCCTCAGCTTTGGCGTGGAACCCTGGAGGATTTGGGGTTCTGGGGATGCTGATGTCTCCACTATAGCATCTGGGTGGCCAGGCAGTGCATGCAGTGATCTCTGGACAAACACTTGGGTCAGAGCAGTGTGGAAAGGTGCAATCACCCATGGGATCTATGGAAATCCTTGGGAAAACCATTTTTGCAACGTGGATGGTGTGAGTGATTCTCCAAGGTGGACCCCTGAGATAGCCACACTGGACAGGAGGGTTGTACCGTGCCAACCCCCACTTTATACATTTTATATATAGCCCACAGGCACTGAATTTACCTGTGGATTAAAAGGGAAGAGTCAGACCCCGTGCTCTGTTAATGTTGTCGGGGATGCGTCATTCACATTAGCCTGGATCTGTCCCCAGGAAGAGGTGACAGCTTTTCATCCCCCCCTGCTCGTGTCTCAGATCTCGAGCAGGGTCTATATTTGCTGCGTTAATGACTCGGAGCCTATCTGCAGCTCCTCTTTGGTTTTATTCATAGATCCCATCTGGGATTGTCAGAAATAGAAAGGCAAAACCTGCAGAGGAGCCATGTGGCAAGAGAGGACATGAGGCAAATCACTGATTCCAAAAAAGAAAACAAGGAATTGATTAAAACTATTTATCAATCAATCTGGGAGGAGTGGCCACATATTTTCAATTAAAAAAATCTAAAAGCCATTTCCCCCCCCTTTTTTTTTCTTTTTTTGTATGTTTAGAAGTGGAGTACTTTCATTTTGAGGGAGTGTTTGTATTGGACAAGTTCACACATCCCAAACTTAGCAGGTCGCCCCATAATTCAGCAAAGCAGCGCACAAAGCGTTGATGTCAATGGCCTCCATCCATCCGTCCTGGTGCAGAGAGCCTGGACCCTGTCCCTGCATGAGATACCTGTCAGTACCTGCAGGTGGGCACTGCTCCTGTGTCTGAAATGGAGCTGTGCTCTCTCCCACAACCCAGAGCTGAGCCAGCCCCAGCTTCCAGCTCCCCCTCCCCGTCCCCTGTACCCATCTTGGATGATCTAAATTAAAATCTGTTATCATTTCCCAGATAATCCCCTTTGATGCCCTGAATGCGGCAGAATCTGTCCTGCTTCAACCTTGCATGTAAGTGCTGATAGCTTTTGAACAGCTAAATGGCTTTGTATATCTCATACAAATGTCTGCCTCATCCCCGAGCTGGCAAGCGCGGCGCGGGCGGCAGGGGAAGCTTTATGAGTTACAAGTGGAATTACTTCGGAGAGCTGCTAAGAGGGCCAAACCCTTCAGTGCATGTTCCCTTGGCATCTTCTGGCTGGCAGGGCTGGGGCTTGCGTTGTTTCAACCTCTGTGAGCAGCTAATTGTCGTCACGGTGCTGAGGCGGCGGCTGCCGTGCGATTTGTCACTCGGGCTTTGCTGAGGGCCAGCCCCAGCTGCTGACCTCTGGGAGCTCTGCACTGAGTTTGCACATCTCTCCTGGTGCTTAGCCCCGGTGCAGCTCCGTCATGAAACGTGCCACTCTTGGGCTGCCTTCCCTGCTGGAGAGGTGGAGATGTGCAGAGAGATGGGGATGCAGAGAAGTGTGGGACTGCACTGCAAACTGCAGAGGGAGAGGCAGTGCCCTGTGGGTGTCAGTCCCTTGCCGTGTCTGCACGCATGTGCACATGCCATCGTGCATTGCAACGTTCCCACATGCAGCCAGGGCTGTGCTTTGCTGAGGAGGAGGGATGGAGGCTCAGTGGCTGTGGCTGCTGGCCCAGCTGCAGTCATTCCTCAGAGCTGCCTGCTGTGTGAGCTCATCTGCCAGGCTGGCCAGAGAGTAGTTAAGTGGACTTAACCTTCCACCTTTGCTTTTGCTTCCTCGGCAAAAAAAAACACAAACAAACACACAACAAACACGCTGATGTTGCTGAGCAGGGGCTTTATGTGAGCAAAGGTCTTGGGGAAGGCAGCCAGCTGCAATCTTGGCTCAGCTGGGGCAGCCCTGGGTTCCCGTGCATATCTGAGCATGCATGGTCCCCCCAGCTCCCCTTGGGCTTCCTTTTCCTTTGGGACAGATGTCTGCAGATGGGGACAGCAGCTGGTGCCTGCGGGATGAGCACGGCTGAGTGCATCCCATCCTGCAGCATCTCTCTGCAGGGCGATGGCATAGCAGAGCTGTGAGCACGGTGCATTGCTGTCCTTGCAGATGGGGGCTGTGCTCCGCTGGTGGCTTCTGGTGCTCTGGGTGCCCAGGCTGTGCTTTGTTTTAGCACAGAATCACAGCATGGTTAGGTTGGAAGGGACCTTAAAGCTCATCCAGCTTCTGTCCTGGTGGAGGGATCAGCAAACTGATCGTGCCCCCTCCAGGAAGGTTCTTTGTAGACACTGTCTTTGATGCAGGTGGTAATTGAAGGTCGCCTTTGTTCACGGAGTTCCTTTCTCATGAGCTTCCTGCTGGGATTTTGTGCAGATATTTGCAAATCCCCAGGAGCTTTGCTAATTTTGCCACAGCTGTGCTGGTGCACTGCTTGCAGGAGGTGCAGGGAGTTTTCCATTTCCCCGTCAATACCACCAACAACAAGGAAACATCCTTCCCAGCAAGGTCTGCTTATGGGAAATGCCACAGGAGGGCTGGGGCTGCTGTGATGTCAGCAGTGCTGAAGTTGAGACACTGCTTGCTCACTGTGCAGTGCAGGACGTGGGGAGCAGGGTGGGCTCATGCATTGCACTCAGGCTTTGCACCCAGAGAGGGACTCTTCTCCCTTGAGAGCGAGCGCAATTAAGCGCATCCTAACGATGTGCCAGGCAGCAGTGTGGCAGCATTTCCCTGCAGAGCCTGGCTTGTAGAGTACGATGAATAATCATGCCTGTCCTGCTCTCCCCACGTGGAAATATTGCGATAAATAAATAAAACAAGATGCATTTTTCATTTCATTAAGTTTTTCCTCCTCTCTCTCTTTAATTTTCCTTTTTTCCCCTCTGCTTTCCATCAGCGCTCTCCCTCTGGTGAGCAATTTCCATCCACGTGGCACTGAGCAGCTCAGAGGAGAGGCTCTGTGTGGCTGACACGTCTCTCCCTGTCCCATTTCTGGGGGTGCAGATGATGGGAAGTTTCCTCCCTGCACAGCTCTGGGGCTGCTGTGAGCTCCCTGTGCTGGTATGAATGCCCCAGAAAGCCAGGAGTGCCCCTATGGAGCATCAGTGGGGCTGAGCAGCTTGGTGAGGCTCAGCTTCTGCCTGCCCCTATGAGCAGTGCTGTTTGCAGGGGTGGAGTTAGCAACTGAGCCTCTCCCTGCTGTTTCCTCCCATTCCTGCTGGGATGTGCAAAGTGCTGCAGGCACCGCAAGGTGTGCAAGCCAGGCACCAGCATTGTGCATTGAGGTACCACTGTGTGCTGGGACTTCCCTGCTGTCAATGTCCCTGGGAGCAGGATTGATGGATCCAGCATCCTTCAAGCAAACTGTATCTCCAGCCACATTCTGGAGTTAAATGACACAAGACGGGGGATAATATATGGGGTAAATTGCAAGAAAAGAGCGGCATAAAGCTGTGGCAGGAGGGATAAATTAAAGCCTTCTGTCACAAAGCCAATAACGGGGAGAGGGGGAGTGGAGAGGTGGAAACAAGAAGGAGAGGATATTTATTTCCAGATGAGGTATGAAAGCAGTGGAGAATCAATGAGTGGAACACAGGGCATCTCATGCGTGTCACTGGTGTGTACACAGCCTGTGCTGCTGGCTGGGACCTGGCAGAGCTGAGGGCACCCAATTTCTGCAGCCACAGTTAGAAGTGATGCAGCCTGCTCCTGGCTCACAGCACCACGCTGCTTTGGTTACTTCCAGAGTTGCTCAGGGATCTTGCAGCAGGTCTCAGGTGCCTGAAGCCAAGTCTGTCCTGTTCGTTGGTGCTCCAAACCCCATTCGGCTTGGCATCATCCAGCTGGCGCTGGGACCATCATGAGGAAAATTGGATTCGTTCTTCTATCTTCCAAAGTCTGAAGACCCAAAGTCTGAACTTTGGGTGAAGCCCAGAGTTGGGATTCTGTGTCTGGACTCCCTATGGGTCTCTGCCTACTTGGGCTGGGATCTGTGAAAGTATCCTGCACTGGGCTGCTGTGGGGTTGCAAAGGGTGTATTGTTACACTGAGGTGCATTGAAATTTTGGAGGCTGAATTGCTTGGGAAAGCAAAGCACCAGCACCCTGCTCCCTGCAAGGATGCCAGCCTTGCAGCTGATCCAGTTCATCCAAGGTCCCTGCAAGGGTCGCAGTTGATGCAGTTTATCCAAAGCCATGCAATGCAGTGAGTTGCAAGGAGCATCCTTTCCAAGCAGGCCCTGGACAAGTTTGCAAGCTGGGTGCAGGCATGCAGGTGTCCTCGTGGCTGCGGCGGTGCTGGGAGATGTGCTGCTGCTGCTCAGCTCCCCGCTCACCCCTCTGATAAGGTAATGAGATGCAAGACTTTGGTGTGTTTGACAAGCTGCTGTCCTACAGCGAGCGAGCTGAGAGTGCTCAGAGGCTGGGAGAGGAGATTAATTAATGCTAAAAGACACAGTTTGATGTGGCAATGAAATTTCGATTATAATAATCTCTAATTATCTTGTAGCACAAGTGCCTCAGCTCTCCCAGGTGTCTTCCCCACTCTGAAATTGTTATTTGTTGGCATCAAAGGCAGAGAGGAGCCCGGGTAGGGGCTGCACATGGAAGGGAGCACATTGCAGGGTGGGGATGTCTGCCTGTCCCCATTGGGGGGCACCCAGGTCCTCCACTCCAGGTCACCTTTATCTCCTTAGTGTTATGCTAGGGAGGTGAAGCAGCTTGCTTTTGGAGGTGCTGCCCTTGCCGTGGGATGGCTGTGCACTCCAGAGGTTTGCATGATGCTTCTTGACGAGCAGGAGGCAAAAAAACAACAGCCCACATTCCCTTTGCGGGCTGTTTGCAGTCGCAGCGTTGTTTGCAGATGAGCTCGGGGCCTCGCTGGGTAAAAAGGGGACGCTTGGTGAATCCTATTTCACTTCACCAATGAGCTGAGAAACTATTGGATAATGGGTTATGAGTTGTAGATCTGTTTGATTGCATTGTTGCAAAGTGGGAATTGTTTTGCAACATAGATTCTTAATCACTGAGGCATCTATGATTGAATGCGTCGAAAATTGGTTGAAATTGAAAGTTAACTATACTGCAGACGGCTTATTCTTGTGTATAATTGAAAATAAATTCTAATAACTCTTCTCGAAAAGGGCTGCCAGGAGGAAATTTCCAACCTTGCCTTCTCCTCAGCCCCCTCCTCCAAACCAAAATCCCCTCCTCTTCCCCTCATTGCCTCTTTGCGGAGCTGGGAGACCAAACCTGATCTCAGCATCTCTCCTTGCAGCCATCAGCTTGCAAATGGGTGTCGTCGTGATGCGTGGGGATGGGATGCTGAAAGGGACAGAGCTGGTGGTTGTGCATGACTGCAGCATCAGATTTGCTGCTGCTCAGGGTTTTGTTTGCCAGGTATGTCAGCATTTTGTAGTGTTTGCGGGATGGTGAATGGCAGAGAGGTCAGCTGCAAGTCCTGCTGGTCTGTTGCAACTCGAGATCCAAGGGATGTCCTACAGAATTAGAAATTGTCAAAATTAAGCCTGATAGAAGAGAATTTTATATCCCTAATGAAATTTTAGTGGCAACACGATTGCCCTGCGAGACCTCCTGCCACAAGTTGTTCTGGAGGCTGAAAGTGGAGCAGGAAATGACTGCTCCAGAGAATAACATCAGTGATGTCAAAGTAGATGATCTCTAAGGGCTTTTCCAGCTCAAGTTGTTCTGTGACGCTGTGCTATGCTGCTGTAAGGCATGGGGATGAGCCTTTAGGAGTTACTTTGAGGATAGATGGGAGCTGTGCTCTACAGGCTCAATGCTCATTCTTGAGTTTGAGCTCCACGTGCAGCGTTGTGATACAGAAGAGCTAAGCTGTGCCTCAGTTTGTAAGCCATACAGTGTGGTGTGTGCCCCTCTGCTTTATTCTGGGCACTCAGAGGGGAGATTCATGCTTCCTGCAGGGCACAGCAATGGGCAAGTCAGGTCTTGGTGCATTATATCAACTTTTGGGATGTCTTCCTACATGCAGCAGAGCTCTGTTGCCCCACACCTCGATGCCTGCAATGATTCCCTCCCCACATTCATGCTCCTTGCCCTTGGGGCTTCTTGCTCCATGCATCCCTTCTGGCTGTGCTCCCTGTGCTCCAGCAATTTTCTGCTCTGAGAGCAGAGGCTGCACACCCAGGTCCTGCCTCGCCGTTTTATGCAGACCACAGAGGTGAAAATCAAATGGTAGCCTGCTTTTAGGAAGCTTATGGCACTCTGCTGAGGGGTTATTCTTCATGGGATGAGAGGTCAGTTTTGTTTGACAAAAAGTAGGGGCTTTCATACGTTTTCTCGCTGTGCTCGAGCTATTTTTGTCCCTTTCTCCACCCTCGTGATGGGATGAGGCAGTCCATAAGGTGCTTTCATGGCCTCATTTCAGAGAGGGCTTTGCAGAAGTTGCAGGGATGGGTTATTATTAAGTACTTGCAATGCTAAAGGTGCTTTGAAGCCACACCTGGGCTCGTTTGAGATCTGAGCCAGACCACCAGAGAAGAGAGGGGCAGAACAGTGCCCAGGGATGGGGAACAAAAGGCTTTTGTGCACTGACTCTCCTTTGCTGCTTGGGAAAAGCAGGTTGGGCTCTTCTGTGCCACCCAAGAAAACTTCGGGCAACGCTGCCTCCTTTTGGAAGAGCTCCACGAGTTATATGGGGAATAATAGCTATTTAAAGCTGGGTTAACTGTGGAGATCTTCCCCAGTTCTGTGTCATCGTTACTTACAGTTATCATCCAAATTTGACATTCGACATCTTTTGGGAGAGCTCCAGCAATGAAACAAAGTGTGAGCTGGTCTGCAATCCAGACTGAGCTTAGCAATGTCTGAGCTTGTATTAGAAAAGTTGCACAAAATCAAGTAAATTGATTTTAAATCAATTTATTTAAAATAGTGCAAACTCGTAATACAGACAGAACTAGTTTAACCTTTGCTTAAATTGATTTTGCTTGCAACAGTAAATTACAGAGTGAGACGGAAGTGATTTAATGGAGGGTTAAGCCTGCTTGAGTGTGTCCTTCTGGGGGACTTGCATTGGTTTGCAGAGCAGTGGTGGCCTGGTTGTTGTGAGCACCTTTGGCAATTTGAACAACTGAGTTTTCTTCCTTGCTCTGCCACCGCTGTTGGCAGATCCCCATCTCTGGACCTCAGTTTCCTATGTGTGAATGGGGGAATTTGCTTGTTTTGTAGGAACCTGGGATCTGAACCCAGCCGTGCACTGCAGCATCCGCCTCCCCCTGGCAGCTCCTCGTTTCCCCCATTTGATTTCCAAAGAGATGGGCTCAGGATTTTGGAGGCGAACGTGAATTTCCCCAGTGCTGGAGCAGCACAGATCTGGGGCTGGGAGCTGAGGAGCCTCAGTCCAACCCAAACAATGTTTTGCAGTGGGCAGTAAATTGGCCGTGTTGCTTGTCTGGAGCTGGTGTGATTTGAATTAATCAAATGCTGCTCAACTACAGGAGGGGAAAAAATAGGGTCTAGATTGACGGAAGAAATGGAGTGGTGATAACTGTGTTTTAATCCAGTAGCTTAGGGCTTAGAGCAGTCGCCTGGTAATCAATCCTGCTTTTTGCCTGGGGAATGTGAACCCGCAGCTCCTGGGAGCTGCTGAAGGACGTTCACGGATGGGAGATGCTCAGCTGCCCTCCTGCTGGCACGCTCTGCTTTGTATACAAATAGGTATTTATTAATTAGGAATCTGAGTGGCTCCTTCGTTCCGAGGTTAGGCTGCTCGCCGGGGAAGCTCTGGTCCCTATTCTCATTAAGCTTTAATTATACAAAGTAAAATACCATCAATAGGAGGGAGTGAGCCCCCTGAATGCTGGATGAGGGGCATTGGCTGGGAGGTGGCCACAGCATCCAGCCCTGGGATGAGGGGCTGAGATGGCGCTGAGGGCTGAGGCTTTGCTCTGGGGCTTTTCCACATCTCCACAGCCTCTCAGAGCTGCTGCCACCCGTGGATGTCTCTCAGCACCCTTTGCACAGTGGGGTTTTCTCCAGCCAAGCCAGGTACTGCTGCACAGCTGAGGCTGCTGCTGACTTCCATACCCATCTGTGTGCATCCCGGGAGCCTATACATTTAGAGGGATAATTAGTAGCTGCCACAAAGGAAGCAGAGGGGCACTAAGCACTTCTGCTCAAATTTTAGAACATCCCCTCCCCGGGAGGAAGGGATCTCCAGGTTTTCCACCAAGGCATCTCCATCCCCATTTTCACAATGCCATCAGTAAGGCAAGGAGCAAGATGGGAGTTTTCTGGCTGAGATGCAGCCACATGGCTCCATGTCTTGCTGCTGTGCTCGGCAGTTTGCTTCCAGTTGGGGATTAGGAACAATTTCCTCTCTGGAAAGCAGTGCTGCACTGCACAGCTGCCCGGAGAGTGGGGGCTCACCATTCCTAGGGGTGTTCTGGAGCTGTGGGGATGTGGCACTGAGGTACATGGGTAGTGGGCACAGTAGGATGAGGTGGGGATGGCTTTGGGGATCTTGGAGGTCTTTCTAACCTGAATGATTCTGTGATTCTTCAGTTTCCACTGTATCCCTTCCAGCCCTTGTGTTCTGGAGCTGGGGTCGGAGCGCAGCTGGGCAGGAGTGGGGCAGTCAGTCTGTCTGCTTCCATCTGTCTGTCTGCGGGCTCGGCCTCACCAGAGGGAAGGGAGCTTTAATGAGTTCACGTTTTGGAAGTGCTCTCAACTCTTCAGGTGAAAGTTGCTCTCCGGGAGAAGTGCAAAGAGCACTGATTTGCATTCTTATTGCCAGCAATATCCATAGGGAGAGAATGTCAGAACAGCTGTTATGTCAAATTACCTTCCTTCAGGAACAGGGGATTTTATCTGTCATCTCGTGGAGGGCAGAGGCACTTGCACCCCTTGGGGGAAGCCTGCTTTTGCATAGTTTTGGCATCCAGCGCTCGGTGGAATGGCTCAGCCTCAACCAGCACGGTGCCAAAGGAGCACAGAAATGGGACAGGGATGGGGACAGATGCTCCTCTCCCACCACCCAGCTCCCATCTCATCACCCAGCTCCCATCTCATCACCCAAGTCCTTCCCACCCTGGGCTATGGCAGCAGCTCGGTCCATCCTGCGCCATGCAGCCTTCATTGCAGGCTTTCACTGTAATCACTTCTTAATTAACTCAAGCGACGACTTTATTTCTCGGAGCCCATTTCCAAGGGCTTAATTTTATTTCTACACAAAATTAATATTTTACGTTTTCTGCTCGGAAGGAAGGCAGCATCCACGGGAGCAGAGGAAGCGGGGCCGCGTGCGATGCCGTCTGTATTTTCCCAAGCAGCAGTCAATTGCCAGTGATCATTTGCAGGGAGGAAAAAAATGGAAATAAAACCAGGCATGAATCAAGATCATTAAAAGGCTCCATCTGGACCGAATTAAGGATGGGTTATGTCAGCAGACGTTGGCCTTTCCTGGACTGTGCTGTGCCCATCGCAGCGGGGGCAATGGAGCCTGGCCGTTATGATCTCCATCTTTATATTTAGTTTTTGGGGCCTGGGTTTCATGCTCATATGCTGTGCTGTGATGCAGGGCTGGGCTGCTTCAGTAGCAAATGTGCCATCATTTCTGGTTTTGCAGCTGGAGACCCCAGGCTGGAGCAGAGCCTTGGTCCCACTGCAGCAGTGTGCCTCAGTTTCCCTTCCCATGAAGCCACGCTGTCCCCTTTTGGGAACTGCTTTGATGCACACTGGGGCCATTAGGGGAGCAAGGAACCACTCTGTTGTCCATGTATGGGGCTGTAGACATTAACCCTCTGTTCCCAGGAACAGCATGAAGCGTGTCTAAATGAACTTGCATCTGAGAGGAATCTCTGCCTTCCCCTCCTGCTAATCCTGTGCATGTGGCTCAACCCTAAGCTGCTCAGTGGCATTAAGTTTCTAAATAAGCTCTGGATGGGACGAGGCCACAAATAGAGCTGGGTGCCCTCAGCCAGGTGACCCAGAGGGCTCCAGACCAGCCCATGGGTGGAAGGGCTGGATGCCCTCAGCCCAGCAGCTCCATCGTGAAGCATTCTTTTAATGCAAGAATCTGATTTTTCTCCAAAAATAAAACCTATCTTGAGTGGGCTGGTGAGGATGGCAGCAGGGTTGTGGTGCAAAATGTGGGAGAAGTATTGGCATCACCTGCATCACTGCTGGGGGGACCCAGGGATGATGACACCCAGGGCAGGGGTGTGTTAATATTGCGTGTTATTAATTGTAATTACACATGTAAGCATTGATGCTTTACTCCTTGCTCAGAGTTGCCCGTGCTCCAGGCATAAAGAGCAGAGAGGCGATGCCAGCCCGGAGTTGAGTGTTGGAAGAGAGGCAGAGGAACGCTGGGAGATATTAAATCTCTGCAGTCATTCAGCAGCTCCATAATTCATAATCCTGAAACGCACAGGCTGATAATTGCCCTAATCACTGGAGAAACATGGCCAAAATGTACTGAAATAAGCCATAAAACTCATTACAAGATAACAAGATTCTATCTATTCTCAGAGGTCGCGTTAAAGCTCGGCGGGTCAGGGAGTTAATCACCTCCTCCAGTGGATGCAATACCGATCAGCAGAGCTCGCTGCAGCGCTGCTGTTGGGCACTGCATCCCAGCCCATGGGAAGGGGCTTTTGGTTCAAACAGATCCATGGGGCACATCCGTTTTTTGGGAGGTTGGCAGCTCATTTGCTTTGCATCCATCCATCGCTGTTGGGTTGGATCAGCTTTGCCCCAGCCCGTGTCCCGGCTGCGTTGTGCCTATGGAGGACTGCAAGCATCGTTGCTTAGAGGGCCAAAAAACTCAGCCCCTGTTTGAGCAATGTCCCTGGAAGGTTTCCCTGATCCAGAGGGGGGTTCTGCCTCCCCATAGGGTTCGTGTGATGGATATTGTGCCTGCAGCTAATCCGTAATCCTTGGTAAATGCCGCTGATGAGTCAGTGCTCATTTAACATGAAATAGCCCTCCTGTGAAATCCATCTCCATGGATTTAGCAGAGCTGCTTGTTGACTAAATATTAATTGGTTATTAGAGGTACGGGTGAGGAGGGGGAGATGAGCTTTCCTGGGGCTGTGGCTCATTCTGCCTTCTTTGCTCATGCCCTTCTGTCCCCGTCCTGCTGTTCGGGGGTGCTCAATTCAGTGCCTGAGCTCCCATTGCTCAGCTTGCAGTCCTGCACAGCTTTACCCTGCTCAGCCTTCTTACTTCCTGTTCATGAACTTAACATATATTACACAGCTTACTTTTGTCCTGCTGCTCTGGGGGAGATGTGCAAGCCACAGACCAAAGCGTCACCTCTGCTAATGCGGAGTGCTGAGAGTGGACCCAGCACAGCATCCCTGGGTGATCGTCAGTATTTTCTTTAATGCAACATTTTTCCAACAAGAAAGAAGTCAAATGAATGTTCTCAGCCTTCTTTTGCCTGTATGGTTGCATGGGCTGAGTCCTGCTGGGTGACAGGAGCAACAGTTCAAAGCTGCCATGCATTTTTTCTGTCCCCTAATCCTCCCCCCTGCATCAGGAGGGATGGCAGGCAGCCCCGTGGCTCTGCAAATGAAGCTCCCCACAGGTGCAGGATGTGTTGCTTTGCCCAGCATGAAAAATCGATAAATAGGCTTCCTGCAAAAAAAGAAATGAGTACAGTGCATAGGAAACCCTGCTACAAAGCATGGAGAATGAGAGCATCTTGCCTGGCCGCAGGGCTCTGTCCCCACCTAGCGATGCTGCAGCACGCAGCTGCTGTGTGTGCAGGATGTGCTGCTGGTGCAGTGCTGTGTTCTCAGCCGGTGTGATCCTGCTTTTTTGAGGCTCCCATGCAATGGGAACACAGCACCCAGCCCTGCTGCAAGGAGGGAGAAGAGTTAAACCAGTCGCATTTACTTCTTGCAAAGCAAAAGAGAGACCTCGTGAGTTGAAACTGGGGAGCAGCAGCTCCTGGTTTTATGGTTTTACGGCACTGCTTTGAGGAGCAGACAGCAATTCGTTAAGGCTGGGCTGCACAGCAAGGAGGGCCCCTCCAAGAAAGCGTTACCTGTTACAAATGGGCAGCACTGACCTGTTCCAGTCTGGTGCTTTGCAGTAGAACCCCACCGATGGCCACGAGCTCACGAGTGCAGCAAATTGAGCCCATCTCAGTCAGGATTTGTTTTTTCCTTGCATATGCCCTCGGGTGGATGGCTGCAAGCTGCAGACTGATGCTCTGCAGAGGGATGAGAACAAATTTCTCAACCCCTCCTTGCAACAGCTGAGGTTGTATGGCGTGCTTCCACCCCTGTCTGGTTCATGACACACAGCTCGTGTGCTTTGGAAAGGTGGGCAGGGAGACGGATGGATGCAATAATAACCATCCCCCCTGGTGCTGAGGATTTCCCAGCATCATCACCTGGGTGGTGGGGTGCAGTGAGGTGAGCTCCTCCCTGCTGCCTCCCCATCCACATCAATCTCCCGTCAGCTGTTGTTGGGCTTCATGGAAGGTCCTGATGTCCTCCTTGAGGTCCCCCCCTGTATTCCCCAACTCCTTCTTTTGTAAAGGGGCAGCAGCCATGTGTGTGTGTGTGTGTGTGTGCACATGGATGTGCCTGCCGTGCCAGGTGGAGCTGTGCGTTGGCACACAGTGGGGCAAAAAACCACAATGAAGGGAAAAGTGGACTCGTGGAGATGTTTGAAAGTAGGAAGTCCTTTGAAAGGAGGGGGAAGGCAAAGAGAGGAGTGGGAGGAAAATATCGTTCAGTTTTTGCCATCTCAAAGCTTTGAGCTGACCTGATTTCAAAGAATGCCTGTGTAATACTTCCCTTTCTCTCCTGTTTTTTTTTCTCTCTGCTCAATAGGTAAGTGGCATTTCGTTCTACTCATCCTTAAGGCAAAGTGAGACTGTTTCTCTCACACGGGTTCTGAGCTGCGCGGCGGTGGACCAGCAGCACAGGTAGGGCCAGCAGCCCCAGGGCCAACACACAGCCCTCCCTTGTGCCCAATCTGGGGACAGCCTTTGGGAGAGCATCAGTGCTGTGGCAGCAGAGGGAGACGCTTGTGGGTAGGAGATGGAGCTGTGGGTGTCACCGTGTGTTGGGTTCTGTGGTGTCTGTGCAGGAATGGCCTTGCTGGCAGCTGCTGGTAGGAGTGAGCTCATTGCTCAGGGCCCTTCCAGTTGTGCTTTCAGTGAGTGTGCTGACTTAGTCCAAAGATTTGGCCTGGAGTGGCAAACCTGAATTACAGCAGCGAATGCTCTGGGCAGCATCCAGGAATGGGCAGGAAAGAATTATTGTCTCCTGCCCTGTTTTGCTCTGCAGTGAGATATCTTCATAATGTGAGCAGAGCAGGGGATTGCTGGGCTGCAGGGAGTCTGGCAAAAGAGAAAAAAGTGACTGTAGACAACAGGAAAAGCACCAAAATGAGGAGCAACGCGTCCTTTCCCTGCTGGCTTCCCCCCCTGCACACGCTTGTATTTGCAGAATAGAATGGAAAACAGTAAATGGCAGAAACACTTTGCTGCAAGCAGACAGTGTTCCCTTTGCTTTGGGGGTGGCTGAGGCTCTGCTTCGCTGTCCCAGGGAGTGCCATGCACGGTGGTGACAGCAGTGCCCTGGGGGACCTTGGGTGGATGGGAACGGAGTGCAGCACCCCGAGGGGAGCTGAGCCGAGAGGCAAAACAGCGTGCATCCGAGGCAAATATTTGGACAGTCTCAAGGCTGTGTTGAAATGAAGCATCAGCTGCTAATGGTTGATCCTGCAGGGAGCAGCGGGTCCTCCTGCCGTGCTCAGATTGGAGAGCGATGCGCTGGGGCTGCGCTGCCGTGGGCACAGGGAGCGCTCAGCTCTGGGCAATGGGCTCAGAGCACTGCTTGGAAAAGCAGCCAGGTGAGCTGTTAGCTCCCTGCATCGCCGCCTGGCGACCCTTTGCTGTGGCCCTTGGCTGTGCTGTGGTGTCAGGAAGGTGCCGTGTGTTTGGGCAGGGGCTGCAGGGGGTGGGTTTGGGTGGTGCTGGGTGGAGGCGTTCTGGTTTTAATGAATGAGATGGGGTGTGTAGGTGGGCTGGGGATCCTGGCAGTGCTGGAGCCCTCTTGCTGGCATCACAGCCGTTAGGAGATCCCTCTGATCTCACTTGGCCTCCTGCCTCTTCCCTTCACACCCCTTTCTGATCTGCCTTGCAGAATTGCAGTGTTTATATCCCATGATTATTGTAATTACCTGTAGAAAACATGGCCAAACCCTGTGGAAATCAGAGGGCATTTAACCCCTTGGGTGCCTCTCCTGAGTCTGCTCCCGCCAGCCTGGCTTTGCTGCACTCCCTGTGCTGAACACCAGCACTGAGGTGTTAATCTCCCCTTTTCCAGCCCCAGCCGTGTCAGCATCTCCTCTGCAACAGGTCGTGCTCCTCCCTTCCCTTTCACCCCCTGGTTCTGGACAAACACCGACCCAGAAGGGAGAGAAAAGGAATTAAATTAACGAACACAATTTCTCCCTGTCATTGAACTCTGACTAATGAGTCTATTTCTGGGTAATAAGAAGGAGCAGGAAGTGACAAGACACTGTAATGAATTAGTGGCCCAGAACCTCGTTAGTCAGAATAATCTTTCCATGAAAGATAAACGATGCAAACATTAATTATGGAGCTGCTGCGGAAATGCATTCTGTTATTTGGCATCCCGAGACATCTCTCCAAGTTATTGCTGGAGCGGGGTGAGGTAGAGAAAAAGAAGAAGGATTATAAAAAGAAGCAGTGATGATGCATAGTTGCACTGCAAGCATGTTTGATCACTGTGATGTGACGCAGATCTGAGCAGTGGTGATTTCCTGGGGACACCCGGATGGATGGGCGCTCCTCCCTGCTTGTGTGGCACAGTGCTGCCCATAAGGATGCCCCACGGATGCGAAGAAATGCACCCTCCAGGGGTTAAAAAACCAGCTGGGAGCACTGGGTGAATGATTCCCCTTTTGACACAGAGGTTTGGATGCTGAGATGAATGCTCTGTGCCCATAGCCTGGACACTGCTGCTTTCTGCAGGCGGTGGCTTAGGAGTGGGGCAGGTTCATGCCAGCGAGCCACAGCTGGGCCTCAGTTTCCCACAGCAGCAGCTGAACCTGGGATGGGTTTCTCTGGGGAGGAAGGAAGGAGGACCACCTTAATCTCTATCTCATTAGAAGACAGGGAAAATCAATCCACCCCCACTCCACTTCCCATCTTCTGGCTGCTCCCACCTCCACCGTGTTAGCGCAGCTTGTCCCAATTTTCCTCTTTGTTGTTTTTATTACTGATGTATTCAGGCAGCTGCTTGCACATTTCAAAGAGGCAGTGCAGGGAGGTGGCTCCCAGCACCAGCTCTGCCTTCCAGGTGCAATTACTTTGCAACACAACTTTATTTTGCGCAGCATCTCTCTTAGCAGGCAGCCTGGGAAGGACCTGATGGGCTCTGGTTGTGGGGGAATCAGAGGGGGACTTCTGTACCAACAGTGTGTGCATAAGCTTTTAATTCTGCAGTCGCAGCAGTGGCACCTTGGAACCCAAATAATGGGCTGCAGACATACCATGCAGCGCTGTGCTTTAGTTCTGGTGCTCAGGGTGGGTTTATTCCAGCAGCAGATCCTCACCCACGTCTCAGTGAGGGTTGCTGTGTCAGTGTTCCTTGCAAACCTTTCTTTTGGCCTCCCTGGATGGGGAATCACTGCTAGTAAAAGGGCAGAGCAATGTGTTGCATTTCCAGGGGGCTGTGAGGGTACAGCATCTGCAATGAGAAGGTGCTCAGAAATTGCCACGCTGGAGCATTGCAAACACTTCACCATGCTGCAGGTGCTTTGCTTTGCTGTCTGCCTCCTTAGAGCCATCTGGCTCTCACAGCCTGCTCTGCAGGTGGGGGGCTGCCCCTGCCCTCCCTGTGCAACTCCTTGCCCTGGAGAGGCTTCAGGCAAAGGTAAGAAGGGATTGAGGAGTGATCCTGGCTCTTCCCGACTGGTTTTGCTGAGCTCAATCACAGTGTGAAATAGTGTTATGCTCCGTGTAATCATCGCCATCATCACAGCTATTGTCTCAAGAAGGGGAGAGAGAAAAGAATCAACCCACATCTCATCATCTTAAACATTTTATTATTGTTTTCTGCTAGTTCTTAGCTGGTCCCCAAGGTAAGGGAAGGGAGAAACAAGCTCAGCTGTGCTCACATGCATCACAGAGCTGTGGGACCTGGGGGCCGGGAGAGGAAAAGTGCCCCAGCAGCTCTCCGTGTGCCAGGTTGTTGTGTTTCTTGTGTCTCAAGTGCTCTCCTGCGTGTTCAGAGTGCATGAGAATGGATCAAACAGGCTATGCTCCTTTCTGCCGGGGCGTGCAAACCAGGCTGGCTGAAAGCAGCTGCTGGGGAGTGAGAGGAGATGGTTCCAAAGCTCAGCAAAGGAGATGGGAAGTGGGAGGAAGGGCAGCAGAGACCCAGCCGCCAGCATGGCATGGGGACCCCTGTGCCCAGCCATTGGGGTTCACAGAGCACTGGACCAAAAAATATGGAGGTTTCGAGGGGCACGAAGGTTTCAGTTGTGCCTGATTTTGTAGAGGAGCTTGAATACTGCGTTTTGCAAAATGTCTTTTGGAGGTGGCTGTCCTCGCGTGGTCTGACACCCCCAGCAGGGCATCTCCTGCTGTCCATCCCCAGATTTCTGTCCCCTCAAGCATGGCTGACGCACCGCAGCCCCCTGCAGATAACTGACTTGGGAAGCGCTAGGCGTAGGCGATTTGGGAAGAAAACCCACCCAGAAAAGCCCCCAAAGATGTGATTTTACAGCCTTGATGCTCCTGACCTCGTTGGCTGTAACAATGCACGGCTCAGGCTGTGGAACCACGACGTGGCAGCTCGGCGGGGCTGTGCTGTCCTCACACGGCTCTGCTGGGTAACTGCACTGCTGTGTGCAGAGCAGGGCTGCGTGCTGCAGGGCTGTGCTAAGGCAGCAGGGCTGCACGCTTCTTTCTCCCCATTCTTATCCCACGTTGCATCTCCAGGCTGAGCATCTTGAGAGGGGCGATGCTGTCAGTGGGACCCCCGCTCCTGCAGCCCCCCAGTGCCTCAGGGCACCTTGGCTGCATCCTCCTGTCCCAGGTCCCTCTCTGCCATCTGTGCCAGGGTCGTTAAAAATGTGAATTAGTGCTTGTCGTGCAGTGCTACTTAAAGGTAATGAAGTTTACTTGGCTGGGTAAATTACCAGCTCTCTTTAAATGGCCCTTTTTTTCCCTTCATTGCTATGCAGATGTATGCTAATGCGATGGTCTCCAAACGCAACTTTGATGACCTTCTAATTTTTATTTATTTATTTACTTGACGAAGCAGTTTGGGTTGTAAGTGTAATTTAATTAGCAGCCCCATTTCAGAGGCTTTCCTGACAGCCAGCCCAGGGGCAGGGGAGGGGAATGGGGCTGTGGGGGTGTCCCAGGTGGGTCTAGCAGCCCTGGGCTGCATTTGGGTAAACTTCTGGGGCTTAACAGTGCAACGCTTTGATGAGGATGAGCTGTGCATTGTGCAGAAGGAGGGCACTGTGTTGAATATGGGGAAGTTTGCATGTAGGCTGAGCTTGGCTCTACGGAACGGAACACGCAGAGCATCTCCTGCAGGCTGGGAGCACTGAGGCCCTTGGCTGTTCCTCTGAATTGGTTACTTGGGTGTGCAGAGTGCTTTGGGACCAGGGGAGGCAGTGGAGGCTGCAGCCCCTCCTCTTACAGGCTGTTGGCCTCTCTGCAGTGAATCACAGCGCAGCAGCATCGCCTGCGACGCCTCTGCTGATGGATCTGGAATTTCTTCCCTGCAAGGAAACATGTGGCACAGCAGAAATTGGGCTGGCCTGGGAACCGAATGCCCATGGGTTTGAGATTCACACCCCCAAATCCCGCATTCCCTTACAGTTTGCCCCACGCTGCTTTGCCTCTTTGCATTCCCAAGCCCCTCAGGCAGCGTGCCTTGACAAGGCAGCTCCAGCTGCTGCTGTTGAGGTTTGCATCTGTTTGTGGCAGAGACACCCCTGAGGTTCCCCTGCTCATCCACAGATGGGTGAGGAAACCCTCGAAAGGCATTTGTCAGCAAAACGTATCCAGCTTTGTCATCCGCGTGGTGCTTGGGTCCCAGAGCAGGGCTGGCTGCCCCCAGACCCACCAAAAGTGTGATTTGCTCACCTCACAGATGTCCCAGCATGGGGAGGGTAAGAGCAAAACCAACTGGGGGTCCTTGGAAAAAGCCAGGAGGAGCCCTCAGCAGGTGGGCTGATGCCCAGGTGCCCAATGGAGGTGGGACACGCCACCACAGCCCCTTGTCCCTTTAGCCTAGGGCCATAGGATCAGTCCATCAGCATCTCCATGGACAAAGCAGCTCAGAAGCCCCAAAGCAGCTGAGCAACTCAAGCAGCTCTCTGCACAATGCGTGCAGGGAGCCCTGCAGGCTGTGCCTCTCCAGCCCCTCTCTTCCCCCAGGGGCTGGGAAGCGTGAAGTCATCTTGGTGCCCATCTGCTCTGCTCCAGATCAGGGCTGCTGGCATCAAGAAGGCAGCTCCAACTTTTATTGGCGCCTTCATGTCCTCCGATTGACTGATAAACGGGCTCCTCGTTATGTTTTTGTGTTTTACTCGGCTTTTTAATTAGCCTAAGGGCCTCATTAGCGGCAGCAGCGGTGGCGGCTCTGTGATCAGCCTTGCCTGGCATCCAGCCTGCGTTGTGTCACAGGGGCTGGGCTCTGTGGGGTCACCTGCACCTCCCTGCCAGGAGCTGCTCCTGCTGCTGGAGTCACCCCCGGGGCTCCCTGCCCCCTGATGTCACTTCTGGCCCCTTGCTCTGCCCTCCTCCCATTGAGTCCCACCAGTCCCCTGCCCTGTGCTGAAACCCTTCCTCTCCTGATGTAGGTGGTGAGGGTCTCTCTGCCAAGCAGGGTCCCTCTGCCAGGGCTCCGTTCTGCAGGGAAGTGCTGCCAGGTGTCACTGTCCCTAAGGCGTGGGGACCCTGATGGGAGCACCCAGCTTTGCCGTGTTCACAGCCACACGAGGCACTGCTCCAGCTGGTGCCCCCTTGCTCTTCCTGTGCCATCAGGCAGCCAATTAGCAAGAAATTAATATTGTGATTAGCAAATATTATGATTTTCTATCTGAATCTGTAATAAGCTGATTATTCACTTGGAGCCGGTAGATGCCTCTGCCTTTTCCATGTTTGGTGCTGGTGGAGGAGCATCAGCATCACTGCCTGGATGTGGTCCTGGCTGGGGGGTGGCACCACTGCATCCCCACCTCCCTGCCCAGGAACCTCTTCCCTAGGGGCACCTTGGTGGCAGCTCATCCCCCCAGCCCTGATGCTCCATGTAGCTCCATCCCTGCAGCTGGCTTTGGGATGCCCCTCTCCCATCCCACCGCAGGGATTTGGGGATGCTCCCCCGTCCCCAGTGGGTTTTGCAGGGTGGAAGCAGGCAGGGCTTGCTGCAGGGCTGCAGCTTGTCAGCAGATGGCAATCCCTTCCTGCAGCACTGCACAGCAGCTCAGTGGCACTTGGGGGACTTTTGCACTCTACCACAGCCCGCCCTCCCCATGCAGCCCTGCAGCCCGCAGGCATCCTGCAGGGCTCAGCTCTGCTCCATCACTTTCTGCCTTCCGTGGTTCCTTCTGCAGCTCGGTGTGGAGCTGGGACTGGTTTTCCTGCTTGCTTTTTATTCTGACTAGCTCTCTTTTCTCATATTGATTGCAATGCTTTGTGATTTTAATGTTGGCCAGTGTCCGGGCATGCTGGGGGTGTCAAACTGTTCTCTGAAGGGTTGCTTTTCTTTTGCACAGTCTATTGGAGAGTAGTGTGCATCCTGAGCATCGTGCACGCAGGCATATCAGCCTTTAAGAAGGCACTGGTAACTTTCATCCTGCAGGTTCCCAGCATACTGATGATGGATGAAATAGATGATTTTCTCTGTGTTTTTAAGAAGAGACATTTTCTGCCCTTTTTTTGGCTGGGGAAACTGAGGTGCTTGCAGGGTTTTCTTATGATCATGTGGACATGGAGAGCAGGAGCAGTGTGGGGTGCTTTGGGGGCACAGCTTGCCTCCCCATACCCTGCACTGATCCTGTGCCTGCTCAGCCCCATCTGGGACCATTCACTGCCATTCTCAGTCCACGAGCAAAAAGTTTTCCTTAGAAATGGCTCAAATGTGAGGGTTTATGGCTGATGTTAAGTGCTCATAAAGAGGACAGCATGTAGGTCTGAGTCATTTTGGGGCTGCGTGGGCAAGCCAGCATCCCATCCCTGTTCTATCCATGGGAGGTCGCCCCTATTTCGGGCCGTTTCTGGGTGGAACTGGGTGCTGGCTGAGCGCGGATGGTTTTCTGGTGGAGAGCTGAGCGCTAGATGGCGAAAACGAGCCGTGGAGCCGCTCTCAGCCCTGCTGCTCTCAGCCCATCGTCCGTGCTGAAGACTTTGGGGAGAAATAAATAAAAAAAAAGGGAAAAAGAAAGGAGACGGGAGCTCACCTCCCTCCCTCCCTCCCACCCCCAAAAAATGAAAAGGAAAGAAGTTAGGGTAACAGGATTTGTGTGAGCGTGGTGCGATGCAGAGCTGCATCCCTGACCTACAGCATCCTCCCTCCAGAGCATCCCACTGCTCTGCAGTGCCAGCTCCAGCACGTGAGCATCCCTGTAGCTGTGTCTGGGTGCTGTCTGCTCCTCTCCCCTCTCCTCCTGGCTCTGGGCTCCTGCACGGTGCGGGCAGAGCAGACTCCTGCTGCCTGACCATTTGTTTGCTTTGCTGTCGGAGCTGAAATCACTCCTTATTCCAGCAGCTTCGCCACATGGGTGTTTATGACCCGTGCCTGAGGCAGATTCCCTCCTGCTGAGAGTTGGCTGAGGCTCTTGCAGCTGCTTTTCCTCCCAGTGCCAAGTCTGGAAGGAGTTTATTGCATGCTAACGCATTGCGATGCAGCCCGGTGGGGATGTCGGTCTGTCTGTCCTCCATCCGCCTTCACAATCTCTTCCTCCTCCTAAGCCCATCCCAGAGCACAGCAGGGCAGTGATGGCTGCTGGAGCAATGCGGGATGGCCGAGGGAACACAGTGGGGCCATGAGGGCTGCTATCCGGGCAGAGTCAGAGACACCAGCTCTGTAATCACTGACAAAAAGGAGATTAAAAAGGGGCTTCGTGGAGGGCTTACACATTGCTGGAGGGAGTTGAGCGGATTGATGCCACGAGGCTCTTTGAGCTGGTGTCAGATTAGAGGAACGAGTGGGCATCAATTTAAGCCAGGATGCTGCAAAGCAGGACACTGAAGGAATTTGGGTGAATATACATTTGTTTAAAATATTTTCCTACGTGCTGATTAGTTAATCTCCGTCATTGACTACCCAAGGCAGCAGTCGGAGTAATCAGTGCAAATGACTTCAAAATGAAGCCAAGCTGGTAATTAGGGATAACAAATGTCACGTCATGAAAGCGGTGGTTTGGCTCAGCGGTGGAGGAGCTCTGCAGAGGTGTTCCTTCAGCACCCATGGGGCCGTTTGGTGGCCCTGGGACAGATGGCACAAAGGGTTTTGGTGTGTTAGCCAGCTCTGCGTGGCTGCTGTCTTGGAGCTCGTGCTCTCTGACTGCCTTTTTTGGGTTGCTTGAAGGGTGCTGAGGTACTTTTATTGGAGAGGAAGCTGGCCGTAACCCAAGGCAAGGTAGCAGAATGCGATGATGACTCGTTGCTTGCCATCAGTACGCTTCAGAGTTAACATCCTCAGGTGTGAATGAGCAATAAGTTGTCTGCAGTGCTCAGCCCTGACCTGTGCAGACTGTGCTGCAACACAGAGCCAGTGCTGGCTGCTTTGGAGGGCCAGGCTGGTTTTGCATGTTTGTGAAGTGCACAGCAGGGCCCTGATTTCAGCCATTACCTTTAGGGCTCACTGCAGCAGTAATGACATCTGAAAGCTTGGGGTTTTGGAGTGACTGTTTTTACAAAGTCTCTTCCGGTGGTGTTTGAATTATGATTTTTTTTTTTGAAGTTGCTCTGTGAGTAATAGAATCAACTCAGGCCATGAAATTACAAAAAAAAACAAAGCCAGCCCAACAGCCGGACCCCTGCAAAGTGTCACCTTCACAGCGATGCAGAGCGTGGCACTGACACAGTCGCCCGTCAGGGTGACACGCTGGCAGATGGCAACGTCTGCTGGGACAGAGCAAGTGAGAAAGCAGAGATCCTGCATCCTGCAGCCACGCACACAGCACTCAGGGCTGTGGCTCTGCCTGCTGGGACCAGTGCTGGCAAATGGGGCTGAGCCCAGGGCTGCCCAGCATCCTTGAGTCTGTGCAGAGCCCAACCGCTCCCCCAGCACAAAGCTGGAAGGAGCCTGGCAGTGTTTTTCTTCCTTTCCTTCCCCTTCTTTCATTATTATTATTTTTTTTTCCTTCCTCCTTCCTGCCTGTGACTCCAGCAGACATCTGTCTAATGAATGTGAAGGCATTTATACTGGCCAAAGTGAAATGTATGAGGCTGATCGCCTTCATCTTATTACCGCTAATGGGAGCCCGCGTAGATAAATCCTCATGGATCCTGATGGAAACTTACCTTTAAATATCTCGCGTTCCGAGTGAAATATGGTAATGCCGAGTCCAGGGGAGGGGTGAGACCAGTGCCTGCTGCAAAGCACGGGGCTTAATTTGCTCCTCTGGGGATTTTAGGAGTGAAGGAGGAGGGCTGGCAGCTGGGGGTTGGTTTTGGGGACGTGGGTTTGGGGCTGGTTGCACCGTGGATTGAGGCTGCGGTCCCTGATGCTGTCACAGCCACGTCCCTGCTGGGGGAAATTATAAATAAATGCCAATAAGCCCTGAATTCACCGGGTAATTAAATAGCTAGTGGCTATTAAGCACATGCCTAGGACTAAGGCTTAATAAGGCAATAATAGGTACTGTGCATTTTTACACGTGTACCCAGCCATAGGTGGTAAACCTCAACCCAGGTGCGCTTTAAATAATCAATTGTTATTTATTAAACACGGAGCAGCTATCTGGTTGCATTTAAATTAAGGGCCTGGCTGGGAGATGAGCCTGGATTTAAAGCATTAAGGGGTCGGCAGTCTCACACAGCGTGCTCTGAAATCTTCAGTTCTCTTATCCTACCCGATGCCGACAGCGTTGTGCGTCAGAGCCCCGGCTGTGCTGTGAGCATCACCACACGTGTGATGTTGGGATTGCAGGAGGAACAGGGGCACCTCCCCAGCTGGGACAGCGGAAGGTGTCTGTGGGGTGGATTGGATGATCCTTATGGGTCCCTTTTTGGGTGTTCTGTGGGTCTGTAGCACACTCATGGCACACGTGTTGGTGTGAAGTTAATGCACTTTCAGCTACACTTACTGTGTGATATCTCCATCGCAGGTTCATCACCTTGAGGGTCTCAGTTGTCTTTTTCTTTCCCTCTCTGAGGAGGGATGGGGTGGCTGTGCCCTGCTGGCATTAGAACCCCATGTTTTCATGGGCTGGCAATGTCCCTGTGGAGCCCTGCTCCCCTGCAGCCCTCGGCTAGAGCTTAGCAGCTCTCCCTGCATGTCAGCAATGGGTTCAGCATTCCTCCAGGAAAAAACAAGCAAGAAACCACAACAACAACAACAACAAAAAAACCCAATGCCATAACTGCTGCTGTTTATCCCTCTTATTTTCGGTTCATTTTATGCAGCTTCAACGCAGCCGACACTCGCCCAGGTCCATTAATGGAAAATAAAGGTCGTGGCTGGAGGCACCGAGCGGTGCCTTCCTGCACAGTGTGTGCTCTGAGCTTTT
Organism: Lagopus leucura; assembly: GCF_019238085.1. Lineage (NCBI taxonomy): Eukaryota > Metazoa > Chordata > Aves > Galliformes > Phasianidae > Lagopus > Lagopus leucura. Next base: position 1,937,548 of record NW_024962283.1, read on the forward strand.
CAATTTTCTTTCTGATCCGGTGCAAGCAACCCGGGCAGGATTGGCCTCACTGCACCCAGCTGGCCAGCAGTGCTCAACTGCACAGCGCTCACAGCTGTATTGGGGCAGCAGCATCGCCCTTGGGCTGGGCGCTCCCTCAGCCCTGAGCCTCCTGTTGGTATTTCCAGCCTCAGTGGGATTTTTGCCACAGTTTTTTGCTAGAGGGAAAGTTTTCCCTGGCTGCGTTTGCAAGATGAAGTGTTTTTTTTTCCCCCCTCCGCTTCATCCTGATCCCTTTGTAACAGGATCAGCTAAATGAGCAGATCTGTTGCGCCAGTCCGCCGGCCCCTGGAGGTGAAAAGCCACGGCAGATTAAAGTGGTTTTTGTGATCTCTGAAGCAGCTGTATTTTACATGCTGACCTTGTTCTGCTGATCCTATTAATGGGTTTCACAAAACACAGAACCCCACGGCTGTGTGTGCTTGGCTCTGGGACCTCAGAAGGCATTCCTGCATCCACCCGATGCGCCGGGGACCTTTTGGGTCCTGGTTTGGGGATGGAAACCTGTGGGCAGGGCTGGGGGACGTGCCTTTACCCTTTGCTGTCTTGGGGGAGGCAGTGGCAGCCCCCATTCCTGCAAGGACGTGGTGCCTTTTCTAGCCCCTGCTCATCCCTTTCCATACCTTGTCCCAGGCCATGTATCCCTACTGCTTGCTTGGTTGTGGACAGACTTTGGTTTATTTCTTTGCATCTTGTAAGCTTTATATATGCATGTTGGTGTCCCACAGCCAGCAATGACGGGCGTTATGTTTTGAGACAGTGTGGAGGGAGAATATAAAACCTAATGGGTGGAAACCCCCATCTTTGGGCAAGGAGGTTCAGCACAGCCCTCCTGCTGGCACCAGTCCGCTGCATTGGCAGCGCCCAGTGTGAGCCTTGTGCCATAGGGCTGGGGTGCAGCCCCTGGGCCCCTTTCCAACCAAATGGGGGAAAACAGCGCTTGTGGAGCTGCTGGCAGGAGGAGAAGGTAAAGGAGATGAGGATTTAAGGGCCTCAGCTCTTCCCCGTCGCTCACTGGGGCTGTGACTTGTGATAATGCCCCCAGGCACTGACTGTAATGCACGTAATAAATTAAAACCAAAAATGTGATTACTTTGTCGCTCGGAAGACAAATGCATGTGCCTAGGGAGTAACAAAGCATGTTTGATTTGTTGTTGTTTTTACTATGTTTACTATTATTATAACTTATTCCAAATTATTCTGGTCTGAAACGGAGAGGAGGCTGCGGCTCAGAAAAGTGGGGTTAGGGAAGGGACCTGGAGGAGGCAAATCCTATAAGAGGTGAATCTTACAGGAGGCAAATCCTTTAAGAGGCAAATCCTGTAGGAAGCAAATCCTACAAGAGGCAAATCCTATGGAGATGGAATCGTTCTTGATCTTGAATGCTACTGGGGCAGCCGGTGGTGCCTTGGTGCTGCCCAGGAGGGCACTGAGGAGGATCTGCTCCTATTTTCCCCTATAGGAGCAGAAATCTTTTAAGAAAGCTCCATCTCTTGTCATTCCTGGCTAGGGAAAAGAAGAGCAGAGCTTCTAATACCCAACTCTGCAGGAGTCTCTAATGCTAAAGAGCTTAGAGGGAGTGCTCTTGACTTTGAGAAGAGTAAAAGCCTCCCTTGTCCCCTAAGCGGTGTCCGGCTCAGTGAGCCAACGCGCTCTGATACCACAGCAGATGGGTATTTCTAGCATTTGTTTTGATGATGAAAGTGTACATTGTGCTCAAAGATGCCCCCAGGACACATTGTTCTCTGGATAAAGCGATGGAAATTAAAACTAAGTTTCCTAGGTCAAAAGGACGCTCGTTAAAGCGTTCAGGCCTAAGAGGAAAAAGGAGGGGAAAAAAAAAAGAAACAAAACCCAACAAAACCCAGTTATTTCCTTACAGAAAAAGTGCCTCTGGGGGTGGGGATGCGCCATGCGGTGTTTGAAAAGGTGTTGGGTTGTGGGGCCTCTGCCTTGGGATGTGCCATCAGTGGAGCCAATGGCTAAAAATGGGGCAACAGGAGGAAAAAAAGGGGGTTGGGTGGGTTTTTGTCCTGTGGTGGTGTACGTAGTTTTACAGGGCCCTGTAAAATGGGGTGGATGATGTTGTATGGGCTGGACTAGATGATCCTGGGGGTCTTTTTCAATGGTAATGACTCTGTGGTTCTGTGATTCTATGGAAATGCCATTGGTGGCCATGCACACACGCTCCCTGCTGCTGATAGCAGGGTTTTGTCCCCGTGCTCCATCACTCCTTGCTCCTCAAGAGCGATCCCAATACTTACTGTGCTGCGTGTCTATTCTGTACGCCATACAAGCTGCGTAGCATCATTCTGACTTGCTTTCCCCCTTATTTACGGTTTGATTTTCCCTCCAGAGATCAGCACAGAGCATGAAACGTCACTTTCGTTCTACCCTGCAGATCAAGGGAGGAGATTAATAGGTGGGAGCATGCGTTGGGTCCGTGCGCGCATCGCTCTCTCCTGCAGCGCTTTCTGTTCTCAATCACATTTGGACTCTGGCGCAGTGCTGAGCACAAACTTCCTCCTCTCTCCCTCTAAAAACCCATCAGAAATATTAATCCCCTCGTTGCCACGGAGCGCCCGGGGGCTGCGGGGTTTTTCATCCTTCTCTCCATCCTCCACCAACCCCGTTTATTTTCTGTCATTAAGGGGTTTCCTTTTGATGGGGACATGAATTCCCAGGCAGCCAAGGGTCCCTCGTGGGGCTGCTGCCCTGCTGCGGTCATGGGCCACAGCAACAGGCGTTGTGGGGGGTAAATATATGTGTATGTATCTGTAAAGATATGCCAATGCATTACGTGTATATAGGAATATATACCTGCATGCAGAGTCGTGGCTGTGCCTCAGTTTCCCTTCCTGCCTTCCCCATACGGAAGGAGTGCAGCCCGTATGGAGGGCAGTGCCAGCAGGCACAGAGATGGGAGATGCACAGAATGCAGGTCCTGAAAGGTGCTTAAAAAATCCTTTCCACTTCACTTTAAAGTGCATTTATTTGTAATTCGCTCTCCATGTGTGTACGATTAAGGATTTGGGGCTCTCAGACATATTGCTTTTTCTAAAGGGTGAAAGGCACTCAGGTTCACCTTTAAGGATTTATTATTGTTTCTCCAGAGCAGGTATTTGCCAGGGGTATTTCTTGCAGGAAATCACTGCAGATTATAAAAAAGTAAAATAAAATAAAATAAAATTAAAATAAAATAAAATAGAATAGAATAAAATAAAATAAAATAAAATAAAATAAAATAAAATAAAATAAAA